>NC_080672.1:147106166-147427780 GCF_030247195.1 Topomyia yanbarensis
TGTGCTATTGGTTGGGGATCATCTGCCCGACAAATGGCGCTTAGGAACAAATTGTTTTTTCCTCCTATTTTGTTGAAAGTCGCAGCAACGTGCGATGGGTATCAGCTAGTACTTCATAATTTTCACGACTTTATTAGGAAACGTTGTTTAATAAGTTTTTGTAATATTGTGTATGAAAAAAGCTGAAAATTTCTGTATTTTCTTAATCTTCAACATATAAACCCCATAAGTATACCACTTAATTTAGGATTCACTTTAACATAGACTTTTGCACGATTGGGAATAAGTTCGCCAAATTTTGGTACAAATCGATAAAATTGGTGTAGTTCGATGCAATTGAAAAAAATATTCTTAAAAAATGGGATGTACCTATTAATGTGGACGCAGTGAATATCAATTACAATAATACAGTGAAAACCCGATTTTATCAGCCCCCGATTTTATCCACCCCCGATTTTATCAGCTTTTTGACCCGATTTTATCAGCTTCATATGAAAATTGATAGTTGGTAGTTTGATGGGCTCTAGCAGACGAACCAAATTGAATTCGAATAAATCCTTTCTTGTGCATATATTTCTTGTCTTAGAGGTCCGAAAAATGCAAAAATCAAAATACTATTTTTTAAATCTTGCGCTGTCAGACCCCCTTAATGGGAACTTAAAGTAAATAATCAGAAAATGTTGCATAGGTCCTTAGGGTATTAGAACTAAAGAAGAATATTTTAAGATTTTATTAATGTCCATATTTTATCAGCTTAAAATTCGCAAAGGGGCTGATAAAAACGGGTCTTCGCTGTAGTACTTTTTCTGATGACATTAACTTTCGAACTAAATTTGTTTGAAGAGTAAATTCTCCATCAATACTTTCTGAAGGATATAACGCCAAAATTATTTTATCAGATGATGCGCTGTGTAATGTTTGTAAAATTCTTCGAAGATACTAAACCTCCGAAATTGGTGGTTTCGAAATTATCTTGACCTTAAAGTACCGTTTCCGAACATTTATTTCGTCTATTCATATAATTGGTAACGCAACACAAATCGATCAGGATCTGCTAGAGTTGTTTTTCATAAATTTCCCTCTACTTTCGAAAAGTGTTATATTCGTTATTAATCATATTACGTTTTCGTCTCAACTTTACGCATTCCCAAAATAAAAATATTTTCAGCAAATGTCGAAAGTTATGCAATTTTTCGTTCAGCAGTTCTATGTTTCATCGGCATTAAATCAATTCCAACTTCGCTTCCTATTTTAAAAATTACTCTAATCCATATTTCAGTACATCCTTTCAAAAGTGAGCTCAATATGATTGGAAATCTTAGGATTATGATTGATTTCGGAACTCCGGATTGAGTTTCTATTGCAACGGTTTTCATGCAGGTATTTGAAATTCATGTGATTAGACAACTGTGAGTTCAAGACCAATAGATTAGTTACAGATCAGGATCCCATTCCCAAAGTTTTTCAAAAGTCGTCATTAGATTTAAAACAACAGGTTATCAATGTACTAATAGGATAAATAGTATTGTGGGGGAAAGTGGTCGTTTGTCGGCACCCCTATGTAACTTTTAATAGAAAGCAGATATGGTCATGGTGACAAATTTTATTGGTGTTGTATATTCGCACGTTGTTTTTGTGCCGATGAACCAAACAGTTTTGTATGTTCTGTTCTACAACCAAAACATTTTTTGAACAAGTTAAAATCTACTCAAGAGTTTTTTTTTAACATTTGCTTAGTGTTATAGAAAAAGTGAATGGATCGTAAAAAAATGCGCATTGAATATTTACGCAGTGAATTTATTCTATATTGTGATTCAACATTGAATGCCAACGAAATGCTCGCCACAATTTTTTTGGTTCAATTTTGAAAAAGATTACAAAAATCGGTTTTTGGTACCCAAACATGGTCGGTTGTTGGTACTCTATTTTTGTGGCAAATTCTGAACTCTATAACCCAATCAATATGAGGAACAGACTTGATGAATAGATGCCAGGGATTGATTTTTGACACCATTTTGAAAACAATTGTGGTTGTGAAAACAACGGCCCGAACTGGAACATGGTTGGGGTAAATTGGACCTTTCATGTACTTTTGCGCAGAACCGTTTATACACAATAGGATAAAAGATCGGAAAAAGTCATCTTAGAAAAAAATGTGCGCAATTCAGCAGGCTTTCAGGAAAAATATTCATTTGTGAATCGGTTGACACGTTTCAGTTCTATAGCTCATAAACCTTTACTAGGTCCGAATTGGCCCAGTTCCCCTATGTATATTACCATAACGAACCATGTAATTCTAGTGTTCATGGTTGAGAAAAGCTCAAGTTCACCGCTAGGTGGATTAAAACGGGTTTTTATGCAAAAAATTGTATTATTTTTAATCATCGGATCGATTGCTGATTGCAAGTATTCATTTTCATCCGCATTTTAAATTCGACTCGTGACAATACTCTGTTTGATGTGAACGTAGTCATTACTAGTTGTTAATCTTCTGCTAACAGCTGATGTGGTCATGTCATGTCTGTGATATTTATTTTTGTTTCGATGGAATGGCAATGGTTCGTTTTACAAATCATGCGAATGCGTCCTTGCTTGGTAATGTAAGACATTTCTAGAGCTTTTTTTTCATTACATCATATCTAACAGAAACGTCAAACGGAGAAAATCGCGTTCAAAAATTTCCTTGCAACTTATAAATTTATTTAACAATTAAAGCACACAAAACGTTTTTAATTCTACTATCACCTCTGCATTTACTCATTGCAGGATCGTATAAGCATATTACATGTTTTTCGCGAAGATAATAGGGAGATAATTGATAACTATTTTGAAGTAGAATACTTCTATTTTATTACATTTTGCCGATCACTTTTGGTATTATGCTCTTCTACATATGTGGTCTTGGCAAGACCGTTTGTAGATGGCACATTTTACTGTGACGTTTTGAGAGACGGTCTTGTACTTGTGATATATTTCATGTGATGTATTGCAACCGAGAGTGTAGATATGAGGTTTGGCATTGGAAAAACATGCTAACTACAGTCGACTTGGAGAGATATCACAACGCAAAACATCACATCTACAAAATATTAGCAAAGCTTTGGTATACTATATGTGACATTTTGACTTAAGATTAAATTAACATATAAAGGTATAGATTTTTCAGCGCAACGCAGTGTAAATTAGTGTCATTAAACAAAATATTTATTCGATGCTGTTGAAATATGAAAAAAATGTGGCGACATTTGAATTCGTGTGGTGAGACTAGGTGCACAGAATAGAACAATTATTTTCAATATTATGCTAAATATTGCGTACTGTTTGTGAAATATGTATTATGAAAAGGTGTTCGAAATAGTATACTAATTACTGAGACTTTATTGTGTTAAATAATATTGATAATATTGCATCAAAGTTAGTTGCAAAATAGTGCGAACCGTTTCATAAAAGGGTGAACATAGGCTCACCACCCTTACTCTTCCACTTGTGACATGCACTATAAAAGCTGACAGTTCATTTTTGAAGTTTAGTATATTTTCTCTTATTTCGATCATCATCATCGGTCGAATGGATCATAAATGAATCACAGCCTTGATCACAGCAGACATGCACCGGTTGCGATATCTCTACGTTGGGTGGTTGGGATGTTTCGGTTCGTTTGGTTGCCATCAGTAATTATATATATGGGGTGGTAGGCGAATGGTAGCTATACTGGCGTGGATAATTATGCCGGCCGGCGTTGGCACTAGTGAACTGACGTGACCGGACGAGAGTGGGAGAATGAGAGAGAAAGCAAAATACAGAGAGAGAATGATCACTTCTTTGTGATCATCCCATGTTGTTGCATATTCTAACCTATGATAAAATTTCCTTCAAATTCGAATTTGGAATCAGTATTTGCTTGCACGTCGCAGCGAACGGATGTGCTTTGTAGCAGTATTTTGAATTTGCTTTATCAGAGAAGGAGAAATTGGAGCTGGCTTCATGATCGCTTTTCCATCATTGTAGCACCAATCGCCATAACCGTTGGAAAGAGAGAAAGCAAAACTAAGCTGCTGAGTAGTCATATTGGTCACAAGAGCACCGAACGCCGAATCGAACGGATTCTTCTGTGAAGAAAGTTGTGCAATTTTAAAGCTTACCGTGGTGTGTAGTACATCTCAGTTGTGCCTTACGTGAAATCGCAGCCAAAATCCGGTGGAACTGTATCACAGTTTCTTAGTCAAGTGCAGTGTGCTAGTTGACGCGTAGTAATCTTATATAGAGCATTTGTTTTTCCTGAGGAACTGTTAGCTGTTTTAACCTACCGTTCAAAATGAGAGAAATCGTTCACCTGCAGGCCGGCCAGTGTGGAAACCAGATTGGTGCTAAGGTAAGACAGATTTAGCACATTGTTCGAGTCAATTACTAATCGTTATCGACAGTGCTCATCCGTGTACGGGATGTGTATAATGAAATTGATAATGCATAAATTTTTGAGCTCTGACTTAATAACTATTTTCAGTGGCTGTAAAAAACTCAGAATTGGGATATATGCAGCAACAGCTTGAGTGCAATCGTTACGATTTTCTATAGACTCCGATGATGACCATATCGTCTTCCCAACTGGAATTGTTGTGTTCGTTAGTTGGTGTTTTGTGCGATAAGAGCTAACAGAGCGAGACGAATGGTTGTAAAGGTCTGTGACTTACTTCAATGATTCGTGCCCGATAACGAAACGTTAGATGAATAGGAAATGCGAGAAAATTTCAGACTCTGATAACGGAGTAAAGGAAATGTAGCGTAGAAGGCGAGAGAGCGGAAGTGCAGTCGACGGTGGCCTTAACATGCACATTTCGAGAAAAAAGATTTTTAACCCTTGTGAAGGCAAGCTAAAATCCTAACATTAAAGGGCAAGCCGGGCCTCTCAGGCCCGTCTAAATTCAAGCTCCTTTTTGCCGTTCTCATATAGAAAGGCTATGCAATCGGTCGAAATTTCTACTTTTAACCGAGACCCGCAGGGCTAAATCTCTTATACCATTCGACTCAGTTCGTCGAGATCGTAAAATGTCTGTATGTGTGTGCGTGTGTGTATGTATGTATGTATGTGTCAAACAATCTCACCGATTTTTCTCAGAGATAGCTAGACCGATTCGAACAAACTTAGTCTTAAATGAAAACCACAACCTTCCCATAGGTCGCTATTGATTTTTTTTATTGATCCGACTTCTAGTTCCGGAGTTACGGGTTGAAGAGTACGATCACACAGCAAATTCCCATATAAACTGGTACCACCATGATGTTCAAATGATGCAATATATATTAAAATATGTGCAACATTACTTGGCTTTGCATGTCTAGATCATTAATGACCCACCGAAGGCACTTCGACGACATTGGCCAGCTATGGCGGTTCTTGATGCCCTGGGGGAACTTAATAAGCTCCTAAGATAATGTCATACCTATTTCTCAGCGAATTCTTTACCGATTTTTACAAACTTGGTTTCAAATGAAAGGTACAGCATTCCCATTGGATGCTGTTGAATTTCTAATTGATCCGGTTCCGGAATTACAGAATGATGAGTACGAACACGCAGCAAATCCCGATTTCAGCGTATAAGGCAATGGATTAAGAAGGTCAATTTTTTTCCAAAAGGTGAGTACTCGGAAGATCACGACGACTGTCGATTGGTTCTGAGCTCCATTTCGTTTGAACACGACCAATAAATATTTCTGGGTTGCTATTAATTTCTTCTGATGCATAACCGGAGTACATATTCATATTTTTCTGCATCAGATTCATCGTCGGAAGCAATATCATTCACATCTTCTTCCTCGCTTTGCAAATCAGTTTCGGAATCGTCTGCTGTTGAATTTGCTCGAATTTCTTCCATTATTTCAGATTCTTTGAGACGATTGAAAACATGGGCATATCGTCTTATAGCCATTTCAATTTTTTGTTGCTTTTAGATCCTACAATTTGAATAATTACGACAACTATAACACAAAGAATAGACAACAACAATAGACAATAACGACAGAGTTAGGTTATGTTGTATCCAAATAATTGTGAAGTAGACCACAGTGGGTGAAATAAAAGTATTTACCCAAAAAATATGACACACGTCATTATCGTATGCTATTTTTACATTTCTTATAAACGAAATGTATAAAATTCGCTCAAACTTTCAAGATTTTTTTCTTATAAAAAAAGGTAAAAAGATAAAATCAATCAAAACATGAAAAAAAATCCTGCTAATATGAAGATGAACTCATCAAAATGTTTTTGTCAGATAAATATTAATGTATAAAACACGTGGTATTCCAAGTAAATATTGCATGCACACCGGGCCTGCCAGGCCCGGCTTGGCTTTTTGTGCATGTAAAAAATTCAAACATAGCTGCGCATCGCTCCATAGATGAAAATTTCACAATTCTTTATTTTTGTTATAGATTTCAAAGCTACTTATCAAAATTTCCATGCCCAAGCTTATACTGCATACACATTTTTTTGTAACTAAAAAATTGTAACGTGCCGGGCCTCTGAGACCCGGTTGCCTTTTTGAGGGTTAAATATCGAGATTAACTGTCTTGAAGCTTATAAATGGTAGAAAAAATTCAGAGAAGACAATTGATGCTTCTATCTAACCTGCATTAAACTCTCAATTATTACGAAGATCGGTTGTCTATATATACTACATATTAAACAATAGAAGCACTCACACATGTGTCGTAAGTGTGCATTGATGACAAAACATGTATGACGTCATAATTGTGCATAGCAAATTTTCTATACAAATAAAGCATAAATTATTTACTTTTATTAATAATTTTGTTTAAAACAATCGGTGAGATGCATTTTCAAGGAAATTGGTTAAGGAATCTAGAAAAATAGTACTTTTTGGTTACAGTGTTGGCCAATATGCCATATTTCCAGCATGAAACTAAAACTGCATTTTTCTCGTAGTGCACATAATTTTATTTTGAAAATGTTTATGCCATTGTGTTCCTCACAATTTTTTATGCAGAAAAAAATCTCAAACTTCAATATACGTAACTTGTGCCAAGATACAGTGATTTGTAGTAAAAAAATCACAATTTCTCATTACGTTTTTCGCTATATCTCAGGAATCAAGCGGAATTTAAAAATCCTGAAAGCGACGCTTTGTAGAGATTGTTTAGACAAGTAACATGTAGATATGCCAGTTTACCCCAAAATGGCGTTTGTCATAAGACAGCACGACAGCGATGTAATGTTCAGCCACATATACACCCGTTTTTATCGGCCTCATGTACATCTACCATTTCGGGAATATTTGCCTTATATGCCAATCGTCTCAGTTCGACAAATTGGGACAATGTATGTATGTGTGTAGGGGAACCCGGGGCTATTAAGACCTTGCGGGTGATTCAGTCTCCCTAGATTTCAAAGAAAATCGTAAGACTTTCTGAGTGTCGTACATATGCGTGGAACCGCTATTCTTATACATTATTTTGACAGCTGAATCTAATTCTTTGGTTTATTTTAGAAAAGTGATACAACGTGTTTAATTTTTTTGACATTCTCAAAACAAAAAAATATTATAATGGTAAAATCGTGATTAAGGCAACAAATAAAAGTGAAAAAATAAGGTAAGTGTTCTGCAAAGCTTGTGGCTCCTATTTTATGGAATGATTTATTTACGGACGGTCTGAATTGCTCCATATTGCACATTGTATAAGGATGGAATACCCCTACATTGTAAAAGGTTGGAAAAACGTAGTGTTTTGCAAACCATTGCCTAAAGCTGCCATGGTGCAAATGAACTTTTATGTCACCAAAATGTAGCTAAGGTTTCAAACTAACAATTAGGACCATTGACCGATAATTTCTTTCACAGCACCCTTTTAGGAAATTTGCTTAGGTAGGTCCGAATAGCCCCGGGTTTTCCTATGTATGTATGTGTACTAATGTAATGTAATTATCTCAGCATCGTCTGAACTGATTTTAACGAAACTAGTTTCAAATAAAAAGCTTATTTTTGGATGTGTTGTTTACTTTCTGAAATATGGGAGATTTTGTCAAAACGCAACCTGATTTGAGCATAAAACTTTCGAACAGTGCAAGTAATTCGCGCATATAAATAGCAAGTTTGTAAAAATACCTTTCTAACAAGACATAGATCGTCTAAATCCGTTCACGAACGGCGGGGATATTAAGGTTGAACAGAGAAAGTGTAAAAATCGAAAACGAAAAAAGCAGTTTTTTCACACCGTGTGTTAGATCTTCATAAAAATCAATCAGCAGTACTGTAACAACATTCTACATAAGCTGATTGATTTTTATGCAGATCTATCACACGTTGTGGAAAAAACAGCTTTTTCGTTTTCGATTTTTGCCGATTCTCTGTTCAACTTTAAACACTCTATGCTTTTATTCTTTTCATTTTTATTAGGTAAGTGAACAATTTTCAATAACTAAAAATGAGATAAAATTGTCCCCCTTAGTTAAAAATTATTTGCTTCAATAATCTTCCTTCTAAAAATGTCAAACCATATTGCCATGAAAACTAAATGACCCTGATCTTACGAAAATTATATTACCCCCTTGTGTATATGTATAGCTATAAATTCTCCTTAGTTTAATTTAAAAAAAATCAATATGTAATCTCCTAGTTTTAAGTAGTTCGAAGTGTAAAACAAACCAAGATTGGAACCTTTAAGCTAACGCAAACCTGCCTTATCAAATAAACAAATTGAATAAAAAAAACTAAAAATGAGATCGTTACATACAGAGTGTTAACTTATGTGTCCAACAAAAAAACACCTTTAACAGGCCTACGAGGGTACCCGGGTACCCACAAATTGAAATGCTCATAACTATGGCTCCCTTTAACCGATTTGGACACTTTTAGATATTTTGGATTCAGAAACTCGTCTACTTTTTGATTCTGTACAATAGAACCGGAATAATGGATCTGGGTTTTGGTAATCCGGATTTTCCGGAGTAATGTTCCAGTACTAGGATATGATTTGTAAATTTTAATAATGTACTAGCAATATGAGTATCAAAACTCTTCAAATTGTCTCGGAAATCTGTTTTCTATTGTTACGGGACCCTATGGCAATTTGAAAAATGGAATTGGAATGGAATGGCCACTCACGGCCCCACGGGAACCTGCTCCGGAATGTTCGTTCCGGGGTCAAATCACCAAATGGTTCCAAAACCACGAGATACAGCCTACTGATGCAATTCCAAGAATTTTGATACCCATATTGCTAGTATTCCATTGAAGTTCGCAAATAGTATTCCAGCACTGGAATCTGCTTCCGGAAACCCGGATTCCCGGGAACCGAATGAAGTAACCCGATGCATTTTTACCAAGTCCAAAAGTGGGTGAGTTTCTGAATCCAAAACGGTCAAAAGTATCGAAATCGGTTGAATATTATTTTAGTTACGGGCATTTTAGTTTTGTGGGTACCCGGGTACCCACGTCGGCCTGTTACGTAGTAAAAAAATTCAAGAGCCCCTCCTCACTCCCACCCTTACTATATCAACAATATTATTAACCCAAAAGCTTGACTTAGTGAAGTTCTAAGATGTCACAAAGTTTCAATTTCCAGCTATGGATAAAACATAGGAATTTAATTAATTGAAACTTAAAAAGGTACCCGGGTACCGCGTCGGACACACAACGGTTAATTTACAGGTGTTTTAGGGGCAAAATTAAGCCGATTTTGAATGTCGTGATATAAAAATGCATCTACGTGATTCAAGGAATTCAATTTCGAAAAGATTTTGTAAATTAACTCCATAACTATTTCTCAAATATTAATATGTAAGTTAACTTCAAAGACAAAACAATGTGTAAGTTCACTTAGAAGTGAAAATTTGTTCACAGTTGACGCATTCATCCGTTGAAAGAAGCAGTTCAGCAGTTCAGTCGTTAGGTAGATGGGGTGGTACAGTAGGATTCCTTTTTTGGCAACGATATTATTTTTTTCTGTTGCCAAAACCGGAGCCGTGCCAAAAAATGGAACCCTATTTTTAAAAGTTATTTACGACTTTCAAATGTTTCAAATGTTTGTGAAATGGAATGAGATGAAAGAAAAAGTAAGCAAATTCAATTTTATTCATGTTTTTATCAGATTCAGTCGTCGTCCACTAGAATCCTCACAATTTTCGCGCACTTCTCGAGTGCAATGCCCGTAATTACGAAGGTGTGAAGTCATCATTTAATCATTTAAGTCGAATTGCTGTTCTTCGGCCCACTGGACGTCAAAATTCGAACAATTCACTGCATGGTAGTGTTGATTTCGCTCCTGGGTCTGTTATCTCTTCTTTCTGAAAATTAATAAACAATTTTGTTTAAAAAAACACAGCTCTTTTACAAAAATAAATAAATTTATTAATTCTCCATAACAAACGAATCGTCGATTTTTCAAATGGAATTGATAGATTGAAAATCGAATTGTAATGTTTTGTAAAGTTATTTAGGTTTGAAGAAAACCATTTTTGTATAAAAATCACTTGCCACTATCAAAACAAAAGGGATTGAAACATCAGTGCTATTGTAAAAATGTGCTCCAATGAAAGTTCCAAAAATCTTTAGAACAATGCATTTGCGAAATATTGACATATCAAAAGATAATATAAGCAACCCGATTTTTCAAGGTCCACCCTACCTCAAATCTTAAAAAAATCAAATACAAATTAACCATTATAGATAGCCTTGTTTATCCAGCACACTTGCTTCAATTTATTTGTGTTATTATACATATTGTAGGGCATTGCGCAGGCAAACTTCACACATCAAACAGTCGATACTTTGAGATCGCTAACCCCGCTAACTCCATTCAATTGAAAAAATCGCCAAAATAAAACTAACAAATTTGCTAAAGACATAAGGCTTGCAATATTACAAAGGTTCTTTTGAAAATTTTCTCCGGAACTAGTCCTATTATGCAGTGTAGCGCATTACTCTATACTTGACTCTTAAAGTGCACAGACTCTGGGTCTTACTTTAAAAATTGATTCCGTCAGACACTAGTTACATTGTTACCAGTTATATTATACATAAATAATACATTTCTATACTTATTGTGATCATTAAATACAACACGTATAGTGTAAAATATTACGAAAAACATCTCGAAATTATCACAGTAATGTATTGAAACTATGAGACGATTTTCACAAAATTTGAAAAAAAAATGATTTGCACCTTTGAGGGTTGTTTGGAAATTAAATCAAATGTGATATCAATTGATACAAAAAAATACCTATTGCACGTTTTTAAAAGACTTATTATGTACAAGAAGAATGTAGCTATGAACGGAACCCATTTGTTGCCAAAATCGGAATCTTATTGTATATGAATACACAGATCATCAAGTAATCCACTTAGTAGTGAGAACAAAGATTTCTAATATAATTCCTATTTATATCATTCGTAGCATCAGTGAGAGCATCTGTATTTTTGAATCCGAAAGTTATAGTGCAAATTTGACTTCTTTTGCAAGATTTAAGTTGTACTGATTACGGCGTAAAAATAATCAGTTGGATGATTTATAAGGATGAAAGGAATCAAAATATCGCCCAATATACAAAAATAATGTCACAGTACTAATCATCATCTACCATTCCTCACAAACCCCTCTCTCTCTTCCTTCGCGTTTGTGGCAACTATCACGACTCACATCTATCTTGCTATTTCTTTATCCATTTCTAAATTGTGGCATTAGATCTTCAACTAATCTGAAATATTTGTTACTGCTCAAGCTAAGCTAGGAAAATAAAACTATTTTTGCCTGCTGTTTCCATTTTAGTGAAGAGTAGAACCACTCGCGAAACAAACTTAATATTACATTCCACTTGTTAAAGAAAATATAACTAATTTATGTTCAAACCCTGCTTTCACCTGAAGATCAACGGTTATTCCTTCGAAACATTGCACTTTAGAGAATCATATCATCAAAAATCGAAAATTACATCGACTGTAATTTAATTCTATTCTATAATAAGTTTATATATAAGAGATACTGAGGAGACTTGATCCCCTTTTCTATTTTCAGTTATGGTGTTTATGTGACGCACGAAAAAGATGTTCATTATCTCTTCGACGTACACTTTCCAGGTTGTATCGATCCGGAGCTGAACCATGTTCACAGATCTCATTCTGGGGATTCAGACTCGTAGACAATAGCACGCACATTGGTTACCACTGAATAGGTCAAGTGGGCAGTTGACAGCTTTGTTCCACAACTCCGACTGCTGCCCTTGTGGTCCTTTTAAATATGAAACCATTACACATAAACTTCAAACAAGAATCACTATCATCTGCATACAGATTGCAGGTTACTGGGCTCTGAAAACAGTAACCATGTTGATTTTGCTACCAGTCATACACTGTCACAAATAGTTACACGGAGTAAAGATATTTTTGCTCCCAGCAATATTACACTCACATGTAATTTTCCTTACAGCACATTCTATGGGAAGATCCCCTCTCGAGAGGAGTGGTTTCTTGCTGTATGGAGAGACAACAACAAACGCAAGTGGCCTGTTACATTGACGGTTCTCTAATGGCGGGACGTGCTTGTTCGGCAATGTTATAAACTTCTGCTCCGATAGTCAGGCTGCAATAAAGGCTCTGAAAAATCACGGTCCAAGCTAGTGATCGCCTGCCGAACCCAAATCGATGAACTAAACATGGTCACCACTCTCTATCTTGTCTTGGTGTCCGGACATTCCTGTATTATTGGAAATGAATAGGCTGACGAATTGAAAAGTTGGAATTTAATGTTTCGTGTTCCAATCTCATCAGTAACTAACACCAACTTGCTATTAGTTAGACGATGTATCAAAACTAACACCAAATTGGCGTCGTTTAAACACTAAATCCAAACAGTTCACACAACATGTGTGAACGCCTAAAGCAACTGACTGGTACCGAGTGATGTCTCGGTTAGCTAAGCACAGATGCTTTGGATCGCTAACGAGCATACGGAAACGAACTGCATATGATTTACTATGAAATATATAATAATATTACGCTGAAATAACATAGAAAATCGATTGAGATATCACCGTTATTTCAATTTAATTTAAAAAATTGTTAATAAACTTTTGCAGTAAGCTTTCTGTCTCGTAATGCAAAATTTTATTTGGAAGAACAACTCATCACTTTTCACTGGTGAAAAAAATGATCTGCATCGATGCTATTAATCCAAAAAAAATGCTCCCAAACGCAAATGTGATCGACGCACAAATAAGCAACCAGATGAGCCGGAATACACAACTTCAATTCCACACTCTGGTGACGATGAGGACACTGAAGAAGGTATTCGCAAGCACACAACCAGACGCAGTTGCTGAAAAAGACCAATTTTTCAAAATTTTTTTCAATATTTCCTTCCGCATTTTCATGATTTTTCACATTATTTGCCACTTTCCCATTTTTTTACCTGAATGACGTCAATGGATTGCATGTATTAATTGTGGCATTAAGTTTTAAATAATCTGCTGTATTGATACTCTTTAAATAAAAGTTAAACCGCTGATTTTTTAGGTATGTACGTTGTGTAATTCAACCTTCAATTGAAAAATATTTAGCCAGGCATGTAATCATTATTGCCAAAATGTTGCCAGCTGTATAACTTTTCCAACGAGTGCTTGTTTGTCAAAATCGGTGCAAAAATCGCACGAGCTCGCCAAAAATAACTTGACTTGACCCCACTCTACTCTACAATTTAATTGTTTTTCAGTGATCTAATTTCATATATGGTTTGTTTGTGAACTTTTACTTAGAAGTACAAAACAAATGGTGACCAGAATATGTCGTTAACATAATTGTGAATTATTTTCTTTCTCAATATTAATCTCTTTAGTAAGTTAGAATGACCAATGTAAAAAATCAAGTAGTAATAAGTTGAACGCAGATTATATTCGGATTTCTTCTAAAATCTTTAGCAAGTCAAAGGAAATTATGGCAATTGAATGTTTTTTATGTTTCTCTATTCTAGGGCGAAAAGTAAAACTCGAACGTTCTGACAGGGGAATTTTGCTACCAATATCATTGCTAAGCATTCGCAAAGAAAATAAATCTCGTTGCATTCTTCTCAGATGGTGAAAGTTCAAGTTTTAAATTGCTTTTTAATACAGACGTGAGACTTTATTGATTATTTTGTTGAAGTGCGGTTGCGGTAAAACTGCTTGATGAAAGCTTATTTCCCGCACCGCATTTGCGGGAAAAAGATGCTGCGGTGCGGGTGCGGCAAATACCGCGCGGTTGCGGTAATTATCGCAACTGCAACGAATTCTAGTCAAAACACAATCAAGTAGTAATAGTGGTAGCTGCCAGTGTTTCGAATGTAGTTCTAAATGAACAAAGTTTGAGTGATAATTTTTCAGTGTGAACGTTATATAGAATTTACACATTATTTTTAATGATACATGTCTTTCGTACATTGCAGTTATACAAGTAGAGAAACAATTCCCCTTTCTCGTCCAACCGTAAACCAATACAAACCCCAGCAAAACACGCCACGACAAGCGTATTGCGCGTTGATTATCCATTATAAAGAGTTTTATTGCTTTCCATTGTTAATTCAATTACTCGCATTTTGCAGTTACCCTCTAAAGCCACCTCGAACAGTTCCAGGTGCCTCCGTGGCACAGTGTTCGTGGTCTTTACTCGATTCACAAATTTTTCTTCACATATAGCCGATGTAATCTCACATGAACGAATAATCTAACCCGAATCGTTTCGAGTCTGGACCCTGACCGGGCTAGATTTAATTTCAGGCTTCATATAAGTTCCGCTATCCAAGTATAATAGAACCACAACAGCTGACTGGTCTTCATCAGTGTTATAGTTGCTGCTTCTGTTGCCGCCGTATCTCACATTTTTCCACCTACTGCTATTCGAACCGGCCGGTTTAATGACTTCTCCATCCATAACAGATGCAACCATCCATACTGCACCACAGGCCTAAGGTTTGTGGATCCTCCGGGATCGTGGCGTGTTACCGAAAGCAATCAACGATTCGCGGAATGATTGCCTCGTTTGTTGCTTCAACTTGGTAGCCGGGAGATAAAATAGCGTGGTTTATGTATCGGTTTCTGTATTATGTATTCCTTGGAGTACTTCATGATACTAACGTTAAAATTTTAAGAAATTATTTTTGTTGATCTGGAAAAGTTTTTGAAGAGGGGACATAAATTTAGCTTGGAAAAAATATGTAGGCTGTGTCCACAATTCATTCTCAAGAATATGTACCATAACAAAAATTGGCATAAAGAATACAGAATATTTGTGTAGAGTTAAAAACACTACTACTATTTAAGGCGCATCTGTCAGCTAATTTGATAAGGTCACCATTTAGTGATGAATTAAAAAACCGAATTAATCCACCTAGCAGTGAGATGAGACATTTCTTACACATATCACTGTTGGATCATTCATTAGTTTACAGAACTCATGCGACGTAGTAAATCAAAATTATAAAATACACGAATCAAATTATATTAGCTTAATTCATGAAAATTTAGACTATATTTAGAAATAAGTATAAGATTAATAGAATAAAATGACTCAAACTAGCAAATTGAATGAAATAACAAAATGGAATGACTGAACCTGAAATGAATAAAATTAAAGATATGAACAAAATGAATTAAATGAATCAAATGAATCAAATGAATCAAATGAATCAAATGAATCAAATGGATCAAATAAATCAAATGAATCAAATGAATCAAATGAATCAAATGAATCAAATGAATCAAATGAATCAAATGAATCAAATGAATCAAATGAATCAAATGAATCAAATGAATCAAATGAATCAAATGAATCAAATGAATCAAATGAATCAAATGAATCATATGACTCAAATGAATCAAATGAATCAAATGAATCAAATGAATCAAATGAATCAAATGAATCAAATGAATCAAATGAATCAAATGAATCAAATGAATCAAATGAATCAAATGAATCAAATGAATCAAATGAATCAAATGAATCAAATGAATCAAATGAATCAAATGAATCAAATGAATCAAATGAATCAAATGAATCAAATGAATCAAATGAATCAAATGAATCAAATGAATCAAATGAATCAAATGAATCAAATGAATCAAATGAATCAAATGAATCAAATGAATCAAATGAATCAAATGAATCAAATGAATCAAATGAATCAAATGAATCAAATGAATCAAATGAATCAAATGAATCAAATGAATCAAATGAATCAAATGAATCAAATGAATCAAATGAATCAAATGAATCAAATGAATCAAATGAATCAAATGAATCAAATGAATCAAATGAATCAAATGAATCAAATGAATCAAATGAATCAAATGAATCAAATGAATCAAATGAATCAAATGAATCAAATGAATCAAATGAATCAAATGAATCAAATGAATCAAATGAATCAAATGAATCAAATGAATCAAATGAATCAAATGAATCAAATGAATCAAATGAATCAAATGAATCAAATGAATCAAATGAATCAAATGAATCAAATGAATCAAATGAATCAAATGAATCAAATGAATCAAATGAATCAAATGAATCAAATGAATCAAATGAATCAAATGAATCAAATGAATCAAATGAATCAAATGGATCAAATGAATCAAATGAATCAAATGAATCAAATGAATCAAATGAATCAAATGAATCTAATGAATCAAATAAATCAAATGAATCAAATAAATAAAATTAAAGATATGAACAAAATGAATTAAATGAATCAAATGAATCAAATAGATCAAATAAATCAAATAATTCAAATGAATCAAATGAATCAAATGAATCAAATGAATCAAATGAATCAAATGAATCAAATGAATCAAATGAATCAAATGAATCAAATGAATCAAATGAATCAAATGAATCAAATGAATCAAATGAATCAAATGAATCAAATGAATCAAATGAATCAAATGAATCAAATGAGTCAAATGAATCAAATGAATCAAATGAGTCAAATGAATCAAATGAATCAAATGAATCAAATGAATCAAATGAATCATATGACTCAAATGAATCAAATGAATTAAATGAATCAAATTAATCAAATTAATCAAATTAATCAAATTAATTGAATTAATCATATTAATCAAATGAATCAAATTAATCAAGTGAAGAAAATGAATTAAATGAATCGATTTAATTTAAGGGTTTAAATGAATAAAATGAACAAAGAAAATAAAATGAATAAAAAATAAAATAAATGGATAAATGAATCAAACGAACCAAATAAACAAAATGAAGTGAATTGACAAAATGAATAGAAAAGAAGAAAATGCATTGATTGAAATGATAAATTAATCGATGTTGTAAGGTTATAATTTAATAAAAAAATAAATTGTGTCAAAATAATTATTTGGATGAAAAGAATAAAACTGAAAAAATAGTCAGGTTAATAAAATGTTCTTCATTTTGAACAAAATGTGTGAACTGAAAAAATGAATAGAATGCATTGAATGAAAACAGTGAATAAAATAAGTGAAATGAATGATATGACTAAAATGCACGAAATGAATTAACTGATCGGAGTGAATCCAAATGATGAAACTAATAAAGTAGATTAAATGAACGCAGATGAACAAAATTAATAAAAAGATGCTGAATGAAACAATTAATTAAAATGCAATGATCATTTAAAGTTAAAGTTAAAAAACATTTTTGAATAAAATAAGAAAATAGATAATCCAGATTGTACGAGTTTGAGAAACATTGCATCAGAAAGATATGAAATGATTTAGAAAATTTTATCTTCCGAGAAAAGGCTAATTAATATACAATGGGATTTCTAGGGCTTCTATCCTTTTTTTTTGTTTTAGTCTTTTCGTTTTCACGCTTCTTTACTTGACGGCGTCGTAATACAGTTTCTTTCGGTCATGCTACGAGTATAATTGTATGAGAAGTCTTTTATCGCACTACTAGGTGAATTACTTGATGATCTGTATAGTTATATACCATCCAATATTTACTTCACGATTGAACGCAACGCCTAATCCAAGGGATAAATACAATGAACTCTAGAAAAAACTCACTATGAACGCTTTATTTTGTTTTTGAAGTGAACTTACATATTGATTTTTGAGAAATAGTTCAATTATTATATAAGTAATTCACAAAATGTTTTCAAAATCGAATTCCTTGAATCACGTAGATGTGTTTTCATACCCCGATATTCAAAATCGGTTTAGTTTTGCCCCTAAAACACCAGTAAAGCAATACTCTATATGAAACGGTCTCCTTTTTAATTAGTGAAAATTTGAAAGCGAGGAATAGAAATACAAAATGTTTAATATCTCTGTCGCTCGTTAACGGATTTTGACAATATATAGCTTGATAGAAAGGTATTTTTACAAGGTTCCTAATTATGTGCAGGCTGTGGGACAACGTTGCTTTGTTTGAAAGTTATTTACTAAAAACCTGCAATGTTTTGACAAAATGACATATATCTCAGAAAGTAAACAACATATCGAAAATCAAAAATAATAGTGTCAAATGGGCACGTTAGGCCTTTTATTTGAAACTAGTTTCATTAAGATCGATTCAGCCATTGCTGAGATAATTACATGACATTTTGTGCATACATACATGCACACACACACACACACACACACACACACACACACACACACACACATACAGACATTGTTACAATTTGTCGAGCTGAGCCGATTGGTATATGAGACTCGGCCCTCCGGGCCTCGGAAAAAGTTTTCAAAGTTTGAGCGAATCCTATACATTTCTTTTGTAAGAAATGTAAAAATAGAGCTATCGTTTATAACAAATTATGAACATAAAAATTATTGTTTCAAAAAATGATCCAAAATTCGTTCTTAATATTTCTATCTCTTTGTACCTCATTGTTAAACATTTTCATAAATGACGTAGCTTTTTGCAGCGATTTTCGATATTTCAGACGTAATTGGTCGACTCAATATGTTCTACATGCTTGTAGGTGCATGCAAAATATAATATTTTGTTAATAGCTATTAATGTATCCAAATAAAAAAAATATGATCTCATTTTATGATATAAACCGTCGTACATAAATGGTCACCCAAATAATGAGTCCCACTGTATCCTGTTTCTATATAATATTCAATTTATTCTTGGAATAATAGAGTATCGGAATAGCCAATGTTTGGTTGCCCGAAAGTGCCCATGAAAACAAAAATCTTTCATGAAAATAGTGCAAATTTATAAGAGAAATAGATTTAGAGGTAAAAATATTTATATTACGTTAACGGTTCTTTCGACAAAAAGTTGTATTTTAGTGACCTGCAAGTTTGTAGAACATTATTAAATTAATCAATTGAAGTTTCAGCATGGAAAAGTCGAAAAATGATTTTTGGGTCATATTTACAAAAAACAACAGTTTCGCCCCAAAAATGAAGTCTGAGTTCTATGGTATCTTAGAAGAAGTTATTCAAAACATAATACCCTCTGAAAAAACCTTGAGTTTTGATCGGGTACTCTACTCCAACCAAAAAATATTTTATTTAAAAAGAAGAAGAATATTGTGAACATATCCTACGATGAAATGCTGGCTCTAAAATGACATCTAAGGCCGCAAATAAGTGTTGTCACATCCTTTTTGGATTGCTCCTACTGTGGGGCGAAATTTTTTCCTGGATCCGCCCCTGATCCACCTAGTGGTACAATTGTACCTTTCTCATTTATCCAATAGCTGGTTACGTTCAATATAATTGTGAAAATGTAATTACATTCTTTTTACACTTGGCGCATATTTACAAGGGCACGACTGCCACGAATTTGATCACCAACATGTCGATAATTTTGGAATGTAGTGAGAGGGGGGGATCATAAGTGTAAAAACGGGCTGAGAGGGTGGCGTAGTTGGTGAAAATGGGTTCAGCTATCATCGAATAACCAATATGACTTTAATTCAGGAATAGTCCTGGTGCCCGGTACTCACGGAAAAGTCGATAGTGGACAATATATTTCAGTTTGATGTCCATTTTGATGTATTTTCAACATTTGAAACATTACGATTGTACCATTGGCATGCCCCACGGGGGGAGTCGTCATAGGTGGCCAATATGGTCAAAGCTACTTTGATTGCTTTTTAGTGATATATGCCCGCTAATTTAAGTAATATTACATCCGCTTTACTATGTATTGCATCATTTGGACATCTTGATGGGGCAAGTTTAACGTATGCGGAATAAAATATTTGGCAAAATTCAAAAGACATTTTTTGTGGAAAACCTTTTATTAAATGTTCTCTCTATATGAGAACATCTGTCAGCTTATTAACATAATGTAGAAAAAAAATTTATACCCATTCGAGAAGCTTTACGACAGTTTGCAGGAACTTTTTGCAAAGCTGTCTAAAAAAATGATTTTGCCATTTTCTTAATTTTGATTATCATGTTTGTTAGTTTTAGGTCGAAAATTATTGGCTATACTCTTCGCTTCAAAATATCCCAGAAATCCTCATTTGAAAAAGGTATACCATAATCCTCCATTGCACCAAAACTTTTTTTTGGATAATAGCTAGGTGCCAGATTGGACGTTCGGTGCTATTTTTTTTACATGGTATCTCCTAGCGGGTCGAAATTAACACAGACTGTTTAAAATAAATGTACCTAGAGTATGACGTGTAGCAGGGTTTCATTTTAGTTTTAGTTTTAATACTGGACAACGCAAATTTGATTCCGCATGCGTTATACGGGAATTTGCTGTGTGGCCGCACTCTTTATTCGGCACCTCCGGGGCCGGAAGTAGGATCAAATAAAAATTCAATAGCAGCTTATGGGAGTGTTATACCGTTCATTTGACACTAAGTGTGTGCAAATCAGTTCAAGAACAAGGAACGATGCAAACGTGTCATTGATTTGATTATGCATTTCTATCGACATGGTACACATTTGAATCTTTCGTTCTTTCTGAATGAAATTTTGTGTATGGCAACTTTAGAAATAAATAACTTCCTACGCGAGTTTATCAATGAGTCACGATTTGTTTTTCGTTAGACTACTCTTGAGAAACCTAAAAATACCTGAATCAGCTTCCCGATTTTCTATATTCTAACGTATGCGGAATGAAATTTGGACAACGCTTCCAGCATTAAAACAAAAATGCAACCGGTTGCAAGGCATCATACTAAACGTCATACTCTAGGCACACTTATTTTAAACATCCAGTGTTAATTTCGACCCGCTAGGAGATACCATGTGAACGAAATGGCAGCGAACGCCCAATCTGGCACCTAGCTATTATGCAAAAAAAAGCTTTGGCGCATTGGAGGATTACGACATACTTTTTGTACCAAAGGCTGATAAACCTCCAAATGTACCAAAATTTCGCCCAAATGAGGATTTCTGGAATAATTTGAAGCAGAGAGTATATGCCAATAATTTTCGACCTAAAACAAACAAACGTGATAATCAAAATTAAGAAAGAAATTAAGAATATGCCAACATCAATTTTTTTGACTCCTTTGCAAAAAGTTCCTGTAAACTATCATAAAGCTTTTCGAATGGGCTCAATTTTTTTCTGCATTAAGTTAATAAGCTGACAAATGTTTTCATACAGAGAGAACATTTAATAAATGGTTTTCTACAAAAAATTGCCTTTTGAATTTTGTCCAAATTTTATTCCGCATACGTTACTTCCATGCAATTTTGAAGAAGTACATGTTTGGTTATATTCAAGGTACCGAAAGTAATATTCATTATTAATAATAAATAATATTGTTACGGTAGCAATGTTTCGCTAATAATTTGCTAAAATATATATTTTAGAAATTTGAAGAGATCAATTTTTTTAGATCTGGACGAATCTGAAACTGACAAGTCCATACAAGTAACAAGTAATATTATCACAAGGGTGTTAGAAAATGATTTGAGATTTAAAATTGCTTATTTACTCCTTCTCTAAATTGGCGGTCCAGAAATGGAAGAAAGCAAACAGAACGAAATCGAATATGATTTTGAATTATTCGGGTTGTTTATAACACACAAAGCACACCAATATGAAGAGATAAGGTGTACAAATGGTGAACCTAGTTAGACGTGTGTGACAAAGATCTATTTTGCGGAGAGTTCAGTCCCATTGAGACCAGCAGGTATTCATGAAACCTTGTTTTTTAGAATTTCAATTAATGCACCTTCAATTCAAAAATTTTCATTATAAAGCGAACAAAACCATCATGCGATTTGTAGATTATTAGAATTGTTTAAATCGAAAACGTTGATACGAGATGTATGAACATATGGTGTAAGAAGAAGGAGATGGAGAGGTTGATGGCGGATGCAACACCCAACCATACATTATTGAGACTTGGTTTATGGAAATCGGTTCAGTCATCGCCGAAGAACCGATGTGACTTTAATTTTGGACTACGTCCAGAACTCGAGAGTTTGGGGACTATCGATAGTGAACAATATATACAAAGAATCTTTGATTGGCCATCAGTGATCCAGACTTGCAAATAAGAAGTAATTTTATGTCCATTTTAAACTTTGAAATATTACGGTTGTACCGGTTTATATGGGAAATTAACCAGCCTATAACTCCGGAACCAAATGCTAGATATGAATACTCAATAGCAGTCCATGTGAGCGTTGTATCTTTCATTTTTCATTTGAAATAAAGTTTGCAATAATTATCATAGGAACTTGGAAAGTACCCGGGGGTATCCAGGAATCGGCGTAGGTGGCCAATGTAGTCAAAGCTGCCTTGAATGATCATTATTGATCTAGTCCCGAAAATACAAGTAATGTTGGACCTTTTTTAATATGTATCCCACCATTTGGACATCATGGTGTTACCAGTTTATATGGGAATTTGTTGTGTGATCGCACTTTTAACCCGTAACTCTGAAATCGGAAGTCTGATAGACAATAATTCAATAGCAGCTTATGCGAGTATTATACCGTTCATTTGAAACTAGGTTTGTGCTATTTGGTTAAGGCATCTAGGAGAAAAGTGAGTGACTGTATCGATTTTGTTGGCTATTTTCGGCAAATTTGAGACTAAGAGAAACGAAAGCAATGAAATTGAAAGATGGATAGGTATTCTAGCCAACAAAATCGATACAGTAGAACCTTGCGGCAATTAAAACATAGTCACATATAAACTAGTTGGTAAAAAAGTAGATAAAATTTCGATTTCTGCTAGCTGAGCTGTGTCATTAATTGCTATCAGCCATCCGTGTGTGCGGAACGAAAAAATCAATAAGTAGTTCAATCACAATAGGATCGGTGCGACACCGATACACAGTGTCGCCAAGCCGGACAAAACTTCGAAATTTTGTTTTAGATTTTTCGTGATTTAACATTTTTCTCTGTTCCTTAACAGGTTGAATAGAGTCTTCTCAAAATATTAAGTCCCGAAGACGAGAATTCATTTTTTTACAGAACTTCAAAGGTGAAATAGATGATGAATTCTGAGGAAAACTCTTTTCAAACCTAAGTTATTCAAATGAATATATCTTTTTAGTTAATATTTCGATTGGGGTCAAACTGATTTCATTTGAAAGGTTATTCGCTGGACTAATAGCTGCCATTCGATTTTGTCGATACACGCTTTTCTTCTCGTTCAGACATGAAAAACAAATAATAAATCGTGCAATAGTTTAAAGTTATAATGTTCGAAGTGGCTGTACTTTTTTTTTGAAACGGTTCGGAATGATCGCTTGTTGTTCATTATACTTGAAAATTAGTGTACTTTCCGAAAATAAATATCTTGTTTTGCCCCTTTCTGCCCCGAGGTATGAAAAAAGGTGATTTTTCATGATACGTCTGAAGGAGACGCATGGTATCCTTTGACTACCCAGGGTTCGCAATATAATTTATAGACGTGTCTTATCATTATCAACAATTGAAAAACCTATTTTAATCCACCTAGTGGTGCAATTGTGCCTTTCTCAATCATGAATCACGAGAATGTGTGCGTTGTTTATATTCATTAAAAGCTTTTAAATGCATATATTACATTTTATTATTATACATCACATGACAACTATATACAGGAAAATAAATCATTATTCGAGTTCTAAAATTTTGAAAAAGAAAAAACAGCCACGGTAATATTGAACTGGAAAAAGGTGCAAAATCGGCAAAGTCCCAAAAAGTCGATTTTTAGAAAAAAAAAATTTTCGAGATAACATAAAATCTCGACGTTTCATGCATTTTAAAGATGTTTGGCATCAAAAATACGAATTGGATTTCTGAAATTTCATGTTCAGGCTTTTTGGAAATTTGAGTTCAGGCTTATATGGGAATTTCATATGTGACCGGACGATTTAGTCTATATTTCCGGACCCATATAAGCGATCCGTACGAAATTTTATGGACATCTATGGGGATATTAAAGCTATCACTTGGGACTAAGTTTGTGAAAATCGGCCCAACCATTTCCGGGAAACTGATGTGAGTTCGTAAATTTTGAAAGATGGCCGCTTTTTCCGGGCATTTCCGGAACCGTCTATGGTGGTCAATGTAGTCAACGAAAGTTTGGTTGGCCGTCGGTGACCTAGAACAGCAAATTTAAGTTGTTTGAGAGACATTTTAGCGAAATTTTTTGCTTTCATCGGAGTATCGGTTTGAATCACAATTTGCTATGTGATCGCACGCCACAACCTGTAACTCCGGAACCGGAAGTCGGATCGGGATGAAATTAAATAGCCATTTACGGGGACGCAATACCTTTCATTTGAGGCCAAGTTTAGTCGAATCGGTCTAGCCATCTCCGAGACACCGATGTGACTGTTATTCTGAATTTAGATACTTCCGCCGGGGCTTCCGGAACCGAGGATGGTGGCCAATGTGGCCAAATAGACTTTGAATGGATGTTAGTGACCTAATACTACAAATCGAAGCAGTTGTGGTCATATTTTGTAAAAATTTTCACCTTTATACATTCATTGCAGAATTTATTAAAATCGACATTTTCTGCGTGTTCGTACTTATCACCCTGTAATTCCGGAACCGGAAGTCGGATCCATTAGAAATTCAATAGCAGCCTATGGGAACGTTGCACCTTTCATTTGAGACTAAGTTTGTCAAAATCGGTTCAGCCATCTCTGAGAAAAATGAGTGACATTTTTGGTCACATACACACACACATACACACACACATACATACATACACACATACATACACACACAGACATTTGCCGAACTCGACGAACTGAATCGAATGGTATATGTCACTCGGCCCTCCGGGCCTCCGTTAAAAAGTCGGTTTTCAGAGCAATTGCAATACCTTTCTATTGAGAAAGGCAAAAATGTGTGTTCTGCTAAAAAAATCACTCAACCTAATTTTTTGAAAATGAATTATCGGAAATAGTGCACTTTATATTCGTAAATGTTGAATTTTCTAAGTGCCAAAATTTTGAGGATTAAAAAATAAAAAATAAACATCAAATATGAATTCAGCGTCACAAAATTACCCTAATGTGAAGTTTTTATCAAATTCGGGCCACTTTTGAGGTTTTGACCGTCTTTTGTATGGAAGGTGATCACTGTGCGATAGCTTGGTGTCGATTGAATGCATACGTCACGGCTTGATGCTAGCAGAAAGGGAGAATAATGATCGCATGGTCGTTCTAGGCGAGGATTTGTGATGAATTTTTTGCCGGCGTCGGCGGTAGAACATGATGATGAGTTATGTTCTACCATAGACCATGCGGTAGACTTGGGTGCAACGCCCAACTCCTACTCTGCAGAAGGCAAAAAATTCTTCACATTTCCTTTCGATCATGCCCATATGAGCCTGCCTAGTTCTAGTTTTCCGGTCTAAGTTTACAACTGATTCGCTCTAAAATACCTATCTGTCTTTCAATTTCATTGCTTTCGTTTCTCTTAGTCTCAAATTTGCCGAAAATAGCCAACAAAATCGATACAGTAGATCCTTGCGGCAATTAAAACATAGTAACAGAAAAGTGAGTGAGTTTCGAAAATACATACACACATACAGACTTTTGCTGATCTCGACGAGCTGAGTCGAATGGTATATGAGACTTGGCCATCCGGGTTTCAGTTAAAAGGCCGAATTTCAGAGTGAGCATATCATTTCTATTGAGAAAGGCACAAATAGTTTGATGATACAGAAAGTGCTAGTCTATGCAGTCAATTTCCATTGCAAATTGGGTGAGTAATAGTGAATGTTCAGAAAAGACCTGCAAATAAAGCGTATAATTTGTGCACAGTTTTTCTTCACATCATTGCCCAGGTATCTGCGGAAGCCTCCTGCAAAATTTTATAGTGATGTTATTTTTACTATAACATAACAGATTTTAATAAAAATCGGAATTTTGGCTTCAAAGTGCTACGAAAAATTCAAAAGTCGAGCAAAAAATAAAAGCTTGGGAAATTATGTGAAGTACAACTGTAAAATTTCAAATCCTTTGGTCTAGTAGATTTTGTATTATGATGTACACTGAGTAATAAGTTTTCGACCAGGTGCCTCAGAAGATTAACTGTTTCTCGTCAATTATTAAGATTTTGCAATGAATTTTTGAGATAATATTGTTCAATTGTGGCTTTATCATATGGAAATTAACACTGTCTGTATCGCCAAAACGAATTTAAAATAGAAAATGTTTCTGTTTTACCGAAATAATCGAATTAAGATGACAGATGCTGATCCAACCAACAGCTTCAAATGGGTAGCGATAATGGCACATGGCGGAAATAAGCTCATTACCATATATTGTTACTTTTTGGGCAGGCTACAAATTCCGGGTTAGAGTCATACGAAGTATATTTCAAAATTAGGTATTAATTTGTCTGTTTGGTGTTTATTCAGTGCAGCGTCTTCAGCACTTATGTTGAATGAATTGACTACTAATCGTTACTTAACTTTGCATTTGTCCTGAGGCTTAATTCCAATTGCTCTGCATGTGCCATTGTTTCACTCAATTTGATGTTTTCTTTTCTGTCTGGCTGTGTACAAAAAAGTGGATTGTAGTGTAAAACACGAGTAGTCAGTAAACTCGATTTCCGTGTGCTCTGCGACCAAATTTAGTAACTAATTAATTCAATTCAATTGAATCAAGGATGATGTAATCAGCTTTATCGTTCTGATAAATTCTCTTATCTCTAGCAATGACGACAAATGGCCAGAGTTCGGTATGATTCAGTGGTTGAGCAATTCGCTCAGTTCAAAACAATTAAGTTGCTTAAGACAACAAAGACAGCATGAGTCAGCTGAGACTTTGGTTTTCAGCCTATGCTTGAGTTCCTGTACTGTCTGATGGTGTGTTGGCGCCAGTGACAAGAATGAACACTGTTTTATTTCATTTCAAATAGGGTTACTGTGCCCTAATTCATCTCAGCACCTCTATTCATCCCATCCATTTGAACACATTAGTTATAGCAGTGCATGCTATCTCTATTCATCGCATTAGCTAAAATGGTAGGATGAATAAGGATGCGTTGCATTCGACTTTTCGTTTTAACGTGAGTATTTTACATTTTCCAAGCCAGATTTTTTATTGATCTGCTTCTTAAGAACGAAGTAAAGATGTTGATTCCTTTTTAAGGGCCATCCAAGGTTATCAGCGAAATAGTGTGACACCGTGACTAATGAGATGAATACGAGTACGTCTACCCTAGGTGCTGTTTTCTTCAGAACATAGATTATAAAACTTCACCAGCCTAGTTTCGGGTGCAACACATTTTGGGAGTTTAACTAACACCCAATTCAAATGTAGCTGCGTAGTGGAGGCTTCTAAATTTAGAATTTCAACTAGCACATTTCGGAATTCTTGGAAGAAGGGAAAATGAGAAAAATAAGACGACCGCTGCAACTACACGTTGCATCCACTGATAAGTTGTCGCGTCGATGTTGGAAATGTGAAAGTAGAACCACGGCTTCCACACTGGGGGATCATGAGAAGAACATGAGGAAAAACATGGATGGTCAAAGTGAAAATTGACATGGCACGCTTATTTCATCGTGAGGTGCTACAGCAGTGTGATATTTTTAGAGATCTTATGGCATGTTCGTTTTTGACAGTGCACTACACCGGTGTAGTCGGTGCTTCACTCATTCATCCTGGAGTGTAATCGGTCTATCTCTTTTTTCGCACTACACCGGTGTAGCACAAGATAAAAACAAAAACGCTATTAGAATTTCCGCCATCAGATTGCATTGTGATGGACTTTCTTGCAGTATGTTAACTCAGCACTGCACGCGTCAGAGAGAATAGGGAGAGACTAATAATGAAAATCAGTCAAAACGGCAAAACTCCCTATGTGATGATTTCAACACTAGCATTCTGTCAACCGTTTCCACAGGCAGCACTTTAAATGACTCCTATTAAATATATTTTGAAAACAAACCGTATGGATTTGTTTAGAAAATGATGTGCATTTCGAAACAAAGAGATGAAATAATTTTAATGCTTGTTGTTAGGGTTCGTCGCGGTGCGGATGTGGGCGGTAAATGGATTGTCCGCACCGCAACCGCAAAAAATAATAAAACCGCACCGCTTACCGCAACCGCACTTTATTTACCGCACCGCGCGGTAATGCGGTAAAATTTTCATATTTTTAAAAAAAAAAAGTGTTGAAAAATTGTACATTTGTGTAACCAATTACCGTAAAACGGGGTATCTTTGATCACCGGGGTAAATTTGATCAAATGAGACTTTTTTCAGTAACGTACGATAAGATGATTCCTGCGAACAAAATTATCGAAACACAATGCGAATCATATTCCTAACATGTTCAGCATCTACCGGCAACGATTATTTTGTCTTTTAATGTACCTTTTTTGAACACAAATTCCAATTGAAAATGATACAACTTTCATACATCGTTTCAATCTGTCAAAACAATTGCTGGTATATTAATGAAATCAATCAACTTCAAGTGAACTGATCACTTTTTTAGAAACCGTGAATATTTTTGTCCAATAATTTATTTAAAAAATCCGAGATTTTTATTTATAACATTTTATTTCAACTATTTTTCCGAAAAATTTCGATAAAAATCGTCCGTATCCTTCCAGGCCTAATTCCCGGATCCGGCACAGTTCTTGGTCCGGACCAGTTTCCGGATCAGGATCATTTTCCAAATCCGGACCTCCCGGAGCCGGACCAACTCCCGATCCGGAACAGTTTCCGGATCCTGATCAATCCCTGGATATAGCCTTCATTTCTCCTTACCAGGTCTGGATCTAAACCAGGCCCAGACTTGGTGCTTGAATCCAGACAAGTAGATCCGTAGGTCTTGCTTCCCGTACTTGACGGGAAGGACTGTTCATGTTTTGTGCAGTCGTTACCTTGCTGTTGACGTCCACGATAGAAAAGAAATTTCAATTTAACACCCACCGAAATACCCTAACATTTTTCGGGGTAGGTTTTTTCTTACTGTGTTTTGAAGCTAGCCGAGTGTGAGTCGATCTTCAAATACGGAATGTGTCGCGTGGAGAAAATCGAAACTTTATCCGCGTTGTGTTCGCTTCGCTTGATGCGCAATACAATCACAAGCAAAGTGTTTCACACTTGTTGACAATCCGACGCGCTAATATTTGTTGTATAACAATTGATGAAACATGAGAGCGACGCAATGATTTGAATGTGTTAGTATTGCCGTTTGGGGAATTTTTTGTTGGGACCATTTTAGTATTAAACGTCTTGCTATTGGAGCATTTTTTTATTACCGTAAAGGTATTACGGCCGTGTTTTGGGTACATTTTTTAAATTTTTAATCATTTTATTGATGGGTTGGTTCACCATATTGACGGCTCTGATCGAGATGGGCTGAAAATTTTAACTTTTTCCGAGCCGTTTTCGGAAGATTTTTCAAAACACTATTTTTCCCGATATAATGCATGTCCTACATATTCTAAAATTTAATACAATCTTGCTACACATATTTTCGACAAAATGCCGAAGAAATTGATTAATCCCATTCAGTACAACAAAAGATATAAGCGTTCAAAAGCTTATATGATTTTTCTTCTTAAATTTTGAAAAAGGGCTATATTGAAAGATAAGCCGTTAGTCACGACAAAAGAAGCTTTTGGGTAGATTTTCAATTATTCAAAAAACATTTTTCTTGGAAAACAGAACATACGAGTCTGTTTGTTTGAGTTCTTTTTTGGGAAAAAGAACGTACTAATATAACACACAAATAAAATTTGTCAAAATGACCATGTCTGCTTTCTGTCAAAAGTTACGACGGGTTGCCGGCAACCGACCACTTTCCTCTACGTACCTACAAAATGCACTGTCAACTCATTGTACACACACGCAGCAAACACACGTCGTATCTTGCAGTATTAAACTCAAACCAAACCCACCCTACCAACCTACTCTTCCCACCCACATTGCTAATCCTTGTGTGTACACGACTCGAACCTATCGTATTTCCATTTTCGTTTATGCAAAGTTTCAATTCGCGCATCGCACGATAAGGGACCATCCATAAATGACGTAGCATTATATGGGGGAGGGGGGAGTTTTGTATTTTGTGATGATGTGTGACGACAGGGGGGTATCGTGTCATGCTACGTAGCTTTAATAACTAACATAGCATGTCATTTTTTTAAAAAAAATTGCGGGGACAAGGGGGGGTAGAGTTACCGTCAAGCTACTTAATTACCAGGGGGGGGGGGGTATTTAGAAGTTTGTGACGAAATGCTACGATGGGGGAGGGGGGGGAGATGTTAAAAATCACTCAAAAAATGCTACGTCATTTATGGATGGTCCCTAAACTTTGCATTCAGCAAGGAAACGGATGCTAGCTATAAGGGGTCATGCATATATGACGTAGTATTTTGAGGGGTAGGGGGGGGGGTGTCTATACCAAATTTATGACGAAGTGCGACGAGGGGGAAGGTAGGGTCAGAAGTTGTGCGACGTAGCATTTAAAGTTTAAATTTTGTTGACGGGCATCAAAACCCATTGATTAGAGAAAACAATTTAATGTTCCTCCATTCCCAAGTTACTTTTCACGCGGTTTTTCATTTGGTAAATTTCACGGTTCGCGCAATTGCAGGCTCTCAAAAAAAGGGAAAGTAACATTTGGTAGCTAATATTGCTAACTAGTAGACTTAGTTTGGCAGCTGAATTAAATTTTCTTTCGCATTCAACCAAACAAAAATTTTGTAATATAATTGAACTTAAGCTTCCTAGAATCGTTGGCAACTGCAGACTTGCGAACTTCTCTTCATGCTCTATGACATGTAAAATTCCAAACAAAGCTATCAACACTATATTTGTCATGAAATTGGCTTGATTTGTATGCAATTTGCTGTTATAATGAAAATTTTGATAAAAGTCGTCAAACATTTTGAAAGGACATGTATTTAAAAGAATTGAGAAACATACGAATTTTTTTTTATCTCCCGGCGCAACGCAACTATGCCTGGAATAGATTGACTCATGCATGGGAGTTTTAACGTTTTCTAATATTTATTCCTTTTTATGGGTTTTTAAAAGTGTACTACTGAAATATTTGAATTATATAGTAATAGAACATATTTTAGTTAATTCAGTTTGGTGGCAAAAAGATGGAAACCCATCCATAAATAAAAAAGATATTAGCATTCAAAATTGTACCGCAAAAACGTGATATTGCTTGATTTTAGATTTTAGAATGACACCCAATTCCAGATAGTACACTAAGACATCTTCAATGTCAATAGCAATTTCCACTTGTGAAGACATTCACCGCTAAACATTGTATCGTTTCATTAGACTGATTCCACCAAATGCCCTAATACTTTACTGGTTTGCAGCAACTTGGAGAGAAGTAAAACGAATCAACGTTGAATGAGACAAATTGCAGCTCCCAATCGAAACCATTATTTGCTCAAGCGAGAAACCATGAAGGCAGCTTATAATTATAATTAATCCAATCTGCAGCTTGATTGCTATTTGTTATTTATTCTAACGGTATCGAAAATAAAAGATTGCGCACCGTGCCAGTGAAGACTCCGTTTCATGGCGCACATTTCGGTCACATGCATAGGGCATTCACCTTATACGGCTGGTGGCTGCTCAACTCTATGTTATGCAGTCCGAAATATACTTCTGTTTCCAAGAGTCACATTATAGATGGACGACGTTGAACGTACTTTATTAGAGTCGATTCCGCATCGTGGTGCCTCAGTGGAAAGTGCGCTTTCCTTCGTAAGTAATTTTCACACGTCAAAAAATAACAAACGACACATCTTTTATTTATAGAACTTTATAATTTATGCACCCATCGCTCGTCGTGCAGGATCCTGCGGGTTCTGCGTGATTTATTCTTACAGAGAGACGTTCTCTAAAGATGCTGATAGCTGGATTGAAAAGTGAACTTGGACGATGGAACTGCAACTCGTCGCTATCATCAATAAAGCTTACCTAAGCTGACCAACTCTGATAAAAAAATCCGTATTTTATGCGAACCGTTCGCCGTGTACGTTTTTTTTTGACAGAGTTGGGCAGCATAAGCATATCTCATCGAAGCGATGCAGTATTTCTTCTTCATACAAAAGTTGTAAAAAAGTGAAAAAGTTCTGAACAAGCGTTCTACATATCTTATGAAAGAAATGTACAAAATTAGCTCAAACTTTCATGAGTTTTTCCGAGCCCCGGAGGGCCTAGTAACATACACTCAGCTCTATGATTTAGGACAAAGTGTGTATGTATGTGGCAAATTCCTTCGTATTTCGCAGCAATGGCTGCACCTATCGCATTTAAACCAACTTTAAACGAAAAGCGTAGCACTCAGACAGAACACTATTAATTTGTTTTTGATTCTGATGTTTAATTTCCAAGATATGGATGATTGTTTGCTTGAAGAATGCACTTTTTGCAGTTTTTTTAGACTAACTGTTAAAATTGACAAGATAGACGAACGTTTCGCGTATTACCAGAAAAATTATTCGAATACCTTTCCAACCAGCTAGGGAACCAAACACCTGACATTATGCAATATTAAATTCCACACATATTATTATAACTTGTCCTTATTTCTCCTAGGTGGAGAAAAAATTTTGGGTTAAAAACTATTTTTGAAGTAGAATACTTCTAACGTTTCAATATGGGGTCCCGTTTCAAAAATTTCAGTTGAGAAATTTTCCCAGGTTTGAAATGCGAATATCTTCCGTTCTACTGGACAAAATCGCAATATTTTTGCACTATCTGGTCGGAAATTTGTGCACGTATTTCGTATTAAATTTCGGAATTACTGCGACTACTATAAATAAACCAAAACAAGGATTTTCAGAAAATCCTTCGGAAACAGCGAGGAAAATGCGCAATTTGCCAGCATATCCCACGCAGAGCCGTCAAAAAGGAGCATGTAAGCGTTTCATTACATACGGGAATGTTATATATACAGGACACGCGAGCTTGTTTTGTATCAGTGGGTGCTCGCTTACCACACGAGCAACATGCTCGTCCGGACGGTACAATGAGCGGTATCATATTTGCGTTCCCGTACCAAGCGTCATCGCAAGGTTCTTCGTGATAAAATCCAGGGAATCACCAAATTCGGCGTCTGGCTCGTCGTGGTGGTGTAAAATGCATCTCCAATTTAATCTACGAATGCTGATGGTGTGCAGAAAAATGTCATCCGAGATGCCTTGACCTACACTGAACACGCCAAGCGCAAAACCGCAATGAACGTCGTCTATACTCTGAAGCGGCAGGGACGCACTTTGTATGGATTTGGAAGTTGAAAAGGTAGAACTCACTTGTATCATTATAAAAAAGGCCCTTTTCATGGCCACCAAAACCATTTCAAAGAATAAGTTTGCATTTTCTGTTTCATGGACTGTTTCTCCCTGGAGAGCAATTTGGGTTAAACCCTAAATTGTGATTTATTTCAGTACGTAAATTGCAAATATGGTCAGAAACAAACTGGAGTGAAGTGGAAAACATTTTTACTAGGCGCATTCAAAAAAGGTTCCAATTCTCAAACATTTTACCAAGGTGCCGTATTACATTACTCTCTTTACCCTGAGTGTTCGATAATCTCCGTAGTGGAAACACAATTTCAATTTTGTTCTTTATCAAAAATATGTCGTCGACCAACAAAGGGGTGGAGCTACGACGAACACATATTGAGGACAACACAAAAAAGGACGAGCTTACATTGTGCTGTAGTCAGGTATAAAAACTCAGCATGCTGTTGCTCACGATCAGTTCGTTTCCAGCATCAGCATACAGCAGTTCGTTTGCAGCATCTCCCGCAAAATTTAAACCGCAGTCCGCGTGCTGCTGTCAGAAGCGTTGGCCAAACACGCTGTCTTCGATGGCACCAAAACTGTTACCATATACACCAGCTCCAAGTAAATTTCGAACACTGCCCAAAGAAAAGGCCCTTTTCAGGGCCATCAATTTATCGACAAAGAATGAAATTGAAGTTTTGTTATTACAAGCATCAGCTTGTCAAGAGCGTTGGATGGTAAGTGAGCCACTTGTGAACAATACCGTCGCTTTCACGAGAATGGCACAAAATCAAAAGTTATTTGTGATTTATAGACATTTTAGTGTAATGATTCAATTTACAAAAATCGAACGTTTTCTAACGTTTCGATATAGGTGCTCCGTTTCAAAATTTTCGGCCAGAATGCTGCCTGTTTTTTCAAACGTGAAAATCTGCTGTTGTATTGAATGAAAACCTTCGATTTTTGCGCTGATTGGAAATAGTTGTGACTAATTCTGTAGAATGTACATTTACTGAAATAACGGATTTTGTGAAAGCAGTGGTTGGTCCGTACGATTCGATTCCAAGCGAGCCAGACTAGTTTTCGTTGGAAGGTCCACCTCTGACAATAGAAGTAAACTATTTTATATTGAATTCAAGTACAACTTCCTTGAAAACAGCACAGCTAAAAAACTTTTGGGAAAAACGCGCAAACCTAAATTTTCTACTATAATGGAAACTGCCTGTGCCCAGCCGCACTGCATCATCAAGATTGATAGTAATTCAAGCCGGGAGGAAAGAGGTTGTAAGGCAATGGAAAACGAAAATTTCATTTATATCTTACTGGAATATAATTGGCTGGTCCTGAAAAGAACTTGTTGGTTTATATTGGGTCACAATTTAGGCCTGCTCGATTGCTGATAGCTGTGAATTTCTCGCAGGGTGACAGTTTCTGTTCAGTAGTGATGAGGCTTCCTAACGCCAACCGTGACTGGGGCACTTTTACGCGGCCTTCGTTGCTTACTGCTTGCGGGGAGGCTTTCCTCCGGTGGACTTACGAGCGGTATGTTTGGTACGGGCCATTTATCAACAAAGAATCGAATTGAAATTTTGTTATTACAAGCATCCGAAAGTAGCTTGCCAAGAGCGTTCGATGGCAAGTGAGCTACTTGTGAACAATATCGTAGATTTCACGTAGAATGACACAAAATAAAAAGTTATCATTTGTTTGTTTGTCTACAGTTTCGTGTTTACTAGGCGCATTCAAAAACGGTTTCAATTCTCAAACATTTTACCAAAGTGCCGTATTACATTACTCTTTTTACCCTGAGTGTTCGATAACCTCCGTATTGGAAACACAATTTCAATTTTGTTCTTTATCAAAAATATGTGGTCGACCAACAAAGAGGTGGAGCTACGAATAACACATATTGAGGACAACACAAAAAAGGACGAGCTTACATTGTGCTGTAGTCAGGTATAAAAACTCAGCATGCTGTTGTTCACGATCAGTTCGTTTGCAGCATCTCCTGCAAAATTCAAACCGCAGTCCGTTTGCTGCTGTCAGAAGAGTTGGCCAAGCACGCCGTCTTCGATGGCACCAAAACTGTTACCATATACACCAGCACCAAGTAAATTTCAAACACTGCCCAAAGAAAAGGCCCTTTTCAGGGCCATCAATTTATCGACAAAGAATCGAATTGAAATTTTATTACAAGCATCAGAAAGTTGCTTGCCAAGAGCGTTGGATGGTAAGTGAGCCACTTGTGAACAATATCGTCGCTTTCAAGTAGAATGGCACAAAATAAAAAAGTTATTTGTGTGATTTGTAGACAGGTTAGTGTAATGATTCAATTTACAAAAATGTAGAATGTTCAATTACTGAAAATAACAGATTTTGTGAAAGCAGTGGTTGGTCCATACAATTCGATTCCAAGCGAGCCAGACGTTTTCGTTGGAAGGTCCATCTCTGACAATAGAAATAAACCATTTTATTTTGAATTCAACTACAACTTCTTTGAAAACAGCACAGCTAAAAAACTTTTGGGAAAAACGAGCAAACCTAAATTTTCCACCATAATAAAAACTAGTGCCCCCGCCGCACAGCATCATCAAGATTGATAGTTATTCAAGCCGGGAGGAAAGGGAGAGGGAGGTTGTAAGGCAATGGAAAATTTCATTTATAATAATAATACTTTATAATTGGCTGGTTCTGAAAACAACTTGTTGGTTTGTGGTTTATTTTGGGTCACAATTTAGGCCCGCTCGATTTCTGATAGCTGTGAATTTTTCGCAGGGCGACTGTTTCTGTTCGGTAGCGATGAGGCTCTTAACGCCAACGGTGACTGGGGCACTTTTACACGGCCTTCGTTGCCAACCAGTCCCCTGTCAAGGACGACGTCTCTGTACAGCCAGCATCACTGCCATGAAAGGCAAAACATTGATTTTGAACCGAATGATTAGAAGCTGTATTTAGTTACAAAATGTCGATTAAATTATTAAATCATCCCACAAGATGCAAAACGTCGTGTGGAATGCTTGAATATCGAGCATAGCGCCGAACATAATTCTTTGTTTGGGGCTTTATAGCTATAACGCCCCATATATGTCGGTCGCTGTCAAACTCCATATGATGGTATAGGGTTGCCAGGGGGTTGTTGCCAACTGCTTGCGGGGAGCCTTTCCTCCGGTGGACTTACGATAATTGATAATTCCAAAAATACTCCAAATAAACTATGAATGTGCTAAAGTCGACAAAATCGCATAGAAATTGCTTATTCCAGAGCAGAATTTACCGGTCTAAAGTGTATTCTACTTCACTCCGGTTATGTCTCTGACATTACCCACCCATCTTTTTTCTCCACTAAAGAGAAAATTGTTTTAAACCACTTTGCGCGTAAAGGACACGAAACCTATAACTAAATTAGTTATTGGAGGCGTTTCGAGTTCCTCTCATAAGAATCCGACACTAACTTAGTTAACGGACTAAGCTATTCCCCGTTGCTTTATCTGTCTTTCCACAACAAATTGCTTTAATACACATAGGTTAAATACTTCTAGAAAGGATAGCGTTTTTATATGTTTGCGCCATTGCAACTACACTACTCAACTTGCAAATTATCGATTACTGTTATTTTTCAAAACAGTCAAACTAGTACGCTAATAAAAATCTGCTCTGAATTTGATAAAATTGAACAGGACGAATGGATCTGGTTCTTAGTAATAATTAGTAATAGTAATTAGTAATTCAGATTTTCCGGAGTAATGTTCCAGTGAGTCCTAAAATGAGACATGTTTATATCGTGAGGATAAAATGAACATGCTGTTTGGTAAAATGAACACCTTCTAGCAACCTGCATTTTCCGTGCAATACTGTTGTCCCAGCGGATCATGAGCATTACACACAGGGCATTTTATGGGCAAAAAATAACTTGTCACGGAAAAATTTAATTTTTATGGCATAATAATAACCAATTTACAATCCTGTGGCATCGAAAAACTTCTACTAATTTGGGGTTATCCATGGGTAATTAAACTTGTAGGATCTTTTGAAAAGCAGTGAAGATATAGCAACTTAAGGTTAGCGTTCCGACTAATCTTGAGGCTTGGTACTTAGAGTGGCAAGATGGTTCATATTGGCCCCACCACAACCTGTTCATTTTACCCCCCAAGACATTTTATTTTCAAACAGCCATTCCGGTTGAGCCATTTTATCCTGATCCCTACTTATTGCGGTGGAATATCTGCAAGAGGCTCAATTATTATGATGAAACACCATTTTCAGAATAAAATTAAAATTCACCTCAAAAGATCTTATTTTCTACTTACCGAATTTAACATCAGCGACAAATATGAACCCTGATTTTGGTTTTTATTGTATTTATTTCACATTCGATAGCTTTTTATCAAAAGAAACGGTTTTTATATACTTTAAATACTTGACAGGTCAGGTTTCTGTGAAGTTTGCTCTAAATTTAACAAACATTGACTTGATTTGGCTACCTGTTAATTTTACCCCCTGTTCATTTTACCCACAGTTCCCCTAGTACCCACGTTGGCCTGTTACGTAGTAAAAAATTCAGGAGCCCTCTTTACTCTGTCACAAAGTTTCAATTTCCAGCTATGGATAAAACATGGGAATTTCTTTAATTGAAACCTAACCCGGGTACCGCGTCGGGCACATAACGGTTGAAATGTTCATTTTGTGTCGCGAAAATAAAATTTACGGCACTTCAATGTTGAATCCCGTATACCTTCCTCGTCAAATCTTAGACCTGACTCCGTGTTCATTGAAGTAGTTTACTAGAATTATTGATGTAGCTCTAGTTTTGGTTTTCTAAATAATCAAAATTAATTGATCATATTTTCTTTTTATCTTTTAGTTCTGGGAAATCATCTCCGAGGAGCATGGAATCGATGCGACTGGCATTTACCATGGAGAATCGGATTTACAACTGGAGCGTGTTAGTGTGTACTACAATGAAGCCTCAGGTGGGTTACATGACGTCATAATTTTAAAGTAGTACGAGAGGGTGTAGTATATTTTAGATAATATTTACGACTAGTAATTTATGGATGGTCCTTTACGTGCATTTCGAAACATGAATTCGTTCCCTCCTCAATTAGTTGCTAATATTTTTTACAAATCGAAAGGAAACTTCACAGTTTACTACTGATGCCTAGTTTCTGGCGTAAAACTTGTTTCAAATATTTAAAAACTTTTGAAATGTGAATCAGCATAAATGTTTGTTCAAATGTTGGTTTTACATTTCTTATAAAAGAAATGTATAGAATTCGCTCAAACTTTCAAGATTTTTTCCGAGGCCCGGAGGGCCGAGTCTTATATACCAATCGACTCAGCTCGACGATTTGGAACAATGTCTCTCTCTCTCTCTCTCTCTCTCTCTCTCTCTCTCTCTCTCTCTCTCTCTCTCTCTCTCTCTCTCTCTCTCTCTCTCTCTCTCTGTGTGTGTGTGTGTGTGTGTGTGTGTGTGTGTGTGTGTGTGTGTGTGTGTGTGTGTGTGTGTTTGTGTATGTGTGTGTGTAACGGACAAACTCTCATTCGTGTTTCTCAGCAATGTCTGAACCGATCTTATCCAAACCAATTTTAAATGAAAAATCTATCAAACAGTAAGAATGCTATTAGTTTGTTTTTGATTCTGATATTTAGTTTCCAAGATATGAATGCTTGAATGTGTAAAAATGGCGTTTTTTGTAGTTTTTTTAAATTATCTGCCGAAATTGACAACATTGATTAACACTTTATATATTTTTAGGCAGCGAATATACGAATACCTTTCGAACAAGCTATAGATTGTTGAAATCGGACTTTATCAAAAGAGATATTTAACATTAAATGCGGACGAAAGATTTTTATCATTTCCCATTGCCAGAAATATGACCAAAAACATGTAATCTATTATTAACGCCAAAACGGCTTATTTTAGGTCAATAGTATCTTCGGAGAATTTAATGGAGGCAATATGCCCTTTCTTTTGGTATTGTGCTTTTGCTGATTAATCCCCCTATGAGTGAGATATTTTCACTATTCTTGAAAGTGATTATATCAAAATGATGCCTTCAGCAAATTTGTAGCTCCAACTTTTTCGAATAACTTTACTGAAGACTTCAAATATCTATTTTGAATACTTTAAAAGTTATGGCTTGTTGTTTGTGGATTACTCTTCGTCGCCTATTTATTGTTCAATATAGTAATAATCCATTGAAATAAGCCAAACATTATTTCGATAAAACGAATTTTGTATTTCATTTTTTTCTATCTACAACCTCTAGAAATAATCATCGAACACTTCCAAGTTGTCTGGAAGGAAATTGATAACTTATCAGTGCGAAAATGTTCATTTGTGCGAACCTTCTGACTGCAATTTTTCTAACTTATAACCATCGGATCGATCTGAAACATATCGAGAAATGAAAATCACGAACTCTGTTACTATTTTCTGAAAAATTAATTCTGCATAATTTTAAAACTTAAAAAATTACGGTTTCGGAATTATGCCGTTTGGACAGTAAGATCGATTTTCACAAAACCCCCACCAAACCGAATTTTTGGCTACGCCGCTGACTTCAAGTAAGTAGAAACAAAGTCGTTCTACACTCGTTCTCAAGAAACTTCTTCGAACGCTGAATATCTATTATAATACATTGAAACTCCGATTTTATCAGCCAAATATGAACATATGTTTGATGGGCTCTAGCAGACGAACAAGACTGAATTCGAGTAAATCCTTTTTTGAGCATGTTTTCCTTATCATGAAGATGGAAAAATGCAAAAATAAAAAGTTCATCATTATCAGAAATAGTTATCAGACTTCATCAAGGGACGGGAAGAATATTTTAACAGCTTCAGTTTATTATAAAGAAAAAAATTGCCCGATTTAGTCAATGTCCCTATTTTGTCAGCCTAAAATACACCATGAGACTGATAAAAATGGGTCTTTATTGTATGTATTATTTCACCTTAATAGGTACATTTCATTTTTGGGGATTTTTTTTATTGCATCGAACTACAACAATTTTTAGGTAGTTTTCAAGGGGTTATTTTACAGACTTATTCCAAAATCTGGCGAACCTATTCCAATTCCAATTCGTTTTCCTAATAAGTTTGTGAAAATTATAAACTATTTGAAATTTTTTAATAGTTTTATTTTTTATTTAACCGTGTTTTTTTAATAAATAGTGACCATCGCTTCACAACGTAGTCTATTTTTCATGGCTTGCGGTGAGCAACCCGCTACGACTGTAAGCACAGTGACAATAGTCTAATAAAAATCTATCCCGGCATTCGAAAGGCAAATAGAGATGAACAGCAGCAATCATCATTTGATTGATGCTAATCGTCGACAGGTTTTCAGTGGTGATCTTGCGTGGCTTAATTTTTGTCGTCTACCTTTATCAGGACACATGCTAGTGAACGCGGGTGATTCGTAGTTATGCTGCCTAAGCTCAACCCTCATTAGCAGAAGACAAAGATTAAGCCCGCACGATATTAAGCTTGTTATAATGACCCTGCCACTTCTAGTTTTCCGTTCTGTTTACTTCACATCCTTGCTCTCACTGGAGCTCTAGTTTTCATAACTTTCCATACCCAGTAATCTCTAGCTAGTTGAAAGTCGTTAAAATATAGAGGTACCGCTTGTTCGTTTGCGTCAGTCGTTGCTCGATTTTCGCACGAGCAGTACCTGGGCAATAATGAACATGGCAGTGAAGGCATGGCAAACTTTGCATAGACGAACTCATTCGTGTATGCAAAGTTTCTAATCGCACAGCACGGCAAAGAGTACGCGATACACATTGCGCAATTGCACACGGTAAAGAAACGGATGCGAAACGGGTTGCAGTCGTGTATACACGATGATTTGTGACACTACTATTTAAATAAATACTGTTTGGTTTTGTTCTTTTGCAGCCTACTCCCGCTCATCGGGTGGCAAATATGTGCCACGGGCAATTCTGCTCGATTTGGAGCCAGGCACTATGGAGGCTGTTCGTTCTGGACCGTATGGAAAACTGTTCCGTCCGGATAACTTTGTATTCGGACAATCCGGAGCCGGCAATAATTGGGCCAAAGGTCATTACACCGAGGGTGCTGAGTTGGTCGACGCCGTGCTGGACGTGGTGCGCAAAGAGTGTGAGAACTGCGATTGTCTTCAGGTAATTATCAAATCTGGAACTCTTAAATTGAACAGCATTGTTGATGGTTTTATTTTTTTCATTTTTAGGGCTTCCAACTGACGCATTCTTTAGGAGGCGGTACTGGTTCTGGTATGGGAACGCTTTTGATTTCTAAAATTCGCGAAGAGTATCCAGATCGAATTATGAACACGTACTCTGTAGTCCCTTCGCCTAAGGTGTCCGACACTGTTGTGGAACCGTACAACGCAACCCTCTCTATTCATCAGTTGGTCGAAAATACGGACGAGACATACTGTATCGACAACGAGGCTCTGTATGATATCTGCTTCCGTACACTGAAGGTACCGAACCCAAGTTACGGTGATTTGAACCATCTGGTCTCGCTAACCATGTCCGGTGTAACCACATGCTTGCGATTCCCTGGTCAGCTGAATGCTGATTTGCGTAAACTGGCCGTAAACATGGTTCCATTCCCGCGTCTTCACTTCTTCATGCCCGGGTTCGCTCCGCTGACTTCACGTGGATCCCAGCAGTACCGTGCACTGACCGTTCCGGAACTGACTCAGCAAATGTTCGATGCCAAAAACATGATGGCCGCCTGCGACCCCCGCCATGGTCGATATTTGACTGTTGCAGCCGTATTTCGTGGTCGTATGTCAATGAAGGAGGTAGACGAACAGATGCTGGCCGTTCAAAACAAGAACAGTAGCTACTTCGTCGAATGGATTCCGAACAACGTTAAGACTGCCTGCTGTGATATTCCTCCGAAGGGTCTGAAAATGTCATCTACTTTTATTGGGAACACCACTGCCATCCAGGAGCTATTCAAGCGCATCTCTGAACAGTTCTCCGCTATGTTTCGTCGTAAGGCTTTCTTGCATTGGTACACCGGCGAAGGCATGGATGAGATGGAATTCACAGAGGCGGAGAGTAACATGAATGATCTGGTTTCAGAGTATCAGCAATATCAAGAAGCGACGGCTGAGGATGAGTTCGAACAGGAAGAGTGTGCTGACGAAATGGAAGGTGAATGCGTTTGAATCAGTCATCATCGCTGGCCGTAAAGCATTTTTACTATTTATTTTTTTAGTTAGATAAATCCAATTGATATTTCATGTGTATTGAAATTTATGAAATAGACTTTAACAAATCTAATCCTTTATCTAAATTTGGATCTCAGCATACACACTAATCGACCAGAGCATTGTTTTTAAATTCCCCACTATTTTCCTATCCTGTTTAGATGAAATTTTCATTGCAAACAACACATAAATTGATTATCATTAATTTCATAGGATTGACAAATCGAACATGATAGATTTTTAAGAATTTTAGTGTATTGTCCAACCTGTTTCTATTCCACGGTTTGGTGACATCCAAATGCTAAATAAAAACATACATTAAGTCAATATTTCTATGGCAAAGAAATAGTTTTGCATCATTTATATTCGGAAAGATTTCTGGCATCGGGTGGTGAAGTAGGGACAGTTTAAAATGCTGACTAGAAGAAGTTTCAAGAGTCAGGTTGGATTAGTAGGATAAAATCATTCTTCTTTCATTTAGCAATACGTCTGTAGTTTTTTGCTTTTTGTTGAAATTGATCAGTCTCTAAATTCAGATATTCAGTCCATTTGTGTCGTACAGGAAGACGTTTGTAGGATTTAAAAGTCATTCTTTTAAAGTGTAATAAACGTGAACAGTTTTGTACTAATCTTTTGATCTATCGCTATTTGATATTTATTATTTGAACATTTGATGAATGGTGAATAGAAGGCATACGGAATAGTCGGTTTAGTTTGAATTGAGCAGTCGATATTCTACTGCCATAACAGTCCCATTTCCAAATTGTTTGCCGGTGGGTCTGTTGTTCGTATCAAGGCAATACCTATACCACATAAAAAATAGCTGGTGGAGAAAGTTAAAAAAAAATGATGATGTTAATTCTTAAAAAGGAATAATGAAACCGTATTTTGTATTTATTTGTAATCTGTTGTATTTATTTGTGTGATCACAAAACCCATAAACCTGCTGAGCTATTGCCGTGAAAAAGTCTATCGTATAAACTGTGAAACTGAACCACCTATTGTATTTGAGCTCGATTTATCTCCATATTTTACACAGTCAACATTCGTTACAAGAATTTTATAAGCACAAATTTCAATAGGGTAAATAATGTAAAGTTGGACTATAGAGAAACCGATCAAGATTGGAACTATTTGAAAAATATACGACACGACATATTATAATGAAATAATGCGCCAAAATCACCTTATACTGCAAAATTTAACATATTTTAATCAATCTGTCATGGTTACATGTAGTTGGAAATATTTTTATGACACTAAATTTTCCAAAACACAATTACTTCTTTTTCTGATACATTATGTCGTCTTGAGTGAGCTTTGTTGAATAAGCTTGCTAATGATAAAACGCTCGAAAATTGGAGTTTTATGTTTTATGGAGTTTTGTGAGCAAATATCAGTACATTTTCATTTAAATAGTTTGGAAATACTACGGAAAATGTCATAAATAAGATTTTAAATAAAGTATAATTGTGGTTTTTACATTTCTTATAAAAGAAATGTATAGAATTCGCTTAAACTTTCAAGATTTTTTTCCGAGGCCCGGAGGGCCGAGTCTTATATACCAATCGATTCAGTTCGACGATTTGGGACAATGTATGTGTGTGTGTGTCTGTGTGTGTATGTAACGGACAAACTCTCATTCGTGTTTCTCAGCAATGGCTGAACCGATCTTATCCAACCCAATTTTAAATGAAAGACCTATCAAACAGTAAGAACGCTATTAATTTGTTTTTGATTCTTGTGTTTAGTTTCCAAGATATGAATGCGTAAAAATGGCATTTTTTGCAGTTTTTTAAGATTATCTGCCGAAATGGATAACGTAGATTAACACTTTATATATTTTTAGGCAGCTTATACGAATACCTTTCGAACAAGCTATAGATTGTTGAAATCGGACTATTATCAAAAGAGATATTTAACATAAAATGCGGACGAAAGATTTTTATCATTTCCCATTGCCAGAAATATGACCAAAAACATGTAATCTATTATTAACGCCAAAACGGCTTATTTTAGGTCAATAGTATCTTCGGAGAATTTAATGGAGGCAATATGCCCTTTCTTTTGGTATTGAGATATTTTCACAAATTTTCTTGGAAGTGATTATATCGAAATGATGCCTTCAGCAAATTTGTAGCTCTTACTTGCGAATAACTTTACTGAAGACTTCAAATATCTATTTTGAATACTTTAAAAGTTATGGCTTGTTGTTTGTTGATTACTCTTTTTCGCCTATTTATTGTTCAATATAGTAATAATCCATTGAAAGAAGCCAAACATTACTTCGATAAATCGAATTTTGTATTTCATTTTTCTATCTACAACCGCTAGAAATAATCACCGAACACTTCCAAGTTGTCTGGAAGGAACTTGATAACTTATCAGTGCGAAAATGTTCATTTGTGTGAACCTTCTGACTGAAATTTTTCTAACATATAACCATCGGATCGATCTGATACATATCGGAAAATGAAAGTGAAATAAATAACTCCAAGCAACGGCGTAGCCAAGAGAAGGTTTTGGGGTTTAACACCATACAACCCCCCCCCCCCCCCATCACACAAAAAAAAGATTGGATTGAAGTTGAAAATTTATTTATGCTGACTGATTTAATTCAATATTACAATAAGAATTATCTGATCCGTACATTGATAACCTGTTGTAAACATCATGAGGACTTTTGATAAATTGTCGGAATGAGGTCCTGATATGTAACTCATCTATTGGTCTTGATTTCACAGTTGTCTAATAGCATCAATATCAAATTCCTGCCTGAAAACATTCCAATAGAAAATTCAAGAGTTCTGTAATCAATCATAATCCTCAGATTTCTTTTCAAATTGAGCTCGCTTTTGTAGAGTTGTACTGTAATAAGGGTCTTTATCTAATAGGAAGCGAAGTTAAAATTGATTTAATGTCTATGAAACATAGAACTGCTCACCAGGCTTCCTTACTGCTCTCGATATTAGCTCATTTTCTCCTTTGCAAACAGTTAAACGCAGTAGGGCTGTTTGCTAGCTCCCACCGAAAGCGAGAGAACACGCTCTCGAAAATCAAGAGATTTTTTTTGTGTTCACGCATATCTCTCTACCACGCAGGGGGATGCGAAAGTATTAATTCTCGCCCAATTTAAGAGGGAGTGTTCCTCATCAGATGCTCAGTTACAGAAAGAGCATGTGTGAAAAAATGCCAATAAAATAAGATGGTTTCAGAATGGCGATATTTTATATCAAATGAGTGCTTTATTTAGGCTTTGCATATTCAAACCAGCCATTTATATGTACACACTAAGCCAACCCAAAGTTGTTCAGTAAATTCATTTGACGATTTGCACAGTAATATTTAACGGAGATCAGCAATTGATTTAAAAAATTGCGAAAGCGTATTCATTTTTCAGCGACTTCGGTAGATTTACGAATAATTTGCTGCTAAAATCTGGAATATTTTTAATTGAATTTATTATTACTTTTGCTTTTTTCGGTAAATTATCCACCATTCAGTAAAATACTAACTTGTTCGGCAAAAAGTTAAACATCATCGAATCTCGTCAAAAACATACAAAGCACGTACAACAAACCATCTGTTAAATCGCCATTTACGGGGGAAAACATTAATACGACGTGTTTGCACATTGCGAATACTTCTTAGTATTTCGTAAAACCATGAATTTTCAACAGAACCCAGTGAAAGCAGTAATAGTAAGATTTTTGTGGTTGTCATTATGTTTGAGGTGTATTTATTCCTTGACTAGGGCAATTCTACACATGACGATTTTGGAAAAAGGATTTGACTCGCAAGTATAATAATTAGAAGCCTGATAGTGTAAGGAAGTGTAGATTCAATCGCGAAAAAGTGGAAATAATTAGGCTTTATTGATAATTACTGAAGATTTTTTGATAATGAGAATGTTTTGTGTTCAGAAATTCCGGGCTAAAATTCGTAATCAAATTCAGGAAATGTAAGATTACTTTCGTTAGAATTTTAATTTTCTGTTCAACCTTTAAAAGCTGGTAGATTAATTTCCACTACCAATTCGTCAAATTTAATGATCAAATTACTGAACAAGTCAGCAATCCTCATATGAAAATTTTCTGAGTATTTTTGACGTTTGGATAAAAACGTAATATTGTGGAGAGTTCGGTAACAGAATTGGTTTACTAAATTAATTACCGAATGGCTTGCTGTTGAAAACCGAAGTAAAATTTTCCAATACTCAATAATTCAAACTAAGTGTGCAATCTATGCACGTTTGGTGGACCAAATTAATAGACATATGAACATTACACTAATATTAGGACACTTTTTATTAAACGTGTCCTTGAGAATGATTTGAAGACAACGTTGATTTTATTATGGCAAAGATTGGATTAAGGCGGTTGGTAAAATATTGGTGTTTAAACGCAACGAAAACTTAATTCGAGTGCCCTAATTTTCACCCTGCTATTTACGGCTATGAGATGAAGAAAGATGGCAGACGCTGCTTTAAACAAAAGATTCAAATGAGTAGGGTTATAATATAATTAGGATGAAAATAGTCTCAACATCCTATCAGTCTAATAGGCATTTAAGTGGTTAGAATTAGAAGTAGAATTTTTAAAATTCGAATTTATATTTATTAGTCCAAAATGTGTTTTAGCATAATAAAAATTATATCCCAAAAAATGGAAGACGAATACGATATATAAATGTTCAAATTATCAATTCATCCGCAACGTCTTCTGTGTAAACCTCAAACCCACTTTTTTGAGATGGCCGGAAATAAGAGTCGAACAAATGGCTTTTGATTGTTTTGAAATTTTCACAGCATATTCGAAATTGATTTCTCCAGCAACGTATGTAGGATTTTAATCTCTTATTGCTTATTTTTTGTTAACTTAACAATTTGTTTCGATTTTAATAGTATTTTCGGCGTTTTTTTTTCATTTAATAGTGCACCATTTCGCGAAAAGCAAAAAATCGAGAAAAAATCCTACGTAAGTCGCTTGCCACTGTCATAAGGAATCAAAAAGACTATTTTTTTGGCTCTAGGTTTAAAATTACGGGAGATAGTTTTCAGGCCATGGACCTCTACCTAAAAAACTCGCATGCTGCACAATTGCCATCTTGTGAAATTCCTTTTAACAACATTTCAACTCATCCCTTTATTGTGCCAAGAAAAAATTCCGAAATATGTCCATTTGTTCGAGCTCTACAGTGGTGTAACCCCTTAATGTTGTTCAGCGATTTTGAACTGGAAGCTGCCAATTCAAACATCTTTACTATTCCCAGAAGGTAAAACATCGATACTTATTATGAAAGCCGAGTTAAATATTCGAACACTGATGTGAAGCGAACTAAATTTGGTTCCCTTGGGGGTAATGAGAAAACTATTTTATTCTCATCTGCCAACTGAGCAATTTATCTCCGTTGCTCCACCAGACTATGATGAGGTTAAAGCAGAGCATCTAGTAAAGGTTTGCTCTGTCACAAGCAAGAGGAATCAGTAATGAGAGCATGTGGTTTCTCTCTGCTCTCCTAGTTACTGGGCAAAAAAGCGCACCAAAATAAAACTCATGTTAAATGCGGGTAAAATATGTCTCTATCTCTTCGTTGCTAAGATGAGTAAAATGAAGCCTGCTGCTCACCAAAAAAATTCATAACTTTCAACATTTGCTAAAAATGTTTTTGCCTTTCTCATTCACTCTAAAATTTCGTCAATCTAATCCCGACCCGGAGGGCCGAGTGTCATGTGCCAATCGACTCAGTTCGTCGAGATCGGAAAATGTCTGTGTGTATGTATGTGTGTGTATGTGTGTATGTGGAAAAAAATGTGACCTCTGTTTCTCAGAGATGGCTGGACTGATTTGCACAAAGTTAGTCTCAAATGAAATGTACAACCTTCCCATCGGCTGCTATTGAATGTTTGCTTGATTGGACTTCCGGTTCCGGAGTTACGAGTTGAAGAGTGCAATCACACAGCAAATTCCCATATAAACTGAAATGAAAAATTTTCAAAATCAAATTTGTATTTTTGATGCCAGATGATTTTAAAATGCATGAAACATTGAGATTTGATGTAAACTCGAAAAAAATAATGACTTTTTTGGACTTTGGGACATATTTTTCCTTTCTCATATAGAATATCAAGTCTACAATTTATGGACAATGCAAATTCAATGCCAAATAGGGACACTTTATTAAAAATTCTTGAATTTGGAAGTTCGGACCAAACAATTCTAGTAATTTTTTCTGTCATGCGGCACATCAAATTCTGTGATCTTTGAAAAATGCAATCATATTTGAAGACATTTGGATACAGTGTTCCACTTAACGACTGATCCCGGTAATTCCGGTTTCCTGCTTCTTTGGTAATTTTTTAGTGAATATTCCTGTTACACAGCACATCAAAATACATCATATAGGTTGTCTACAAACTATTCAAGCACATTTGAAGTCTTCCTAGTACACGGTTATTCTGGAGTTGATTGCATTTTTAGTGGATCAAGCGTGTCGAATAACAGGTGTATTCAGGTACAAACGTTTCACAGGTATGGGTTACTCATTTTGAATCCACAAAGTCTCTCAGATGGTTTCAAAATTAGTTTAGAGACTTTATATATACAATTTATTAATGTTCATGTCATATTAATACCAGTTTTCATGCCATACTTTGAAAAATTAATGAAACTGGCTTAACATTGCCTCCGACTGACCCCATGAAATTATCGTATAAATGTGGAGCCGGATATGTGAATAGTCCAACTCACGGTTTATGAGACTTGAATAAATTCCATTTCATTTGCAAGTGTTCTGGTTGGAATTGGTTTTGAAATTAATTGGTTGGGTACCAATTGCGCACTACAATGTTGAAATATAGAACAACAGCGGTCAAGGTTTTGAACAAAATTTTTCACTAAGATACATTCGTACATTATTGTGGTATGAAAAATACATGTTGAAAAAGACTAAGCTTGCTGCTTTAAAGAAGCATTCGAACTTGCACAGGAGACTTCTTTATAAAATATAAATAGTTAAAAAAATTTATCGTTCTAAAAGAACTAATTTGAATACCACCCTAGCATAAATATAACACCACCCTAGCCATTTACATCACAAAATGGTTCTTATCTAACTCCCAACACTACTTATGATACAACAGCTTAAGAATAAATTGTTTTGCCTTGTTAAATATACCTTCAATACTATATTGCACCGGTACGTCACTTTGGTAAAAAAATGGCGTCTACGTCACTTTGTTTTTCTCGTTTTGAAAGGCCATTTTGCATATTTTTTAAAGACAATTACACTGAAAGACGTGGATTTTTGTGGAGAATTCAGAAATATGAAAAAATGAAATTTGACCGCGCTTACGTCACTTTTGCATACACGGGCAGCTGGTGTCCTAAGACGATTTCGCTAGATTTTCAGAGCACTGTGCACCCAGTACATTAATGCAAGTGACGGAAGGTTATCGAAAAGTTTCGTGAAAACGAAAATTCCGGTAATGATGATGATTTTCCCAAACTGTTCGTTTTCGAGAGGTTTTTATTTGTTCTTTGGCATTAGGATTAGTGATAATAATTCAAATCAAGGATACTACTGGGAAGTCACCTTTAGAAAAAGTCGAGGTCGAAGTAAAATTTGGAACTATGCACGCATGCACTTCAGAGATACCGTGATATCAGGAGCTACGATTTCATTTCAACGCTTTTTTGTGAAAAGGGCGATACTTACAAATGTAAACATAAGGCTTTTTTCATACATGCGAATGAGGGCTTTGAAACGCAACAATCTAAAAATTTGGATTCTACGATATTGCTTTCTTAAACTACAGCAAAAAATACAACGGGTGAAACTATTTTTTTGTTTGTTTATTTAAAGTTTCGCCCTCCGCGCTCCATGCAAACAAACAGAGCGATATTTTTTTTGCTAGCAGTTTAGAGGCGAAATTATTTCTTCTCGTATTTTTTAGGATTATCTGCTGTAAATAGTAACAATGATCGCTATTGAAAAAACCCGGACGAAATCGGTGGTGTAAAACGGTAGTTATTGTAAAAACAACGTAAGGGCGATACTTCAATGCTGATAGGTGGGACCGAAAAAGTAAATAATCGCCAAAGGGGCGATACTATTATTTTGTCAATTTCAATAGCAAAAACAAATTTTAATTTAATAATTTCAAATACTTTATGCAGTTTTGGGTTTCGATCACTGCTAGTATCGCCCTTTTCAAGAAAAAGCGTTGATTTCTTAGTTCTCAGTCGCGTTGGAAATTTGAGTAAAGTATAAACTTCAAATAAATAAACTTCGATTTTTTTGGCTCAGTACAATATATAACCCTTTTAGGAAAATTCAGTTTTCCCACCACAATGCATTGATTGAGGAATTTAGATATTTTATAAACAGAGCATTAACAATAATTCGTTTGTATGTCTATTTTATGGGCCATTTTTTCGCTTTCCCATTGATTTGGTTTGAGATTTCTAGCACTGATATTGTCCTATGCTGATTTGAGCGATTCTCAGAGTCCTGCCACTATCCCATGTAGTATGTGTTATCAAAAACATCGCGAAGCATCAAGTTCTAAATGTTCTCAAACGATATAATATCCGAAGAGAGTTATAAGAGTTATAAGAAATGTCTCATCACACTGTTAGGCGGATTAAAAGCGTATTTTTATAATATTCGATTGTGTTTTCGAATGTCAAAGTTGAACAAAATGCAAACCAAAATATGAACAATACATATTATTAAATTTCTCTTATAAATCACTCATTTTTGTTTCGGATTGAGAACAATTGACCACGAGAGGTGCGAAAGGTGTGACTCAATGCGAAAAAATGGAAGAAATTGGTGAAACAATCGCGAAAATTCTGCTGGTAGTTCAAAGTATGAAATTTCATACGCTCTTTTTTTCTAAGGCGAAATTTTTTCTTCTTTAGGACCCGGATGGAATTTACAACTTTCTCGCTGATTTTAACATTGAATCAGTGCATTCAAGGCTTGCCTAATACGTTGCAAATTATGCTTGATTCTACCCAGAATATGTTTTATGTAAATTCTAGTGGAGCAAATGTTTGTCTTAAAATAATTACAAAGTTTGAGGGAAAGATGGTTTGATGCAACGAAACTATCCTGAGACCAAACGACAAAAGAGAGGAAGGAAGTGTTAAAAGCATTTAAAAAACTACAAGGGGCAGCCCTATGGGGTTGCACGAACTGTAGACGTAGGACTATACTACTTAATGTAAAATATTTATTTTCTTAGTACTTAGTGTGTGGGAAAAACACCCGGACCGGTGAAGAAAAATCAAATTTTAGACAATATAATCACATCTCATGTATAGAACAAGCTTTCTAGTTGCTCTCAAACAGATCCTAAAAGTTCAAACACACATGGATAACCCCAAGTTTGTAGATGTATTTCGATGCCACAGGATTGTAAAATGGTTAATATTACGTCATGAAAATTCAATTCTTCCGTGACAATTTTTTTGCCTGCAAAATGCCCTGTGTGTATGCAAAGCTCATGATTTGTTGGGATATTAGCATCAGAGCTGCAAATTTTCAACAGGTAGTTTTGATCTTGAAGGAAAGACAAATCTCAAATCATGCCCTACTATGTTCAATTTGCAGTCTTTAGTTGGCATCATTCATTCAAACAGCCGAGCTGCTCAATCATTTTCCAATCATTTTCAATTTCATCGACCCTGTGAATATCACTCTACTTGGGTATCGACTAGGTTTTTCAAGCGAAACTACTCTGAACATACTTCTTGCTGTTCATGTAAGCTTGAAAACGCATAACATTCCAACATTTGACCTAAACTGGCATCTACAGAGCATATGACAACTTTGGTTAGTGAATGAAAAAGCATCAATTTGAAATGAAGACGACGGTTTGGTCATGAAAATCCCGCCAACTTGAAAGCGAATGATTAAGGGAGGCTTTGATTTTGAATCACAGTTGGGGTTGAATTGAACTAGAAGTTGGCATTTGAAAATGAAAATTTGCACCACTGATTAGCATTGATCGGAAAATGCTTTCCAACACTGCGCATTGCATACATACAGAACATTTTGCAGGTCACCAGAAGTTGTTCATTTTACCACCGCCACATGTTCATTTTACCCACTCGCTATAAACATGTCTCATTTTTTGACATGTTTAAAAATAAAGAATCATGTTTGAAAAAAATGTGTTCATGACGAAGTATTTTTACCAGATATGTACAAAACATGTCTAACAAGAAACATAAGGTGATTGTAATATCTCATTCACTTATTAGTTAGAAAATAATGAGTTTGCTTAACGTGTTCATTTTACCGCCAGTTCCCCTACCTACCAACACATTCGCCCCTATCATTGAACTCAAAATTACAATGCAAAATGAGTCAACGCTGATGATGATGGCTAGAGCGAAAGAAACAACTAGTACCACCACGACACTATTAGCGCATTTCACCAAAATTCCACGCGGCCTTTCCCGATTGAAAGGAACGGCCGCGCTTAGCCCATCTGTCATAATATCGTGATTTTGCATAGCGAAGGGCTGAATGATAACACATTTTATTCCAAAAAAAAACAGCCCTGCGTTATGCAACACTTTGTGCAGGTTGATTATACCAGTTGCAAGTGGGGCCAAATTCACCAAGTTCCGTAAAATTTCTTTTAAATTACAGAATTGATAAAATTGCTTAGATGAGCTAAACTAATTAATCAAATCCTGTTTTAAAACTGTCCTTGCGTTTAAACCAAAATGGGAAGCTTATTACTACCACTACATTACTTAATTTCAAGCGCAAACAGCAAATACATGTGCTAGTGAAACCAAAAATTTACTGGCAACATTACAGCGGCATTTAGGAAGCAGTTGGAGCGATCGCCTGTTGGACGACACAGGGTAACGTCCCTCCACAGCCAGTGTAACGGACTTCTAGCTCAGCTACACTGGCTGTAAAAAACACAGCGCAGCGATCTGCTTCGCCAGCCGTTCAACAGGGAACTGAGCGTGTCTGGCCAAGTCCGTTCTTTAAATAGTCGATGATGACGTCATTCGCAGAAGCGTTGCGCGCTAGGTACACCAATCCGTCGTACAGGGCTTGGGAAGCGCTATCTTCTGTCTGTTAATGCGCGATATTTTGACAAGGTTGTATATTATTTAATTTTTTAATGCTATGATATCAAAAATCTTTGGGTTTATCTATTGGAATCTATTCTTTGAAGTATTTCGGGGCGATTTGTGCAAAAAAATTGAAAATTTATCGTGAGATGGCTGAATTATATGCGTTTAAAATTGGACCACTTTTCGTTACATACCATTTTTGTAGAATTTGCAGAGTGCACCCCCATATCGAAAACAAAGTCCTACGTCAAAAGGTGTTAAATGAATGATCTCGCAAGGTTGAATATATTATTCGATTTTATGCTAAATATAAGGATATTAGCCGAATTTTCTCTGTTATGATTTTTTGATACCCTATCAGCCCAGCATATGAAATTTCATACGATAATTTTTTTCACAACAAAACGTTCCAAAGTGGTTATTCTATTTTTCACACACTTATTTGGGCATAACATGAGGGTTCACGAAGTATTGTATGAATAACCAAAAGTTTTAACAGCTGGGTTATAATGGGTTAATTTGTAAGCCGGCATCGACTGGATACTACCTTCTTCGGCAGTAGAAGCGAAATGAGAAGGTCCGAGTGGGCATGGGCACTATAACCCAACCGTAGACAGAACTGAATACGTGGGGTGGTAAAGAAACCACGCACGGCTGTCCTTCTACGGGACGGGAGGGTGGGTCAAACCCAACAAGCCGCCCAGAAAACATCACGTCACGAAGATTCAGGAAGAAAAGGCGTATCGGAACAATCGGTCTAAGCCCATGTAACGAAAAAAGGACTACGATTGGAAACTTGATACATCGAACTCCAAGTCACTTTGTTTCCCTGGGTTCGAACGAATCCTACAAGATGAGCTGAAATCCCGCAACTTCAAAGCCATAGCATTGTATAGGAACTTTGCTCGGAGGAACAGAATGTGTGGAAAGCGGGCATCGAGCCGTTACATTCTACTATCTACTATGCTTATCTTGAACGGAACTAAAAATAATTTTGATTAGGACTACAATTTCTGTCCTCTTTAAAAGCTTTAACATGTTTCAGATGGAATTCTGGTATCTCAAGCGGATGAAAAATATATTTGGAAATTATTAAATAATGGTTTTAATGCTCAAATTTCTATGAAATATATCGAGAGTATATTCTATCAAAACATACCAAAAGCAAATTAAAAAATTTTCCCAACACAGCATCTATAACCCCCGAATTTGGATTTTTTTTCATAACAAAATGCTACCAAAAATATCTCCTCTAGGAGTGAATAGCTGGTCTCAGTCATGATTATTTGTAGCGCGATTTATTACGCACTTCCCACCAACCTGGACTCCGCACTTTCAAAGTGCGAGTGATTAAACTGCTACTGAAAACAGCGAGCTGTCAATGTATTTCAAGTGATAGAGATGGTACTTTCATAGGCAGACCAGTCGAAGTAACCAGTCTATGAGAAGAATTTAATAGGAGAATAGTAAGTGCGCAGTGCGATTAATGCAGTTTTTAGTGCCACAAGCAATAACATCAAAAAACAATAATTATACTTTAATTAAAATGTAATTCTTCACATTTTCCGTAGTATTTTCAATCCATTTAAATGAAAATGTACTGGTTTTTGCTGACATTAGAATATATAAAACTCCAATATTCGAGCGTTTTATCATAAGCAAGCTTGTTCAACAAAGCTCACTCAACACAACATAATGTGCCGGAAAAAGAAGTAAGTTTGTTTCGGAAAATTTGGTTTTGGCGCATTACTTTATTTTAATATGTCGGGTAGCATATTTTTCAAATAGTACTAATCTTGATCAGTTTTTCTACAGTCTCATTTAACATCATTTACCCTAACACAAACAGAGAAATTTGGAAACGTATTCTAGCAGATGAACGTTGCGACCTTGGACTTCGAAAAACCTTTCGATCAAAGAGTGTACGACACCGCATGAAGTAAAGCTTCTACAAATCGCTCATTAAACCCGTTGTCCTCTACGGTCAAGGAGTATGGAACGTGTTGAGAACGATATACGATGAGATGCATATGAAAGACGGAATGTGGAGACGGCGTATGAACAACGAATCGTAACAGTAGCTTGGAGAACCACCCATTGTTCACACAGCCAAATTTGGGATGCGGTGGACTGCGCATGTTGTCAGAAAGGCGAACAACTCGGTTAAAATGGTTCTAGAAACTAATCCGCCAGCTGAACTGGAGACGATTTCTTGATAAAAATGGTCTTAGACTGATTGGTAAGCAAAGTGTTCAAGTGAAAGTTTAGCAACAATTTTTGCTAACATAAAAGCATCTTCTGAAATAATCATTTTAGTGATAAATCCTCCTTGAAATAATCATAGAAAATTAACTCTAGTATAAAACCGGAGGTCGGATGCAGTCTATGCAGTGTTACCACATGCACAGATTTATCTACAAAAGTGCTTTTTATTTTGTCGGTACAGATTCTGTACGGTGCAGATTGCAGATTTTTGTGGAAAAGTACAGAATCATCCATATTTTTGAAGTTAATATTTCCAATAATAATAATAATATTGAGGAAGTTTGAACAGGATATACAAATTATCAGAAAAACTAATTATATCCATATGTGTGTATAAAAGATAGATTGTGTAATTTGACTATTTCAAATAAAAGAAGCGCGAAGCCTCAATAATATAAACAAGTGACTTTTGCACGTGATAACAAGTAGACCAGAATCGCCCTTCGTCATCTGCAGTTGTTCATTCGAAATGAGGATGAGCTGAACAACTTGCTCTCCGGCGTGGGGGGGGGGGGGGGGGGGGCGGCGTTGCCAAATATGTAGAGCATTCCAAAGAAAGAGCCAAAGAAGTCCGAAAAGAATCTGAAGAAATCAGCTATCACCGGAGAGAAGAAAATAATTTAGAATGAAAACCAGTCCCAAATAATGGAGTAAGAATTTTTTAATGCAAAAAGATTAATGGGTAATGTCTGTGTCGTGACTGCACTTCGGTCATTTCTACCTTTAGCACTGATAAGGGTTAAATTGCTAAGTACCTCAATGTAGTAAGTAGAAGATACATTTCATACTTTTCATATCTTAGACCAATACTTCATTTAATCCCGTGGTTTAATTTGAAATCTGCAATACACCATACATGGTAAAATTATAACCTACACCTACACCAATCATATCTGCTGACAGAAGTCAGTACTCAGTAGCAACCAATGATCTTTGAATTCAGCACATTCAATTATTAAATTAAATTAAATCATTAAAGGATCTTTTCGAACCATCATAACTATCATAAAAATATTTTCCATTCAAAATCTAATGGCGTTTTCGTTTTTTCTTGATGCTACACCGGTGTAGTGCAAAGAAAGAGATAGACTGATTACACCCAAGTTTGAATGAGTATGACTACATCGGTGTAGTGCACTGTCAAAAACGAATATGCCATAACACTGCCTTTCATCATTTGACTGGTACCAATAATGAAATCTAGTTGGCGCGTCGAACGTTCGAGAGCTTTAATTTTGCTGGCATAATACAACATCGCACGCAAGTGCGCATTGAATGTCGGTATGGCAATTGCTGAAAGTCTACTACAAACTCGTAGCGCCGCGGAGCGTCGGCTAGTGTAGACAAGGAAAAGTACACGCTCATTGAAAATAACTCCAAAGTGCGTGACTAGCCACCCAATTTAATAAAAAGGAGACGTATATTATCAAGGCAAGAAAATACTTTCATCACAGTTTTTAAAGGACAGTTACCCAAAGCTAATTTACCCATCGAACACTCAAAATGTCTACCAATACGACAAAAGGAATAACAATGCTAGGATATGTGGGGGTATCGTTATCATGTGATTATCATTATGCCGAAGACTGCATATCGATTTTCTTCAGTGTACACGCAGAATTTTATTTATGCATCGATCGCATACTTTTCTATCCGCCTCTAGTTTCTTCTTCTGTAAATTTTATGCATTGGACATATTCGGTCTATCCACTCATTGAATGCTTACTAGAAGTATATGCATGAAAATGCATAATAATCACAGCAGAAGAAAAGAGGCAGGAATAGAAAGTATGCTAACTATGCATATTTTTGTTTCTCAGTGTAGGAGTCGATGAAGAATTTTTTCAATATTTTTGCCTTTCTCAACAGAAAGGATATGCAATCACTCTGAAAGTCGCCTTTTTAACCTATGTCCGGAGGGCCGAGTCTCATTTACCATTCGACTCATCTAGTCGAGATCAGCAAATGTCTGTATGCGTGTATATGTGTGTGTTTTTTGATACGCATTTTTCTCAGTGATGGCTGAACCGAATCGCACAAACTTAATTTTAAATGAACGGTATAACGCTCCCATAAGCTGCTATTGATTTTTTTGTCGATCGGATTTCCGAAGTTACGGGTTGAAGAGTGCGGCCACCGCAAATTCCCATATAAACTGGCAGCAGCATGATGTCCAAATCGTGTAATATGTATTAAAAAAGGACCAACATTACTTGGATACGCGAATCTAGATCACTAATGATCATTCAAAGCAGCTTTGTCCACTTTGGCCACCTATGATTGTTCTAGATGTCCCCGGGTAGTTTTCAAGTTCCTAAGTTAATGTCACTCCTTTTACTCAGGGAATTCTTGACCGATTTTCACAAACTTGATTTCAAATGAATGATACAATACTACCAAAGACTGCTATTGAGTTGTATTCATATCTTACATTTAGTTCCGGAGTTGTCGGTTGGCGCTAGCGGCCACATAGAAATATCCCATATAAACCGGTAAAATCGTAATACAGTAAGATTTCGTTTTGGCACACCCCGATTTTGCCAACAAATGGGTTACGTTTTTTGGCAACATTCTTGATGTACATAATAAGTCATTTAACAATTTGCAATAGATATTTTTATATCAATTGATATCACACTTGACCACAAGTGCAAATCATTTTTTTTCAAATTTTGTGAAAATTATCTCATAGTTTCAATACATTACTGTGATAATTTTGAGATGTTTTTCGCACCGCCAGCATCCTTTACGTTATAATTGTAAATAAATTTTTGCCACAATTCTTGTTTATTATAACATATTTTAAATCTGGTAAAAGTAGAATGTAGTTGAAGAAATTCTTTATCCAGTGCTATAATATTTTCTGAAAGTAGATTAATTGTTTAAAAACATTGAAAAAGTAGTCAATTCTAAAATCACGTTAATAAACGGTAGGAAACTGAATAATACATTGTTTTGTAGAATGCCCACTTAACACTAAATGGCAGAAAGTGGCAGTAATTTTACTCTTGATTCACTTACTCAGACTTTGATTTCTCTAATGATACTAAAATTTGTGGTGAGAAATGATGAGAACATAAAAAAATATCACTTTATAATACCAAAATATTTGGGAAATATTGAGCAACATATTCAGCTCGAGTATAACTGTCATATTCATTGTAATATGTGTTTAATTTCGATTTTCAATTATACAAATCAATGGAATTAGCAGATACTTTAGGACTAACCGATAGATAATACTGGTTCTTAGATAAATGAAAGTAAATATCTTGACTTTTTTGACGAGAATTCTTTGCTTTTATTTTATTCTCACTCTGGCGGCTCATGGTGGTTGTAAATAAATAAATCAAACAACACACAAAAAAATAATGAAATTTAAACGACATGTAAATCAATACGAATCTAAACATACAAAGATTGAATCAAAAATTTGATTAAAAATTATGTTAAAATCAATGCACTCAATTGGAGCATCAAAAAGCATACAATTTTACACTTTCATTCGTGTAATATTACATGTCATTCATTTTACAGCAATATGCGAATAAAAATGTATTGAAGTTCATTGGTTTTCCGTTTAAAGAAACTGTAATTTTCAATCTACGTGTAAAATTATAATAAAATTCGTTGAAGAAAGCACGACAAGTCGTATGGATTTGTGGGGAAACTTAATTTTACATTTATATTCATGCTCCAAATATGTGCATTAAAATAAACTTAAAATTACAAACTATTTTTTTTCTGTGAAGGCTTCCAAATTATGTAGTAGCTATTCTGGAAACCAGTCATGTTGGATTAGAAGCTATTGCACGAGTTTGAAGTTTTCGTTTTTGGTCAGCTTTTTGGGTCAAATACTCCTCTGTACGTTCATTTGAAACAAAGTTTGTGCAAATCGGTTCAGCTATCTTTGAGAAAATTGAGCGACTTTTTTTGACACACACACATGCACCCACAGACATTTTGCAGTCTCGACGAATTGAATCGAATAGTATGTGACACTTGGCCCTCTGGGACGCGATTGGCATGTCGATTTTTGAAGTGATTTCCTAATATGTATATAAGAAAGCCAAAAATCATTTATGTTTTCAATCCAAACTAATAAATTTGCTTCGTAATGACGTATTTGATAGCTCCATTGATTTGACATAGCTTCGCCAAACGGTTGCCTGCTCATAATTTTTAGTTTAGCTGCGTAAATATTTTTTCGTGATAGATGTTCAAGAACATGGTAAGCATGTTTGGTTCGAATAATACTATTAACTATTAACATTAATAGTATTATTTCAGCAACCATTATTAGCTGACAATATATATTTTCGCAATCTGGACGGATCGGATTTTTTCAGATTTGGACGAATCTGAAGCTGACAATTTCATACAAGTAACAAATAGTGTTATAACTAGTGTATTAGGAAAAGATTGAAAATTTAAAATAACTCATTTGCTCCTTTTATAAACTGGTTGACCGGAAATGGACGAAAGTAAACAGAAAAAAAAAATCAAATATGATTTTTAATTATTCGAGTTGTTTGAAACACCCAAAGAACATCAATTTGAAAGAGCAATGTGAACAATGGACTAGTTCAGTTTTTCTTCACATCTCGCCTTGAGCAGAAGCAAAAAATCGTCCCGCGCAAGTGAAACAGTCAATTCTACCTAAAAGCGAAGACTGCATATCAAGAAGACTGGCAACTCTGTCCAGAAACTAGAGACAGTAACAGCAACGCCACTTGCGGGTAAAGGTGGTACTTCCCATAGTGATGCACACACACATATACACTTTTACATTAAGCGTCCTACCTTCCTGCAGTAGAGGCGCTAGAACCTCTGTCGCTCTTCGTTTGTATGGAGGAAGGAAAGAGATATCAGTCTTCTTAATATGGAGTCTTCGCTAAAAGTCAATCGGTTCCTATCACACAAGCAGTCCATATAACAATAGCCTATACCTACTGTGCGATTTAGTGATGAGTGACGGTGCCCAGCAAAAAGCAACCCAGATGCGGCCGAACTGTGTTGCTGTTGATTTTTCAAAATGCCCCGTAAGACCAGCCATTCGGGAAGTGGAACAGTTATTAAAAGTGCAGATGAAACTCAATCTGGCTGAAGTGAAAACCCTACAAATGCATCATATCAAACATTGCGTGCTGATTTCGTTCAACAACATTAACCAAGCTGAGTCATTCGCCTCGCGAAACAACATGCAGCACACCGCCGAATGCGGCAATGTTAAATATAGCATTCCCGTATACATCGAGAACGGCACTGTAGAAGTTCGTGTCCATGATTTGGCTACGCGTACCCCTGACGGCGCGATTAAAAAATGCTTGCAAAAATACGGAGAAGTAGACTCCGTTACACATGAGACTTGGAGGAATTTTTTCCCGGGCATCCCTAACGGTGTTCGTGTGGTGAAAATGCGTGTGACCAAGCCAATTCCCTCATACATAACCGTCACAGCGTTAGGAAGTGACGATGTTCTCATTCATCAAACATCACTAGTCACGTACCCAGGGCAAATTCCTAAGTGCCAGTTCTGCACGAAGAAGCTGCACCTCGGAAAACCTTGCGTAGAAACTGTTAAGGAAAACTTAACCAATCCAACTGAAATCAGCCCAGAACCATCTTACGCTAAACCACTAACAGCTGCAAAACCAACATCTTCGGATCAAGCACCAACAACCAGCAACAACAACAACGAAATGAATGCCGAAAAATACGAACATACAATGACGACCGATAAGAGTAAGACACAAACTGGAACATCTGACCGCGAGCAGCAGGAAAGTAGTACGGATGAGGACATGGACATGAACGACAACGCAAAAGAAGACAAACGGATCGAACCTCAAATGGCAGTGGACAACACTGGCAATATTTCGCCCCCTAGAAAAAGGATCTCAACACGCAGCAGAAAGCTGCGTCTAAACGAGACAAAAAACTTAACATAGTTGTTTTTTTATTTATTGTAAAAAACGAACAATCGGCCTCGTTAAGCTACCGCATTTGGGCCTAAATAAATTTAATAATTATTAAAAAAATGGACTAGTTCGCTATGGACGTTGTTGACAAAGATCTATTTTGCGGAGAGTACAGTCGCAATGAGACGAGAAGGTATTTATGGAACATTGTTGTCATGTTGTTGTACCATTACATTGTACTATTGGTAGATTATAGTGAAGACCCGATTTTATCAGCCGCCGATTTTTTCAGCTTTTTGACCCAATTTTGTCAGCCTCATATGAAAATTGATAGTTGGTAGTTTGATGGGCTCTAGCAGACGAACCAAGTTGAATCTGAGTAAATTTTTTCTTGAGCATATTCTTCTTATCTTAGAGATCCTAAATATTAAAAAAAAACCAAATTTTAATTTTATTTTAAATTTTGCGTTGTCTGATCCTATTAGGCGGAATTAAAACTAAATAATCAGAAAGGGTTATGAAGCTATACCTAGGGACTAAAGAAGAATATCTTAAGAGCTTCAGTTTGTTAATAAGATGCAAGAATAAGAAATATATGCCCCGATTTTGTTAAAATCCCCGTTTTAACAGCCTAATTCATCAAAGGCTGTTAAAAACTGATCTTCACTGTAGTAGAATTGTCTAAAGTTAATACAAGTTAGTATGAACATTCTGCTAGTTAACTTGAGTGCTAATGCTACAGAATTTGTGAAGTCAAATGCTAATGAAGTACCATCTGTGATAGTCGACACTAAGCTAACAAGGCATCAATACTCATTAATTTGCGAATAAGTAGTAGAAATGCGTCTTTTAATATTTGGCTAGATTATAAAAGAAGCGCTTTTTTCTAAAGATGAGTGCTATACCTAAATCGAAAAAACAGCTAAGAAATCAATCGAATTGAGGCTAACCTAAACACACAATTAATAAAATCGTCGATTAAAACCAACAAAGGATATCGAGTTGATAGCTGAAGGTCATAATAAGAATGTCGATAGATTCTTTCATATAATCTAAAATTTGTGGTAGAAAAGGTAAAGTTCACTAAAGTATGTTGAACTCTATTCCGCAAGAACCGAATTAACGATAACGAAATCGGATAGTTTATTTATGTTCTCATTAGTATTCCTTACCAACTATTGGCAAAACTTATATCATAAAATGTGTGACAAAATCAATTTATTACTAAAAGATGAATTGATGCGATCTTTTCCATATCAAATTTGAGCTCAGCTACTCCAAATTCACTTATAATATATGGCTATGGGACGAAATTCTCAGAAAAATGTGTATGGCGGATGAAGAGAATATAGGTCAAAGGGGAGGGAGGGGGAGGGTTGATGTAGAAAGAGATGGTGTGAGGGGAAATTGAGAGGGGGTTGATGGAATATGCAACACCCAACCGCATATTATACCCTCCATTTTAAATTTGGTTTATAAAATCGGTTCAGTCATCACCGAGTAATCGATGTGACTAATTCTGGAATACGTCAAGAACCCGAAAATTCCGGAACTGTCGATAGTAGACATTATATTCTTTGATTGGCCATCAGTGATCTAGACTTGCAAATAGAAATGGATTTGTACCTTTGAAGTATTACGATTGTACCGGTTTATACGGGAAGTTCCTATGCGGCCGCAATAACCAACCTGTAACTCTGGAACCAAATGTTAGATATCAATTAAATTCAATGGCAGTCTGGGAGTATCTTTCATTTAAAATTAAGTTTGTAAAAATCGGATTCCCTCCGAAAAGGGTCCGACATTAATTTACGAACTTGGAAAAAACCCGGGGGCATCAAGAACCGTCATAGGTGGCCAATATGGGCAAAGCTGCTTTGAATGATCATTAGTGACCTAGACCCGCAAATCTGAGTTGTGTTGCACCTTTTTTAATTTGTATTACACCATTTGGACATCATGGTGTTACCATTTTATAAGGGAATTTGTTGGGTGACCGCACTCTTCAACCCGTAACTCCGGAACCGGAAGTCCGATCGACAAAAAGTTCAATAGCAGCTTATGGGATGCTTATGCATTATACCTTTCATTTGAAATCAAGGTTGAGCGATTCGGTTTAGCCATCTCTGAGAAAAGTGAGTGAGTTTTGCAAACACACACACACATACATGTACGAGAAGGGAGTTGCGGTGCTAACTGGCACAAGGGAGCAGAGCCGTGGTGCTGAATGGCATAAGGGAGTCCAAGGGCTCGGTGAACTAGACAATCTGAAGTTTGCCGCCTAGATTGTCTTCATAGGGGAGGAGCACTAAGTTTCGACTCACAGCCAGCTTTCCGACTGCCATGAAGAAATTGCCAGTCTGTGTGGATGGTGGAGAATTGGTGGTGTGTCGAGGAGTGGCGCTGTAACCCTGTGGATGAAATGAACTAGTAAGTAGTTCAATTAGAGTGTGTGCTATGCACATAAAAACCCCTTCCCGAAGTAATGCCGTAAGGTAGTGCCGGGGAGGAACAGGTTCTGGGCGTGGTCGGGTGATGGCAGCCCAAGCCCGTTCCCTGGGACATTAGGGTTTTAGTACATTTTCCCTGTCTCAGGGTTTTCTTGAATTTTTTTTACTGCTCTCAAAAAAAAACATACACACATACATACACATACAGACATACAGACATTTGTCAATTTCGACGAACTGAATCGAATGGTATATGAGACTCGGCCCTCCGGGCCTCGGTTAAAAATCGGTTTTCAAAGTGATTGCATATCCTTTCTATGTGAGAAAGACAAAAATAATATTGTTTCCAAAAAAGGAATCCTACTGTATGTAAATATTAATTTTGCATCACACGAATGCTCTACTTCACGGTGTAAAGTATCATTAATAAACAAACAAATCAAACAAATAAACGATCTTTTATCTGTGATGATAGAAACAAACAACATCTGAGACATTTCAGATAATCATGAAATCATTGATAATCAAGAAATTTGAGATTTCTGATGTTCGCTAAAAATGTTGCATTTTCAATGTAACCATAGTCGTGTTCTGTACACAATTCTTTAACTTTTTTTAAATTATTTATCAGAGGGTCCCTTAAAAAGTAATCAGTAGATTGTAGGTATACTAATTATGAAATTGTTTGGTACCCCGACTAACGACATGAATAATGGATATTATTTACTCTATATTCATTTCTACCTTCGCAAAGAATGTGGTGCGACAATCATCTTCAAAACATTCTATGCGATCTTGTCTGATTACATGCTACACACTTTGTTATTGAATCCTATGGGATCCTACGAACATAGAAAATATCCTGAAAAGCACTCAATTACACGTCTAGTGCGACTCTCAGCGCATTAGGAAAATTACCTTCGTTTTGAATTATCGTGATTGCAGCGTTAAACCACTTACTGGTCCTTTAACGAATCTCAGGATTTAGTCGGTTCGAACGATATAATTGATTAACAACCATTTCACCCATCCTCAACAAAAAGTCTGTCCAATTTTCCAAGCAGCAAGGTGTTAAGTGTATCAGTCCGAAGAAGTGCTGCTTGATAACCACTTGAATGATGCTACTTTCTGTGGTGTGCTCTAGTGCAGTGAAGTATAATGCGAAGGTGACTGTCCGTTTGGTTTTGTAGGGGAACTAAATGGTGTTTTAATGAATGTCAATCATCGTAAGCATGCGAGGTTTTGATTTTCGGTACGTTCTGGAGTGTAGTTGTCGTCGGTTTATATCTTGCGGCTCATTCAGCAGTGCATACTACGGTTTTGTTACCTACTTCTTTGGACATAAAGTGTTTGTTAGCAGGAAAGAAACGTGTTTAATTGACATGATTGCGTAATAACTTTTATTGGCTTGTCCTCAAGTCAACAGGTCTAATGTCCCGCTTTTTCGTTGTTCACCTCTTTCAGTTGCCGTAACACTTTTTCACACGTACTTACTTTAGCTACACAAAAATAATAAAAATTTAAAGGGCATTTAACCCAACTGGCTTTTAAACATACAACATACATTGCTTGAATTGAACATTCGATTGGAAACTAAGTGGGGGGATAAGGTTGGTTAGGTAAAAATGGGTGGGAAATATCTGGGACATACTCGGGGTGTTGACGTATGACTACGCGTTGGCGTATCAAATTAACTTTTATTTGTTACAATTAACAAACTAACGACTACTACTAGAGGATAATTAATAATTTTTTACTCTAAATTTACAAACGGTTTAACATTTCTTACAAAAGAAATGTATAGAAACTTTTTCCGAGGCCCGGAGTGTCGAGTCTCATATACCAATTGTCCATCTACCATCTCGACAATTTTGGATAATGTCTGTCTGTATGTATGTATGTATGTATGTATGCATGTATGTATGTATGTATGTATGTATGAATACTAATGTCATGAAATTTTCTCAGCAAACGGCTGAACCGATCTTTACGAAACTAGTTTCAAATGAAAGGCCCAATGTGGCAGTTTGACACTATTTTTGACTTTGGATTTGTCGTTTACATTCTAAGTAATGGGTGATTTTGTCAAAACAGAGCATGTTTCAGGCAATCCAGTCACGAAACATACAAATTAGGAAAAAATACCTTTCTAACAAGCTAAAGATTGTCAAAATCCATTTACAAGCGGCGGGGATATTAAACATTTTATATATCTATTCCTCACTCTTTATTAGTGTTTTAGGGGCAAAACTAAACCGATTTCGAATATTGAGGTATCAAAAACATCATTCATTCACGATTCTGAATACAGTTTGTGAATTTACTCAATAATGATTGAACTATTTCTTAAAAATTAATATGAAAGTTCAAAAGAATCATAAAATAATGCGTAAGTTTACTTTAAAGTGGATTTTTTACTGAGTAGATGTATTTACCACTTGGATTCAACATTGCGTTCAGCCGTGAGGTAGATGTTGGATGGTATATGAATACACGGATTACCAAGTAAACCACCTAGTAGTGAGGTAATAGATTTCTCATACAGGTCAAATTCATTCTATACCCGTGGCATCACCGAGAGCAGTCGTGTCTTGGAATCCCAAGTTCTATATAGACCTCGTAGCAGTCGTGTCTTGGAATCCCAAGTTCTATATAGACCTGTGCGCCGCCGCGTCACGCCGCCGCCGCCGGTAAAATTCAACAAACGCCGAAAGGTAGACCGGCGGCGCGCCGCCGACGCTTTTTTCTCACGCCGACAATTCGCGAACTCCAAAAATCATTGACTCATAATTTTATCCACAAATCTATGAACATTGTCTATGGTCCGAATATACGACGTTAACTGATTCATGATTTATCACATATTGATCTTTATTTGGTATTAGTGGTTGTTGGAAATCGTTACATGACACTCGGAATATAATTCATGGATCCGTTCTTGCTTCGTCAACTGGTTATAATTGCGAGCATATAAGTAACAATTCACCATTCGTGGAATGGTCCACAAATTCAAAAAAACGCTTCCACCTTCAAGATATAGTTAATTCCTAATATGTTAGACACGATTCACCAGTCGAGCTCGTGAAACTGTTCATGATATAGTTCATAAAGTAATAAATCTTTCACATAATGTTAATATACTTACGTAAACAATTACAAGGAACTCAGCCTATTATTCGCTCTACTCTTTGGTTTTGAAATTTCTATGTGAGCTATTGTGTACAACGGCTAGCAACCAGTCTCATAGGCGCGAGCATTAGGTACAAGGAAACTACTGAGACCTGTAACCCTGTTATTCTTTTGTTAAGATTCAGTGTAATTTTCGAAATTAAATAAAACTGCGCTGAACACCAAAAATACATTACCTAGTCACAATTCATGTCCGTGAAATAATTAAGAAAACTATAAGACACGTGATTCTGTCTAAAAAAATCGAAGCTCGAAACTAAAATATCACGATAACACGACGAGAATTTACGAAAATCGTTGCACATCCTAGTGCAAATCGTTCAATTCTTGACTTTTTTAATCAATAAAGTTAATATAAATCAATGTATCATCAAGTTATGAACTAGAATCATAAAAATATTAAACATATTCAGATACAACCACCTACTAAACATTTGAGTATAATGAAATCTTTTTTTTGTGTGAACTAGTTTTGTAAAAACACAAAAATTATTTTCAATTTTTTACATTTTAACGACATTTAATTAGCTAGAGATTACTGGGTAGGGAAAGTTTTGAAACTTAGAGCCATAGTAATAAAGTGAGAGCAAGGATGTGAAGTAAAGAGATCGGAAAACTAGAAGTGGCAGGGTCATTAGAACAGGCTTAATATCGTACGGGCTTAATCTTTGCCTTCTGGTAATGAGGGTCGAGCTTAGGCAGAATAACTACGAATCACCCGAGTTCACTAACATGTGTCCTGATAAAGGTAGACGTGTCTATCTTTACCGTGACAACCAACAAAAATTAAGCCACGCAAGATCACCACTGAAAACCTGTCGACGATTAGCATCAATCAAATGATGATTGCTGCTGTTCATCTCTATTTGCCATTCGAATGCCGGGATACACACTTAATTTAAATTACTGGGTACAGTAAAATTTTGCTGGGGTTTTGAACAGCAAACCGTTCGGTAATCAATTCAGTAAAACAATTTGGTACCGAACTCTCCGCAATCCGTTCTATCCAAACGTCAAAAAACACTGGTCAGTCAGCAGTTTCCTCTGAAAATGGCGACTTGACAGATGATTTGCTGTACCTGTTTTGTAAATTTTTGACGGGGTTCGGTAACGTTGGTACAATTTTGCCGAACAACCAGTCAGTATTTTACTGGAAAATGTTTATGTACCGAAAAAAACAAAAGAGCTGATAAATTCAGTGAAAAATATTGCGGGTTTCAGTAAATTATTCAAAAAATTACTGAAAATCGCTAAAAAATGAAAACTATTCCGTAAATTTTGAAACAATTTGCTGACAGCTCCTTAAAAATATCACTTTACTAAGCAAGTCGTCAAAATAAATTACTGAACAAGTTTGGGCTGGGTTAGTGTGTAGATTTTTATTAGACTATTGTCACTGTGCTTACAGTCGTAGCGGGTTGCTCACCGCAAGCCATGAAAAATAGACTACGTTGTGAAGCGATGGTCACTATTTATTAAAAAATACCGTTTAATTAAAAAATAAAACTATTAAAAAAATTCAAATAGTTTATAATTTTCACAAACTTATTAGGAAAAATTGTTTAATAAGCTTTCGTAATATTGTGTAGGAAAACAGCTGAAAATTTCAGTATTTTCTCTATCTGCAACATATAAACCCTTAAGTATACCAATTAATTGGTATACGAATTGGAATAGGTTCGCCAAATTTTGGAAGAAGTCTATAAAATAACCCCTTGAAAACTACCTGAAAATTGTTGTATTTGCAATCAAAAAATCCCCAAAAATGAAATGTACCTATTAATGTGAAACACAGTGAATAATACATACAATAAAGACCCATTTTTATCAGTCTCATGGTGTATTTTAGGCTGACAAAATGGGAACATTGACCAAATCGGGCAATTTTTTTCTTTATAATAAGCTGAAGCTGTTAAAATATTCTGCTCCCGTCCCTTGATGTAGTGTGATAACTATTTCTGATAATGATGAACTTTTTATTTTTGCATATTTCCATCTTCATGAGAGTGAGATGGCAAAGGATGCGTACCTAAAATGTATTTTTTTCACGTCAGAATGACATAACAAGAACATTTGTGTCAGATATATGTTTTTAATATGGTACTGTCATCGGAGGTTACTTTACGCCACGGGGGCTACTATACGCTAAAATTGTAGAACAATACTTGAGCTTTTAGTTCAAATTTAACGTTATATTTTGACAAACGCAAAACATAGTAGGTGTTATTCGCTGGTTCAATACAAATATAAAAGTTGTAGTTTTAATCTTAGTAGGCGATGAAACTGAAACATAAAGTATACACAAAAAACATTGTAACTTAAATTCACTTGGAAAAGTTTTATATACTAATCAAATTATTAGATAAGAGGATACAGAGTACGTAAAATTACCCTGGTAATGTAATGCAATTATTTATGTGTGTATTTTTTGCCTGTATTTTTGACTATTTCGTAATTAGTGACTATATGTCTTACTTGGTTACTTTACGCCAAGTTTTACTCAAGTTCATTACACAATTTGTATATTTAATCTAAAATTTACTCTTATTTAGGGATTTGATTTGAAGTCAATTTTTTAGCGTACTAATTTGACAGTTTTGAAAAAAAAACTGTAATCGTTAATTTGCAAGTTGAGTAGTGTAGTTGCAATGGCGCAAAAATATAAAAACGTTATCGTTTCTAGAAGTATTTAAACTATGTATATTGATGTAATTCGTTGTGGAATGACAGAAAGGGCAGCGGAGAACAGTCCTGCAATATAGGCGAATGAATGGTTGATGGTTATGGTTGTATGGTTGAAACCTTACTAAGGAAAAAAGCTCCTCAGAATATTGGAAATGGTATCTCATCAAAGATGGATAGACTGACCTGCCATTAAATATAACAGTTCAATTCGCATTTTTGTCGAAAATGCCTTCGCACTCCGGAACACAATTAAATCTAATTTTAGAAAATACTAAAACAAGGTTGTCCAATTCATTGTAGGACTTATTGACTCTCCAAAACAAGGTTATTGTATGCGTGTTACGTAGTTTGTGAACATACCCTTTTGTTTTTACGAGTGCGACATTAATACCGAGCATAATCCTATAACTATAAATCGAGAAGTTAGCATGATTTTGGAAAAAAAACTTTTTGGCGTAAAGTAGGGGAGCCCGGGACTAGTTGGCGGTTGGGGTAAGTCGGCGGAAACCCTTTTTCTCTGTTTCTATTAGACATATAGCGCTGCCTCTTCTTGTGTATCTCAAGTTATGTGAAACCTGTTATTCAGTGTGTTTTTGTTGCAAAACGAATCGTTTAGTGGAAGCTGTGGGTGATGTTGTCTTTTCGAGCGTACCAAGTAAATTTTCTGAATTTTAATTACTTTGCGTTATTTGGGGTGATTTTCAATCTATTTCCAGATTGATTATATTTTTCAATAGCGCGTGAAAATAGCTTTCAGTATTCGTATAGATATTACATCTATCCACAAATAAGTTTTTTTTGTAAATAGTTTTTAATAAAATATGCGGTTGGGGTAAGTTGACGGTGCTGCACGCGGGGTAAGTTGGCGCTACTATTTACAGTGAAAAAAAGTCATCAACAAATTTTATTTCTGGAATTCACTCCAAAGTAAGAAATTTTTTTCTTATGTATCTCGCTAATGTAGAAGACATTTATTCCGACCAATTCCATTAAGAAATTCGATTTGCTTTTGAATAGGGAGTACGCGTCAAAGTCAAAATGCCGGGGTATTGAAACTGAAATATAATACAGGGCCGGCGGATAGCGTGGGTAGTATGGGTAGTACTACCTACTCGAAAATAATCGAGTGGGTAATAACCCCCTCGAAATTTTGTACAATTTAATAAATTTGAAATTTGCCACGTATGTATCTCGGGCACACATTTGAAAATATCGATGCACAACAACTTCATTTACACAAACACACTGCAAGTGATTTAATGTAAATGTAATGCAAGCGTGTGTATTTCGAAAATGAGACAAATCCCTATTCTATTACCCTCACCCTATGCTTACTACCCACTCTATTTTAGTCTATTCTATTTTAACCCTTACACAGCCAGGCCAGTATTGAAAAGCATCCTTGAAAACACTGCAGTTATTCTGTAGTTTTTTTCTTGTCAATATTAATATTTTAAGCATATTTTCATGTGTCGCAAATATTAAAACGACCAGGCCTACTGTGCAGAGTTGGGTTTGCAGATGTTTCAAAAATAGACAGTAATTAAATTATACATTTAATGAATAATTCAATTAACGAATTGTTTTGAATCTTAAAGGAGGAAAAAACGAGGACAACCATACCGACCGTTTCAGTTTGAAGGGGATATAATAAATCGTTGGGAGTGACTTTGCTAAGAAGGTTAATGTCACTCCTTTGGTCCTTTGGGATGGGACAGAGGTATTTACACCTTGCCCTGGCTAATAAGCCTAGGTTATAGCGCCTTTACTCGCTCTTCACCCTATGCTTACTACCCACTCGTGCTAAAAGTGAAACGCCGGCCCTGATAGCAAATGTCAGTTAATATTCTACAGTTTTCTCGAAAATACATTCAACACGTTCCAAAAGGACCCTTGAAGTAATTGCATCTCCATTTGATTGCTTAGTTTTTGGCGTATCCTCACATACCGCCAACTTACCCCGGGGCCGGGGTAAGTTGGCAGGTTTTCCGCGTCACATATTTTTGTCTCTAAAAGTGGAGACTTTTAAAAAAATCAGAGATGTTGCCATCTCTCCAGTCTGTCATGCCGCGTGTTCTATTTTGCAAGATCTAGCTACATCAGAGCGGTAAAAATTGAAAACTGAAAACACCGCCAACTAGCCACGGTTTCCGCTAACTCCCCTGTGGGGGTGACTATACGCCAATTTTTTGTTCTTTATATTTAATGTTAAATTTTGATTTTACAAAAGTTATTTTTACTGCTTCTGCCATATGTAAAACATCAAACAGTACCCCCGCGTAAAAAAACCTGGGTGCTAAGGTTTTTTACGCGTTTTTTTGAATTTAATCGGTTTTTATTTACGCAGATTTGTGAATTCACGCGGTTTTTATTTACGCGGTTTTTGAAATTAACGCGGTTTTTATTTACGCGGATTATAGAATTTACGCGGTATGCGTTTACGAGGTTTCCATCAACGCGGATTCCTAAATTTACGCGGTTTTCATTTACGTGTACCTTCATCACTCCTCTCCCTTTGGACCACCCTCACATCCGCATTTCCTTCATCCACCCCGTATACCGAAATAAGATGGATTTCTGACGCATCCTCCACTCCCACTCTACTACCGCTACCCGTTCCACATCCAAACCCATTCCATCAACATTTCAAAATATAATCACATGAAGATAACATTGAACTCATGTTGATTAAGTAAATTAAATATTAGGGGAGTCCGGGGCTAGTTGGTGGTTGGGGTAAGTTGGCGGAATCCCTTTGTGTTCGTTTCTATTAGACATATAACGCTGCCTCTCATTGTGTACCTCAAGTTATGTGAAACCCATTATCCAATGTGTTTTTGTTAAAAAACATTTTGTTTTGTAAAAGTTGTGAGCGATGTTGTGTTTTCGAGCATACCAAGTATTTTTTTAAATTTTAAGCGCTTTATGTTATTTAGGGTGATTTTAAATCTATTTCCCAATCGATTTTGTTTTTCAATAGTGCGTTATAGTGCGAGCTTTCAGTATCTGTATAGATATTAAATCTATCTATGAATTAAAGTTATTTTTTAAATAGTTTTTTTTTGTAAAATATGCGATTGGAGTAAGTTGGTTGTGACGCACCCGGGGCAAGTTGGCGCTACTATTTACAGTGCAAATATAGTCATCAAATATTTTTATTTTTGGAATTTACTCCAAAGTAAAACTTTGTGTATCTCGTCAATGCATGGGATATTTACTTCGGCCAATCGCCTGAAGAATTTCGAAAATCTGCTTTTGAATATGGAATACGCGTCAAAGTAAATGCTGGGATATTGAGACTGAAATATATTAGCAATTGTTGCTTAATATACAATTTTATTGAAAAGACATTCAGCACGAACCCTTGATATAATTGAATCTCCATTTTTTGGCGTATTCATACATACCGTCAACTTACCCCGGGGTAAATTGGCGGGTTTTCCGCGTCACACATTTTTTGCCTATAAAAACAAAGACAATTCAACAAACACTTTGATAAAATTCAGGGATGTTGGCAACAGCCTCATGTTCTATTTTGCAAGATTTATCTACATCAAAGCGGTAGAAAATGGAAACTGAAAACACCGCAAAGTAGCCCCGGTCTCCCCTATACTTTTTTGTTTAAAGTGAGGCTGTGTCTACTTTCGTGGTAGTCGTGGGATACGTGCTAAGTAAAATAAGAATTTAATAGACATTTCCACAATTCTATTGACAAAACCAGATTTTTTATATATTATTTTCTATTTGATTATATTGTTTAGTTTGCATTACATTTCTAATTTAGTATATTGGGTGTTCAGCCACAAGTGGTGACTTTTCATCCCTATTGTGGCGACCAACAAGAAACAAGACAACGATTCCGATTTTTTAACAGACAGTGTATTTGGAAACAGTTAAAAAATACCTGCAAAATTATTATTATATATAATGTTTGATACATTCGTGATTCTCACCTACGTTTAGTTCTTGTTTCCTCTAGTTTTTCGTTATTGTTTTGTGTATTAAATCCAATTGCAATCCTGCTAATACAATTGATAGATAGTTACAATAAAATTCGATGATGTTAAATTATCTTACGCACGTTTTCGATAATATAGTACCTATAATGGGTCCAGTAGTGATTTTCACTGAATCATAATCCAATTCTTTAGGTTATCCAATTATAGGTTAGGAAAAATATATAGGTTAACAAATTATATTGTTTGCATGTAGGTTATCAAATTCAAGTAGGACAATCAATATATCTAGGTTATTAAATTCAATAGGACACTTCAAACTAACTTACTTAGCATAAATTTCAATTCAATTTAGTATAGCTTTTTTAATTAATAAATTTATACGCAAACTGCAAAACCTCGTAACACGTTCCTCAGATGATCATTCTCCTTTCTCCCATCATGATCTGTCAGAAATCTCTAACGGCCGCGGTCGTTAACTATAGGGTGATCGTCGAAGATCGTCTTGGTGAGTTGTGCCGACCGAGGGGTCGTGACAGTCCCCCCCAGGTACGCCTGAGTCCAGGCTTACGTATCCTTCGCGACGAACATCCAAAACGGCGATCTTCGTTGCTGGACGTTCATAGATGCCTGTTGCCGTCTGAACCGTCGCTGATCTTACCTGGTTGTCTTTCCCTCGCTTGACTCCAATGACCCTACCCTTTGGCCAACAATTACGTGGAAGAGCGTGGTCCACTATCAACACGATGTCATTTTCTTCAATCGCCTTCACATTATTGTACCATTTGGTACGTCTTGTAATTTCCGGCAAGTAGTCTCGCATCCATCGTTTCCAAAATATGTTAGCCTCTACTTGTGACGATCGCCAGGCTTGCCTCAAGACCACGTCACTATCGCTTAAACAGGTCATCGGTTTGAGTCCACTGGATGATCCCAAAATAAAGTGGTTGGGAGTTAGTACAGGTGCCTCTGGATCGTCCACTGGCACGTGTGTCAAAGGACGTGAATTAATCAGATTTTCGATTTCCGTTAAGCAGTTTCGTAATACTTCATCTGTTGGAGATCTTCCCGGTTTTATCTGTTGCAGGTTTCTCTTCACCGTTTGCACAAGCCTTTCCCAGGCTCCTCCCATGTGCGGAGATGCTGGTGGAAGAAACTTCCACTCAGTTTGATGGCTGACTATCTCTCCAATAATTCTGTCATGATCCAATTTCTCTATCGCTTCCGCAAGCTCTTTGCTTGCTGCTGTGAAATTTGTTCCTCTGTCGCTGAATATTTGGATGGGTACTCCTCGCCTTGCCATGAAATTTCTTAGCGACAATATACATGAATCCGCGCTCAAAGAGTGTGCTATTTCGATATGTACTGCCCTCACCATTAAACACGTAATTAATACACCCCAACGCTTTTCGTGCCTTCGCCCTAGCACTACGTTCAATGGACCAAAATAGTCGATGCCGACATGAGAAAATGGTCTTGTGTAGGCTGCCAATCTTGCTTGAGGCAGATCTGCCATTGGCGGAGGATTTGGAACCGCACGTTGGTTTTTACACACCTGACAGTCAGCCCTGATTTTCTTATACAGTCCTCGCAGTTTTGAAATTCGAAACATCTGACGTATCTCGTTTAGGACGGTTTCGTGGTTCAGGTGATGGTACCGAAGATGGTAGTCCTGGATGATTAGCTTAGTGATGTAATGGTCCTTTGGAAGAATAACCGGATTCTGTGCATCCATACGAGTATATTCGCATGCTCCGATTCTGCCGTGCATGCGTAAGACTCGTTCTTTGTCGAGGAAAGGATTTAAGTTGTATATTGGGCTCGATTTCAAGAGAGATTTGCGTTCGGATTCAGTACTCGCTAAAAGACATATCTCATCTGAATACGATGCATTTTGAGCTTGTTGGTAGAGCAAATTCGATGCTTGTTTCAACTCACTCGCTGAAAGTGGGCCAGTTTTGAGTTCGATGCTCTTGATTCTGCTCTGGAGGTTTGTGGCGAATCTAATGACTGTTGCTGCCGTTCGCCATAGACGTCTCCATGTAGAGAACCTCTCTGTATGGAACAAAGGATCCCTAGTTGTATTATGATAAAGCAGACTTGCTCGAAGTTCCTCTTTGGTTTCACCGGTGTTAAAAGGCTCAGCTGGCCATGTTTCTCTTGCTTGCCATAGAAATGCTGGGCCCTTGAACCATCGACTGGTTATGCTAAGGTCGGGTATTCGAGACCATTTGGTTGCTTCATCAGCCACGTTGTTTCTCGAGTCCACCCACTTCCAATTTACAATATCAGTACTGCCTAATATCTCACTTACTCGCCATCCCACATATGGAGAGTACCTGCGGTGATCTGAACGCAGCCAACATAGGACATCACGAGCATCGGTCCAATAGAAATGTTCATTGATGTGGAATGATAGTGCTTTGGATATTGTGTTTGCTAGTCGCGCACCGATGACAGCACTCTGCAACTCCAGTCTCGGTATGGATACAAACTGCAATGGAGCGACTTTTGACTTAGCCCCAACAATCGAACATTCCACGGCGCTGCCTTGTTGGAACCTAAGATACGCCACAGCGGCATACCCCAACTCACTAGCATCTACGAAGGTATGTAGTTGAATCAGTGTATTTGGTCCTATTGACGTCAATGACCGGTAGCAACGAGGAATACTGACGTCTTGTGCTTTGGGAAGTATGCGCAGCCATTGTTCCCATTTGTTGTACAATCCGGCTGGTATTTCGTCGTCCCAATCAATAGCGGATCGCCAAATTTCTTGGAAAAGTATTTTTAGGAATACTAGCAAATTCGACAGCAAACCCAGCGGGTCAAAAATAGACATTAACGTACGCAGAACCTCCCTCTTAGTAGGTATGCGTTTCCCTGCGAGGAGGTCAGTGTCGTGTTTTGGGGACATTTTGTACATGAAAGTGTCGGAGTTCGTACACCACCACATCCCCAGAACCTTCTCTGTGGCCAATTCCGAACCGACATTAAGGCTTTTTAGGTTGGTCCCTTCTTGACGTAAAGCCCGGAGAACGTTGAGTGAGTTGGATAACCAATTTCTAATTTCAAATCCTGCTTGAGCGTGAATAAAACGTACATCTTTTGCTAGTTGAATCGCTTCTTCCTCGGTTTCAACGCTATCCAGCATGTCATCCACATAATGACGTTTTATAATAGCCTCCGCTGCTCTTGGATAATGGGCAGCATACTTATTGGCGTTGAAATTTTTTATATATTGCGCACAACTCGGCGAGCAGCAGGCACCAAAGGTCATAACCTGGGTTACAAATGTACTGGGTGATTGATCCGTTTCATTTTCTTTCCACAAGATTAGCTGGCAGTACTGATCTTTTTTCGCAATTAACACTTGTAAAAACATCTCCTTGATGTCGCCGCTGATTCCCACCTTGTTTTCTCGAAACTTGTATAGAATGTCGTTCAAGGGAACTAGTTGGTCGGGTCCTTTCAGCAGCATGGAGTTTAAAGAGACCCCGTTAGTTTTGGCTGCCCAGTCCCATACAATTCTCGTCTTGCCTGGTTTGTTTGGGTTGAATACAGGGAATATTGGAATGTACCACTGGCGTTGTGACCCCATTTCCTTCCTCTCATTTTCCGTTAGCTTCCTTATGTAACCTTTCCGTCGGTAATCATCGATTATTGCACGTACAACAGCTGCCAGCTCCGGTTCCTTCTGCATTCTCGTTTCCAGGCAGTGATGACGCTTTAAAGCAACAGGTTTACTATTCGGCAAACGAAAGTCATCATATTTCCAAATCAGAGGGGTTACATAGTGACCACCATTCGTTTGAGAGATCGTGGCAAGGATCTGTTGAGCTCTTTCGTCTTCCTTCGATAGTAATGGTGTATCCGGTTTCGAAATACCTATACCCTCTAACGAAAAATATTCACGTACGGCTCGTCCTGAAGAGTCATCAGAGCTTTCATTACAAGCGCACGTGTTTATACTATGATAACCAAAAAACGCATCGTTTTGCTCTGACCCCCCATAAACCACCCAGCCGAGTCGTGTCTTTGTTGCTATGGGTTCTAACATCGGTCCTTCTCTACCTTTCAAAGGATAACTTAGGTTCGCATTATTGACTCCTATGAGCAAGCGTGGCTGTACATTCTGATACGAGGCTGCAGGAATGCCGCGTAGATGTTGATACTTTTCGCATAATTCTTGCATGTTGACCGTTTGGTGAAAAAGTCCTAAGCTAGAGACGGTGTGAACTCCGTGAAGGTTATAAACTGTATGATGCTCTTCAACGCCGGAGATCTGCATAGAGATATTCATTGATTCGTTCTCCATGCGGCTTGTATTTGCCGTCCATTTGAGACACAGTGGTTCTTTTTCCCCTTTTATGTTCAGCTCCTTTGCAAGTGCCGCATCCATGAATGAAAGCGAAGATCCGTCATCCAGAAAGGCATAAGTCTTCAAATGCTTCTCCGGCCCGTATAATATTACAGGTATAACTCGAAACAGTACTTTATTGGTCGACTTATAATGGGAATTACATTCACTTTCAGTTATTGTTGGTTCTGCTGAAAGTGAACCATCTCGTTGGCTGTTGTGTAGGAGTTGATGATGCTTGAACTCACAACCGTTTTTCCCGCAAGTTTGTTGTGATCTACATGTCCCGTTATGCTTCTTGAGGCATTTCCTACAAAGGCCAAACTCTTTGACAGTAGTCCATTTGGAGTTATAGCTCAATTCAGCGAATTTTGTGCATTTTTCGACGCTGGAGCAACTGCCTTTGCACACCAAACAAGATCGAGCCGCTTGCTTTGACAGTGTCGAGATTAGTGGTTGCGATGAAAGTATCTCGTCACCGTTTTCTACATGAGCGTTCAAGAATGTTAAGTTGTTTTTCGTGGGACGATGAGTTTTCATTTCACTGGGCAAAGCAGCTAGCGGACCCACTGTTTCTGCAAGCTCATACAACCACGCCGAAAAGGTGGAAAGATTTGTGCATGGCATGTTGCGCCTGTATCTCGCCCACTCGAACTTGATCGATGGAGGAAGTTTATCAATCAGTTCACGCATCAGGGCAACATTGTACATATATTCATCCAACTGACATGCTTCAATCGTTGCACACAAATTTTGTACAGCAAGAGCAAACTCGATAATTGTATCCAGTTTATCAACCTTTGGCGCCGGTGTAGAACTAATTTTTGCCATCAAATTATGTACGATAACCTCAGGTTTTCCAAAGCGCATTTTCAGCGTCGAGATGATACGATGAACATTGGACGGGTGCATTAACATACACTTAACTGCTTCGTGCGCTTTACTGGTTAGGCATTTCTGCAATCGCACCAGATTTTCCTCGGGAGTGTATCCACACATGTTTGTGGTGGTAGTAAAAGATGACAGAAACAATGGCCATTCTTCTGGTGCTCCACTGAAGGTCGGAAGCTCCCGAGATACTGCTTGTCGTGCCACAACTTGACTTCGTGTTAAATTGTTAGTATCGTCTTCTTCGACGGGAACCGACGCATAATCGTCATTTATTCTCATGCGTCTCATTCCCGGTAGAAAGTCGGATTGATTCGGTGGATTCCGGCGGATAGACTGGTATGGATGCTGCTGTCGCTGCGGTTGTCGTTGCTGGGCGCTGGATACAATTCTGAATGGAGTTTGCTGTAAAGGGATGTTTTGTGTTTGCGGGACGATGGGGGGAAGTACTTCTAAGTGCGCTTCACGCTGCAACTCGGGATATTGATTTATATTCATTTCATCATTTATCCAGTTTTCTACCCTTTTATTTGTTTCCTTTTCATCTTCTTCGACATCAATCGCCGAGGATGTTTCGCTGTCAAGTTCCATCAGTAAGTTGTACCGCTTAAGAATATATTCACGCCTCTTCGCATCCTCTTGTTCTTGCAACTTCCTCTCTTCATCTAACATTTGTAATTTCAACTGCAACTGCCTTTGCTTGGTGGACGTCTTCGATACTCCAGAATGCTGACTCGCTATGTCCTCGAAACCTTGCTTCGCGTTGTTTCGAGCTTGAACGGATGTCAACTGTTGCGGTTTGTTCAAAATTTGTCCAGTTAACGGTACAGTGCCAGGAATGATGGTGCTAGACGCAAGGGGTATGTTCACGATCGATGTAATCGGCTGATTGAGAGTTGATACTGTTGCGCACTGATTTTGGTTAGCAACTACAGAAAATACACCAACTGAGGGTGCTGACGGTCTCAACTGACATGGTATCGCTTCTGTGTGCGGTGGCATTAGTGTAAGTAAATTTGTTGTACAAGGCAGGCTTGTCACTGTACTAAAGGGAATGTGCATACGAGGGGCATGATTGGGGCTGAGTGGTGGAAACATCATATTTGAGGGTACGTGTGTTAACCTCGAAGCGTTTATAGCAGTACTGGTTATTATATTTGTCAGGACGGCCGACTGCGCCGAAAGCTGTGGTACAATGTTTAGTGGAACTGATGTTATTCTGATAGTTGGGCCTGCTGACGTACTTGTAATCGTTTGTAGATTGAGATTGAGAGGGTTGACCAAATTTTTCTGTTTGGGCCCCTTTAGATGTATGGCACGTACGACAGAGCCAATCACGATGCACAACATCATGGTCAACTCCTACGCAGTCAAAATGATACCAGTCGTCACAATTATCACACTGGACCATTAAAGTGTTATCCTGATTAGAACATTTCTGGCAGTGATAGAGATGACCATCGGTGCTTTTATTCGTCGGTTGATTTTTTCCGGCTGCAGAAGCGGATCTCGTTTTCATTGGTGTTCGTCCAATCATCTTCGAACGAAATTAAACGTATTTTTTAATGTGGCGACCAACAAGAAACAAGACAACGATTCCGATTTTTTAACAGACAGTGTATTTGGAAACAGTTAAAAAATACCTGCAAAATTATTATTATATATAATGTTTGATACATTCGTGATTCTCACCTACGTTTAGTTCTTGTTTCCTCTAGTTTTTCGTTATTGTTTTGTGTATTAAATCCAATTGCAATCCTGCTAATACAATTGATAGATAGTTACAATAAAATTCGATGATGTTAAATTATCTTACGCACGTTTTCGATAATATAGTACCTATAATGGGTCCAGTAGTGATTTTCACTGAATCATAATCCAATTCTTTAGGTTATCCAATTATAGGTTAGGAAAAATATATAGGTTAACAAATTATATTGTTTGCATGTAGGTTATCAAATTCAAGTAGGACAATCAATATATCTAGGTTATTAAATTCAATAGGACACTTCAAACTAACTTACTTAGCATAAATTTCAATTCAATTTAGTATAGCTTTTTTAATTAATAAATTTATACGCAAACTGCAAAACCTCGTAACACGTTCCTCAGATGATCATTCTCCTTTCTCCCATCATGATCTGTCAGAAATCTCTAACGGCCGCGGTCGTTAACTATAGGGTGATCGTCGAAGATCGTCTTGGTGAGTTGTGCCGACCGAGGGGTCGTGACACCTATTGTTTACATGATTCAGTTAATTATTATTAAGATAAGCTTTCGCAGTTAAGTATTTTTTTGACAAAACCAGCTAATGAATCATAGTTTAGATAAATGAGAAAGGTGCAGTTGCACCACTAGGTGGATTAAAACAGATTTTTATTTTTGATTTTGGAGTGACATACAGCCCCAGATAGTGCAGGAAGACATTTTAGATGTCAAAAATTACCAACTAATCAAATCATCATTATTCATCGATCAGTCAACAGATGTGTTATCGATGCCGAACAAGTTTCTTATTCCTCTTCTTCACTACATTCTTCAAGGTTAAACAAATATGTAGGTTTTTATTTCTTTCTTCTAATCCTGCCATTTCACACTACCCACCGACCGTTTGAACCGTTTTAACCAGATAGCAAAAAATCACAAGCACGATGATGATGGCAACGAAAGCAGAAATACTGCGACCGTCAAGAAACGCAGAAGAAATTAACATCACAAGGCATATTTTCGCGTCGGATCTGGGTCGATCTTTTATATAATGGCTATAACCGTGTTGAGTCAACTCCGAGATGCGCACGGCAGCGTTTCAGTGCCACCATCGCCAGCCAGCTAGTAGATGGGGGTAGTTGCTGGTTTTGCTCTGGCCGCGACTCAGCTTGGATCGATTACGTGATTCATGTCCTGTTTTACACCGACGAGACAAGACCTAGCTTCCATTGCCACTGTCATTTGACCAAAGCAGTGGCTCGTAATGACGTAGCGGGGCGTGGTGTAGTTTTCAGTTTGGATGGACCACTTGGTCTGGGTCACAGAACCGGTATTTGGCGCGCACGAGTACGTCCGTAAACAGTTTCCTCCCAGGGTCGGGTCCTTAGGGGTGCGAAGAGCCTGATTCAGCATCCGTATGATAGCTTGTTATGAGTATATTATCGTTAGTTTTCATTTTCGCTTTCCGGGTGGGTCTGATTGCATTTAGTTTTAATATAAAAAACTTCGGGACGATTGTCTTTAGTGTGACAAAATTAGGGTGTGTAAATTATAAAAAACGCTTTTATTCGGATATTATATTGATCAAATTAGCATGGGACAATATCATTACGAGAAATTTTGAAAGTTAGATCAAATTAATGGTAAAACCCAAAAAAATGCTCTTTAACATAGGTGGACAATCGACTTATTACTAATGCTTTGTGAATAATATATTTAAGTTCTTCATTCATAACATTACACGGTGCTACAGTGATTTTGCACTTTTCAAATGACCTAGTACAGGTTGTAGATCTCATCAAATTTATCACAAAATAATATTTAGTTTTAAATTAATTTCAAACTCAAATCCTTTCAAACCAAATTTGACCACCGATACCACCAATTATCATTGAATTGGATCCGCGTCGTAATTTTATCCCGTTCTGGTTCCGGAAGACGGATCGGGATGAAACCTAATAGCCATTTACGGGGATTTGACCTTTCATTTGAGACTAAGTTTGTTCAAATCGGTCAAGCCATCTCCGAGAAACCGATGTGACCGTTATTCTCAGCCATCTCTGAAAAAAGTGAATGAGATTTTTGGTCACGTACACAAACAGACGCACAAAAACACACATATACACATTCATACACATTGACATTTACCGTACTCGACGAACTAAATCGACCCTCTGGGCCACGATTAAAATATCGATTTTCAGAGTATTTGCTATATCTCGGAAACGCGTTCTCCAGATGGCAGGTTTTTTGCATAGCTTTCCAGCTGGCCGCTGATTCTCCAAATCAGCAGTCGATCCTCGTCTTCGCAGTATGGGAAAAATTCGATTCGCGTCTACGCAGTATGGGAAAAATTTGATCAGCGTCTTCGCAGTATGGAAAAAATGGGTGCAGACTCCATTGCATTTTCCCCCTTGCAATGAATGGAGCGCCATCCTCTGGGCTTGAGGGTCTATCCGGGTCAAAGGACCATATTTACGCCGGGATGTGGCCGATACACAAGCCCGAACAATGAAACATGATACACAAGGCGAACGAACAGCACCCAATCAGAAAAGAAACAATTCGGGTGGCCGCGCATAGGCCAACAACAGGGCGTTCCTTTCCGCTTCCTACGGACATTTTCAGTCCACACAGCACTGAAAGTAGCTTATAACATACCATTTATTAACACTATTTACACAAATTTTTACATTTAGATTCCACTGTCCCAGTCTGTGGGGAAGCGGTGCTCTTGCGGTATGCATGGCGAAAGCAACGCACAGTCAGTTGTGCTGGACTGTGTTCTTTGCCGATAAACAGCCGTACTGCCCTTCGCCTCCCACAGGAAATGCATGATGTCTCTGGTAGAAAAAAATCATTATCGCTGCAGTATGTACTCTTTCATTTGAGACTAAATTTGAAATGTTCTATCGGGAGATCTAAAACATTTTTTTTAACATTTTAATGATTATTTTTGAAGATTGCGTTTCAATCTCAATTTTAGGGGGATGAATTTTTGAACGTACAGTATCAGAAGGAAGGGCTTGTTACGTTAATAAGTACCACCGACGACAGCAATAACAGACATTTAGCCAATTTCGCGTAATTCAAATTTTATACTACAATAATATTTTTGCTCAGGTTTTTGTCTCTGGTAGAACAATATTAACCCTAACAAATCAATATCACTGATGTACTCATATTCACTATCCGGAAACTTGCTCATCTTTTTAAAGAGACAAGTTTTAAATTGTGCTTCCTAAGTTGCGTTGCGTTGTGACGATGATTTTGGCGGATTGCACACTGACTTCATCATGTTTGCTGATTATCTAATAAGAGTTGCTTAGGAAATGGTAAGTAGGAATTCATACCAATCCGACCCATATTAAAACCTCAACAGCATGATAGCCATCATTGCCGGCCGCCCCCCATCTCCATCGTTCACGGGGAAGGATAAAGGATAAGGTAGACAGGAAGTGTTGATGCTCCACCTACTTAACGGAAAGACGACGATTCATCAGACTCTTCCATAGGTGTCGCGGAGTTGGTAGTTTGGAAGGGTATCAGGTCTAGGATTCGCTCCAAGCAAGCGATGCGACATGTAAATCATATTTTATTAGGTAGTTGTTTAGTTAGTCTTCGAGTGCACGATCACTCGAAAAAGAGATCTTGTTTAGTTTTTGGTTCTTTTTAAACTCTGGGCAGCCGGCTACCGAGAGTATACTATGTTCCCTAAATAAAAGCAATTTGAACTCCACACGGCCGACCGTGGGAGTATTGCCTAGAAAAGCTAATCTTATCTGCGTAATGGGCCGGATCACTATTTATTGCAACAATATTTGGACAGAATTCACTACTTCTTCTCTACGATATATTTATTGGCTTGTAAACTACCGAGTGATAACACATTATACAGGCAAAAATAGCGCGAGATGTTATAAATCAAGGAAAGTATTGTTTGTGGAATACAAGTATAGGAGCGATAATAACGAACACTGAAGGGAAATATAAATGATTGTTAACCTGATGCACGGGCGTGTTAGCAATAACGGAGCTTGAAATTAGGTTCATAAAAGCAGACGCGGCAAATTTTCAATACGTATTGACCCGTGATCATAGATACTAGTCAGATTATTCGTATTGGGGCTAATTTCCAATCAACTATTCATTTTTACGGCAATGTTTTCTTGACTAGATCTGTTCGCACTCTCTCATTCTGCTACTATCGGCAGAAGGCTGATAGCACCCAGTCGTCGCCGGTCTAAGGACCAAATGTCATCAATAGACTTAGACTCGCGTGGAGGCATGAGATAGGAAACTTGTGAGAATTTTGTTATCCCACCGCTTGACGACCAGTTTTAAATTGTGCTTCCTAAGGGTCTAGAAGTCTTTTTTCATTTAAGAAAAATAAATAAATGTCTATATTTATGTACATATGGATAACTCATTACTCGTTTGTATGTCGATCTAAGAAACCAACTTTTTTTGAAAAATAATTGTTTTTATAGGTGAATCATATGGATTATTTTACATCTGTATTGTACAGTACTGGACAAAATAAATCATACACCTTTTGTTTTGTTCTTCAATAACTTTTATCGATTTATTTTTCGCTTTTCAATATTTGGTGTGACCACCCTTAGCTTTCAACACTGCTTCCAATCGTCTTGGCATACTTTCGACGAGGTTTTTCAGATATTCCTGATCAATTTCTTCCCATGCGTTCTCGAGAGCCTCAAAATAGACATTTTTGTTGGAAACCGTCGTCTTGTCTACTTTTCCATCCAAATAACCCCACAAATTTTCGATTGGGTTCAGATCAGGAGATTGTGGAGGCCATTCAAGAACTTTTACCCTGTTTGATTTGAAGAACGCAGTAGTTTTCTTGGCAGTATGCTTCGGATCATTGTCTTGTTGGAAAATGAATTTGGTTTCTAGACCAGTTTTCAAAAGAGAAACCTCCAAATTTTCACCCAGCAAGTCAATGTACACATCAGCAGTCATAATCCCCTTGATGTGTGCCAAGCTTCCGACTCCAGACCATGCGAACGATGCCCACACCATAATGTTTCCACCTACATGCTTCATCGTCTTTTGAATATATGCTTCCTTAAGTGCATCACCAGAATTTCTCCAAACTCTTGAACGTCGCTTTTGTCCGAATAGCTCAAACTTACTCTCGTCCGTCCATAAAACTATTTTCCTGAAGTCCACAGTCATACTAGCGTATTTTTTGGCAAACTCCAATCGCTTCTTTTGGTTTGAATGGGCGCTTAGATGCAAAACAGCTTTCGGCGAGCCGCCGACGAACAGTACGTCGACTAACATTGAGATCCAACGATTCCACAATATTTCTCGACGATAATTTCAGATTTTTTTAGCCAATCGAACAATTCTGAATTCATCACGATGCGTCGTCAAGCGATGGCGGCCTTTTCCGGATAAATTTCCAACAATTCCTTGTGTTTTATATTTCTTCCATATATGCTGCACAGCTCCAATCGAAATTGAGTATCGCTTAGCAATTTCCCGAAAAGAAATGTCTTTTTCACGGTCGCGTATCACCAGATTTCTAACGTCCAGCGAAATCTGCTTTCCAGACATTTTTAATGTTCAAAATGGAACCAACTCAGAATGTCGAGTGAAAACTAAATCTATCTTGGCACTAGAGCTGTCAAAGGATGCAGTGATGCCAAAATTTCAAAATTGGTTTAATTGGTTTTATCGTAAAATGTGATTTTTGAAGTGTATGATTTATTTTGTCCAACGTATAATGAACAATTATTCATATAAAAATTTCTAGCAGAAATACCTCATTATTATCAAAATCTCAGTCTCTACTATTGTTTGAACTGCAACAAATTAAAAAACTTTTCCATTCATGCCATCGTGCTTATTAAAGAAATAACGCTAATATGATCAAAAATGCATTTTTAGAACAAGCGTATGATTTATTTTGTCCAGTACTGTAATTCTTCGAAGGACAAACTCACAATACAACATTATCGTAGTAAAGTGACTCTATATACGAGAAGTATGAGACTTCGACCTCTCGCCTGACGCTGCATCTCTCCGAAATTACTCTAAATATTTTCTTCTGACATTCATTTTCACGTCAGTAAAGTTTATTCATATTGTTACTGGCTGGCATATGGCCAGCCTTTGAAAAGCCCCTAGTCCCTGGTCAAGCCACGGGGACCGTCTGGGGTGGACTCTCACGATCTCTTCTCTGGCTAGCTCGATCGTGAAAGCACGAAGGCTTTCAGGGTCGGCTCCGGGGTCTACTTTGGGATCAAGAGTTCGGATAGTAGTAATTGAAAGGCTATTCCTCACTTTAATCTTATGTATTACTCACAATTGGTGTGTGTGTGTGGGTGTGTGTATCGGGATGCACCCGTCTGCACGTGGTCGGCCGACCTGCTGCTGCTGCTACTGGTGGGTATTGGCTGAATATGCGCTGTACTGCTCGTTGCTGCTGCAGGTGACTGCTTTTGCGTTCGGAGGGTCTCCCGCCCTTGACTGCATACGACTCCGAAAGCGGGAAAAGGGCCGCGAGTGCGGTTATACGGTGATCCAATTAGCGAGTAGGGATCGACTCTTGGTCCTTCTGGGAGATATTGTGTTGCAGCGGGTTTACTCCAAAGGCGTAGCTTGGAAAGGGCTCTAGCCCGTCGCAGCTCCGAACTTGAATGCGTGCGACCTCGAAAGCTGGAGAGCGTCCGCGGGTGCGGTTATGTTTAACTAGTCGGTCAAAGCCCGACACTTTGTTTTCCGTAGTCCGGAATCAGTCGGAAATTTAATGGGTCCTAGCGTGGTTTTGGAGAAGCTTGGGGTTAGGTCACAATATTTCTCGCTTGTTGCAGTTAATTTTTTATCTTCATTTACCTGACTGCTATGGTTGAAGCACGTGCAATATACTTCGGCTTGAACTACCGGCTATTTATTTTTCACTTTTAAAATCAAACTTGCTAATATCGATTTTTTTAGCGACCGTTCACGTTGGTTGTCTAGATGATAAGACCTTGGCTTTAATAATTTACCCAGCTTCTCCCCACGGATGTTCTCTAGAATGTTTTCAGGTGCATAGTGCAGCAATTTTCGTGCAGTGCATTTGTGGTGTGTATAATGTCTGTTTTAGTACAATTATTTGAACTGCCCGTTATACATATTACTACGGAGTTTTTAATTTTAGTTTATTTTATCCCTAATTTTAATTATTTCTAGTTCTATGACAATTTTTAACCTATTAGACTATAATCGATTTTATAATTAACAACAATATAATATTATAGATGATATCAATAATAATTAACTAATAAACGCATGCCCAACCTAACACGTATATACATGAAAATCACCATGAACGCTAGTATGACTGTTTTTTTTATTTTTGCTTCTCCTATAAGGGCTTCATAGGGTGTACGATTCGAAACGGTAACAATATGTATTGACTATTTATCAAAAATGACGAAACTGAAAACAATGACCTTTAATCAAATATGACACGAATCACATAGCTGGGTTGATAAGCGACTTGTGGTACTACTGGATGGACCTGCTATTGTATTACGCTGTCTTATCCATCATGGCTCCATTCAGCCTTCGATTCCACGAATTGTTGTTATCAACAATCGAACACAACCGGAAGTTTTTTGATCAGAGGTTGATTCGGAACGAGTCCCATATCTGCAAATCCGAGGTGATTTTGCACTTAATTATTTTGACTCATCGCATAGTGGAAATGGGAAGAAGATAACAACAAGTCACTATGTAGCTGTTCGGGAGGGAACTGATTACGTGTGAGCTGTCTCGTAAATCGTTGACGTAGTCGTTGGTTTCACTTTTCAAGGACTTATCGTCAGTGCCTACCAGAGATAAGCTGTGAAAGAGTCGTGAGCTCCCTTCCATTAGTTGTAATAAGTGAGTCTAACTTCAAGATAGGTATTGTTCCCATAGTTTCACGTATTTTTGAAAATCGTGAGAAAAGCGTTCATTAATTTTATCTGACCCATCAGGTGACCCGGTGGATCGTTAATTGGAAGAAATTAGGTCAACTTTACCTTTCTATTGACCGATGAGCAATAACCATGTGATGTGTTGATGAGCGGTTTATCGTTTGAATGTATAGGCACCGTACATCATGGGATCATAAAATGGTTAGCACTCGTTTGACAGTAGAAATTAACTGTAAGCTGGGTGAAATGAAACCGAAAGTTAGACTTGCCGAACTATACGATATTTTTTTTATCGATTTTCGAAAACTGTTACAACGAAGCTGTAAACACTAAAGCGTAGCGAAAGCAACCCAGTTTTTTATCTATTATGGTCAGCACTTATTTTTTACATGAAAATGACTTACTTAGGGCTGGGTGCCATTCTAAAATATTAAATCAAACGATGTCACGTTCTTGCATCACTATTTTGAACGGTTATATCTCAGTTATTTTTGGATGGACTTCCGTCTTTTTATTACCAATCAATTCGGATGATATCATGCTTTATTGCTATATAGTTTATATATTTCAGAAATACACTATTGAAATACCCGTAAATATGATTAGATATTGGAAAACATGAAAACTCTCGTGCATGGGTCAATCTATTCCGGTCAGAGCCGTCAATGGGGATCACCTAGGGACACATTCAAATACCACAAGATTATAAATAGAGGTGCCGCTTGTCTAATTGAGTCGAGCACTGTTGGCATTCCAAACGAGCAACATTATAACGAGGGTAAATCGCCTATATTGGCACAATTAGGATTGTTGCCTCACTATTTCATTGATTACTGGACTCGAACGCATATAAATTGGCATCAGCATGTTTTCTTCGTTATAAGAACCAATAAAATAACACGATTTGTCAGAAAATGGTGATAAGCAAGTGTTAGATCCTATTTTGGCACCATTAGGGAGAGGGTCGCACTATTTTTTTAACCATTTAAAAAAAGCCATATTACCTAGGGTGATGGCAGTAGAGCCTATTGTGACCCTATTTCGTACCCCTTGGTTTCGAACCAAGCATATGAGATAATGACAATATCGATTTGGCTAAAACAGGTGTGCAAAAAAAGCTCAAGTTATATTCTTTATTTGTTGTGTACATACGTATTCAGAACTATCCACTAAATCCAAATTTTAATTAAAACAAAATCACCTTATTGAAATATCTGCTGATCCGCCTCACTCGCGTAGTGAACCGAAACAGGACGCAACGGCGCTTAGCAAAATAAACACTTTCGAGCCAGCATTTACCGCCTCATATCTCGTTATTCCGGCACAAATATATTAAATATTGCACTGATACATACCTTTATTTTAGCTGGAGAACCTTTTTACGATTATTTCGCTTTAAAAGCACTCGTCAAATACTAGAATAGGCCTAGTGTTATAATAGGATAAAACTAAATACGGGGGTTCCTATTATTGGCATGTTTTGCTGATACACTACCACAATCAAAACCAACTTTTTGCATCCATCATACAGAAAAGAATCACCAGTGCGGCCAAACCAAAACATGAACTTGAAAACATAATGTTATGCAATTTCAGGTATAAGTAATCAATTATTTCAAGTTATTCAACTAATTGTTGATCGCAGATATTTTATTTTCATCTGCACATACAATTTGGATCGGGAGGAAGTAATGTGTGATGTGAACTTTATATTCCAGTTGTTAACTTTCGCATGGTTATTTCCTGCATGCGCAGTTCTGGGCGCTCTTCTACTAACAGCTGATGAGTTTCTTTCGTGTGCGTAATGTTTACGTTTGTTTTGATCGGCTGAAAAAAGCAGAATAATTCGTTTTACAAATCACGCGTTGGCGTCCATGATCTGGATACCTAGTTAGAATCGACGCAAATGAAATATGAGGCATTGCGTTTCAACTAGATTGTTTTTCGATGAGGTGGAAATCGGCACACCCATGAGGCGATAATTGGAACGTTCAGGTGGGAATAGATGCACAGAATAGAACATTTATTTTCATTTATGCTGAAAATTGAGACAATTCTGCCAAATAAGCATTATACAGATGTTTAAGAAACAGTACACCGATACTTTATTCTGAAAAAGGTTATAGGTAATATGGCTTCTTTTTAAGTTATTCAAAAAATAGTGCGACCCTCTCCATAATGGTGCCAAAATAGGCTCATCACCCTATAACCTTTCTCAGAATAAAGTATCAGTGTACTGTTTCTTAAGCTATGTAATGCTTATTCAGCAGAATTGTCTAAATTTTTAGCATAAATGAAAATAAATGTTCTATTCAGTGCATCTATTCCCACCTCAACGATCCAATTATCGCCTCATGGGTGTGCGAATTTCCACCTCATCGAAAAACAATCTAGTTGAAAATATCTGCAATCAACAATTAGTTGAATAACTTGAAATAATTGATTACTTATACCTGAAATTGCATTGCAATATATTTTCAAGTTCATGTTTTGGTTTGGCCCCACTGGTGATTCATTTCTGTATGATGAATGCAAAAAGTTTTGTTTTGATTGTGGTAGTGTATCGGACAAAACATGGCGATAATGTGAACCTCCGTATTTAATATTATCCTATTATAACACTAGGCCTATCCTAGTGTTTGACGAGTGATATTAAAGCGAAATGTGCAATGTTTAATATATTTGTGCCGGACTAACGATATATGAGGCGGTAAATGCTGGCTCGTAAGTGTTTATTTCGCTAAGCAGTGTTGAGTCCTGTTGCCGTTCAATACGTGAGTGAGGCGGATTAACATGTATTTCAATAAGGTTAATTTGTTTTTATCAAAAGTTGGATTCAGAGGATAGTTCTAAATACATATGTGCACAAATAATAAAGAATATAACTTGAGCTTATTTTTGCACATCTGTTTTAGCCAAATCGATTTTGTAATTAACTCATATGCTTGGTTCGAAACCAAGGGGTACGAAATAGGGTCTACTGTCATAATAGGCACATCACCCTATGTAAGTTTATTCACTCTTAAAAAAATCAGGAAAAAAGTTATTAACAATCAAATGCGGAGTGAAAAAACGGCCAGCACAAGCATCCAAAAGTTAGGATAATACTAAAAAATCACACTTTAAAGTTCACATAAAGTTCTTAGCGAACTTTCAAGTTCCTTAAGCTTTAATTGAACTTGAATGATGCTTGACCCGCTATTAGAACATAAAACGTATAGCAGATTTATTTGAAACGGGAAGCTTATGCAGGCATGCAGCTCTCTTATGCGAACTATTGGTTGCTTGGAAACCAACTCCAGGGCTGAGGTACGTTGGCCGAGTTTGGTAAAATAAGTGAAACACATCAAATTCAGCAGTGGAAAACGTTTATTAGTGAAAAATTATCATTTTAAAATATGAAGGTACAAAACAAAACTGCACTCATTACTTTTTAGTCTTTTTATTTTTTTAGACTTTTTTAGACTTAGTTGGGTGTTACATATCTACCCCTTACACTCCTCCCTTTCATCACCTTCCTGTCCTTCGACCACCCTAACACCTTCATCAACCCTGCATACTGAAATAAGTTAAAGGATTTCAGATATATCGTTGACTCTCACTCTACTAGCCCCCACCTTCCAAACCCATTACCCCAGCATTTCAAAATATGATCACATGAAAATAGCATGGAACTCATGCTAATTAAGCTAATTATATATTTTTGTATTTAAAGTGTGTCACTACCACGACAGTCGTGGGATACGTGCTAAGTATAATAAGAAGGTAATAGACATTTTCACAATTATATTGAACATAATCAGCTAATGAATCATATTTTAAATAAATGAGAAAGGTACAATCGTACCACTAGGTGGAATAAAATAGTTTTTTTTCTTCAATTTAATAATACCGTGGCTGCGTCGAAAAAAGTTTGTAAACATTTTTGGTGTTTAGACCTTTTGTATGTATGTATGTATGTATGTATGTATGTAGGTAGCCACTAGTATTGCTCTGCATGCGGCTAGTACAATACGCTTAAAATTCGTTATCATTCTGCACCGCTGTATGAAGGGCCAAAATATGGGTGGCGAACCCGTAGGCAAACACACCTACTCAGTATACGCGTGCATCAAAGAATCTTCTTCCAACAGTATGATCCAATCGATTGAATAACAAAATCCGCTATAGTTGTCAAGCTTTCCACGGGACGATTTGTTTGAAGAAGGACGCGTCGAATGTTTACAACTGTTGGAGAGAACTGTGGCCGTCGCGAGCGATTACCACCAATCCCCCTCGATTCCGATTGGCTGCCACTTCATTGTCCTGTTGTAACTTCAATGATGTCCTGATGAACCCTCCTTATCCCTTAACCCCCAAAAAGGGCAAGCTAAAATTCTGACTTCAAGAAACATCGCTCCTAAGACACAATACAATCAAAAACCTCTTTTTGTCGCTTTACCGGAGAGAGAATCGAAAGCCCGAAAACGCTCGATCATTTGTGTTTCAATTTACTAGTTAATTGAAACTAGAGAACTGTAACTTGCCGGGCCTCTGAGACCCCTTGCCTTTTGAGCGTTAAATGATAAACATATGATGTCAATATTATAATATAGCGTCACTCGATATAACGTACGTTTTTCCTCGATATAACGTACATACTTTTAATTTATTTTTCAGGTTTAGTTTTCTCTTCAATTACGTATGTATTCCATATTTTAAGAATTCCATATGTTACTCACAATCTTAAAACGTACTAATTGGGCTTCTAATGAGCATGTTAGCTTGATCCTGCTTCAATTTACGTCGTAGAATTAGCTGCCATTCAGTATACTCTCGGGATCATTGACACCCTGCCCTCAGACCATTACTTCATCGTTTCGGATAGTCTCAGCTCCATTGAGGCCATCCGTGCGGCGAAGCCTGGAAAGCACTCACCGTATTTCCTGGGGAAAATACGGGAATATCTGAGTGCTTTATCTGAAAAATTTTACCAGATTACCTTGGTTTGGGTCCCGACACATTGCTCTATTGCGGGCAATAAGAAGGCGGACTCTTTAGCCAAGGTGGGCGCATTAGAAGGCGACACTTACGAAAGACCAATTTGCTTCAACGAATTTTTCACTATCTCTCGTCAGAGGACGCTCGATAGTTGGCAAACCTCATGGAGCAGTAGGCATCTGGGACGGTGGCTACATTTCATTATCCCAAAGGTATCAACGAATGCTTGGTTTAAGGGGTTGGATGTGAACCGGGACTTTATTCGTACGGTGTCAAGGATCATGTCCAACCATTACTCGTTTGACACGCATCTCCGTCGTATAGGGCTGGCTGAAAGTAATCATTGTGTTTGTGAGAACGGCTATCACATCGAGCAAGTTGTTTGGCTGTGCGCAGAGTACTGTGTTGCCAGGTCCCAACTAATAGATTCCCTTCGGGCCCGAGATAGATCACCCTATGTGCCAGTCCGGGACGTCCTGGCAAGCCGTGACCATCCCTATATTTTTCTTATCTATATCTTTTTGAAAACCATTGATGTCCAAGTTTAATACATTTTCCCCTCTCTCATTCACCGTAGAATCTCACCAACCTATCCCTGTATCTACAATATGGCATTGCTTCACGAGTCTTCGGTGCATACCCTTCCTGATAACCGTCTACCCAGAACATCATGACATACCTCACATGCAGATGATATAGAGAACATCATGACAGCATCAGACAGCCCCTGCGATTACAGGCTGGAAACTACAACACTACAACAAAGTGTGCATATCCGCCACAATGATCAATCAGCAAACGACGATGTCAATTACACAATATGTATCCCACTTCCTACCTTTTTCCTTTACTTACATAAGAGGGGAGCAAGCCGACCCTAAATACGGCTTTCCTTTCCCCCACTAACATGTGACATGTAATTAAAAAAATGAATTATCGGCCTCGTTAAGCTAAAGCATTTGTGCCTAAATAAACGTATTTAAGATAGCATGTTAGCAATTATCTATTTCATTGAAGGCTACGAGAGCGATTTTTTTCAATTTCATTTGCGCATGATCGTAATTTATTAAAACCAACCATTTATCTCAATAAATAATACAAAATCAGTAAGTTCTAACTGAAAACTAAAATTAATAATATTGGCGTGATTGTGTAGTTCCGGCACTGCGGAATCTGATTCTCGAATGACAATGCTTAAATTCCATGGCATGCTGTGCCACAAAAAACGGCATTTCAGATGCAATCATACTTGATGACAATCAGATACAATCGCTTCCTGAAACACCTGAATTCGGTGCTTCGGATTACAGATACTTTTTGGATCATCAAATTACATCAACCATATGATCTACGAATCACATTGAAAGATTGTTTTCGAATCCTATTATGTGTCACATCAAATAAATAAGAATGAGAGAACATATTTGTAGTTACACGGACAACTGTGCACGTTTTACGACCGGTTTGGGGTATTTAGGAAACCGGTTAGCGGACTGAAATATATTTTCAGAAATTCTTGAATCGTGGATACAAGTGGATTTTTATAGTCTGTTCTAATGATTAAAGTTCATAAATGGCTTTTATTTGATGAGGCGCAGTGGTAATATTAAAAAACACTTCACAATCCCAGACAGAATAATAATGACTAATGGCTTAATAATTAGAAAAGAAATCAAAATAAGAATATTTTGAATAAATTCAATTCATATGAACCAAATAAAAATAGATGTGGTATTTTTTTGAACATCTATAATTTTTCATGAGAAAAGTTACTTCACACTGATAGGTAGGTTTGATTTTCTAAATTAGTTACACGTTATTAAAATTCTACAAAATGAAGTACCATGAACAACAGTTCTGTGAGCATTTTACATTTTTCGTTATAACGTACAATTTTTAAACCTAGATGTACATTATATCGATGTTTATATGAATAAACGATAAATAAAAAGTTAAATGAACAAAAAAATAAATAAATACATAAATAAATAAATAAATAAATAAATAAATAAAAAAACAAATAATTAAATAAATAAAAAAAATAATTAAATGGGTTGCTAAATGAATTACTAAATATATGAATAAGTATTTAAATTAGTAAATAATCAACTAATTCTTATATTGATAATTCACAAATATCACTACGGGCATGCAGGAATAGGTAATTCAAAATTTTGTTTGCCAAGCCTCACTACTTATCCATCAACCTGATTAAACTTAAGTATAAGAAATGAGAAATATGTTTACAAACCTATCTTATTCCAAAGCCGCTTCCATTCCGCATGGTTCGTAGCCTAATCACTCCGATGAACAGTGGCACCTGTTCATACAAAGCTGTGACAAAATTATAAAAATTGGTCTATGTGGCTAAAACTTGGGGTTTTAACTAATTTTGGGTCGCTGAATCCATTTCTGCTATCAGTTTTGATACTCCATATTTCATTTTTTCAACTACTTTCATTTAAACCCATTTGAATGCGTTGATCGTTAAAGGGTTAATATATACATTAATCATAGTAGCCAATCTCATCGGATACCAGAAATGGTTGACAAAACTAATAAAAATCACTAATTTATCAGTAATATGATGTTGTTTATGTAATTAATTTGTAAGGAGATTTATGAGCTACAGGGCGACTCCATATGGGTATTTTCAAAAACATAGATATACCAACTTCGGCTAAATTTTGTGTCAGATTCATGATAAGTGACCCATGGGAGACCATCTCAAAAATTGGAATACGTATAAAGATAAATTACTGATATGATATGAAACATTTTGATTGCATTTTTTTGATGCAGAACAAACGTAAATCAGTTTTGCACAAAAATCTAACATCTATAGTTTGGCATATTCATTCTTCTTTTCAATAAACTTAAAATTGCTCCAAACGGCTGTGTAGTTCTTGAGATATCGCCATTTGAAGCTCTAAGGTACTAAAAATTCTAATTAATTGAATTGAACAGAAATCCTTGACATCACTTGCTTCAACGACATGTTAAAAATTCATTTTTCAACCGATTATAGTAAAATTTTGAGATACCTTTATTCAAACTGAGAGAAAAATAAAATAAATATTTACAAAAGAATTACAAGACATTGATTTTTGGGGTTTTGTCACTCGTCGTGCCACTGTGCGATGAATAACCTCAGTATCCCTGTCCTTTGCAGATCTCGTAATTGTGTACCGTGATTTATTCTTATTTATTAAAATGATAGTAATTAGAGTACCTCCCTTACTTCAATTTTTTGTGTTAATCTACTACAGAAAACCATGCTCAAAAAGAACTTTTCTAAGTTTTATTAACGAAATGTCAATCGAATCTACGGATATTATTGGCAAACTTCAATTTTAAGTCAACTTTTATTTTATGGCGCACAGTAATCTTCAATGTTTAACTACTTTCTTGTTACTATCATTTTCGTTCTTTCTTCGTATTACTTTTTTGTGTCTAGACCTTTGGGGTATAAAATATCATTGTTGCACATGGTGCGAATGTTACCGCTCTTCTGCCACCAGCTGATCAAGACAACCAAACTAAGTCTCAAACCGCCGATTACTGGTTCTAATGGTTCAAGTTTTCGATTTGGTCTTTTTTCTTTTACAGGATTTTAGAAATCGAATACTGATTTCTTCTCTTGTATACAGTTGTCACGTCATGTATAATAAAAATGTAAAATATACATTAGGAAGTTTACAATGAACATAAACCCACCATGAAATGCTTGTGTTCATGATTAAGAAAGGCACAATTGCATCGGTAGGTGGATCAAAACGGTTTTTTATTCGTAGAGCATCAAAATGATCTATCTCTTGCCGTTGCACAGATAAGAGGTATTCCCTTTAAATTGCTTAGCTCACTACCAACACCATGCGGGGAAATTGTAAAACTTTCAAATAAAAACTGAAAGTCCATTTATTCCACTACAATTTTGTGGAACATCATACCTTTCTATCTCTCGCCGTTTCAGAGATACATGAGTTTTTCCCAACATTGCCCTACCCTTACTCGTGGTTCACATATATGAGATAAGCGGAGTACGCCCTTTGCGAATGTTAACCTTCCGGAAGTCGCGCTAGTGCACTAAGTGCACGCTGCTCTGAAAATCTAGCGAAATCGTCTTAGTGCACCAGCGGCTGCTCGTTCAGTGGGCCATTTGCGCGACTTCCGGAGGGTTAAACAACAGTAACGTTAATAACTTTTTACAGTTTGGTTTGGATTGTCATGCAATCTTCGACAAACTTGTTCGCCATATCTTCAAAAGCTTAACTCTTTCCTAGGTCCGTGTTCAGATGTTCACAGCGACCTCGGCCGGCGATCTTGTGAACTACGAGAGTTTCCCCATACATTTTGGCCGAAAATCATATACAAAGTTTTAGTTCTTTGGGTGAGGGGTTAGGGTTAACTGATTTCGCTCAAATTTGGATAGTGTTATTTTTTCTTGATTTCGAACGACGCTAGGAGGTGTAGGTTGTGAGATTTTTTTTCATATAAATTATTGTCAGCTTATTCAACACCTGTCAGCTTATTCAACACCTTGAGGTAACAAGTGAAAAGCTAATCATCATGAAAATCGACACTGGAATCGCTTCGTCACGTCGTATCGGTTACGCATCGGACGAGCCTTAGCGAAGCTTTCTGCTCTACAGTTTTGTTCGTATTAGCTTTTCACCTACAGCTGATAAGAAACTCCGAGCTGTTGATTGTTGGAATGACTCATACAATAATGTGATTCTTGCGTTAAAACAATGACGTTGCCGGACGGGTACACGTGTAGTTGTCTGATTCATTAGCAAAACAATCTGACCACTGTTTCACTGCAGGAGATCTCCAAGAAAATGATGTTTTCGAAGAAATCTATGGTAAAATGATCGTCCGAACGTAAACACGTTTTTACAGGTGTGACCTAAAAGAAGTGATTTGTTCTTCGCTGTTCACCAACACGTTATCAGTTTGTTATTTTTTCTGTTCGTCTGCGATTATGCTCACGCTATCAGAAACCGCAGCAAATATCGTTTGGCGACGTTTGCTGGCTATGCTGTTTGAAAAGACGGTGATAACAAGTGTTCAAATGCAAACTAAGGTGTGCGACGGCGGAGGCTTTTTCAAGTGAGCTGTTGACCACTGACCAGTCGAAGCGATTTGCGCGATTCGAAATAGCCGCCGTAAATTCGTTTATGTTTGCCTTGTTTCTTTCTGCGCCCTTTCGTTAGTGATAAGGACTGTTGTGAGAAAGCGTCGTCTTGGACAAATATTAATTTTAGTTTCTACCTCGAATCACGCATTAGTTGGCATACATTTCGATACACGCTTCATCGGTGTGCGAGCGACTGCAGGTGATTGATGGAATGACACATATTTTTCAATGACAAGTGAATTCCTTAGATGCTTAGATTATGCTCTTCGGAAAAGAGGTTGGACGATTTTTTAAACATGTTTGGCGGACTGAGAATGCACAAAATAATAGTGCAGCTAGGGAATCTGTATTCGTCTTTTCTTCTTTGGAAATTGAACATTTGCGGCGCGTTTACATTACGTTACACTACATTACATTTCATTCCATTCCAATCTATTACCTTACATTTTTCATTACATATTTCATTATATTTTTTCATTACATTTTTCATTACATTTTTATAGCAATTTTATTACATTTTTCATTACATGTTTCAGTACATTTTTCAGTACATTTTTCATTACATTTTCCATTACATTTTTTATTACATTCTTCATTACATTTTTCATGACATTTTTATTACATTTTTCATTTTTTTATTGCATTTTTCATTACATTTTTCAGGCGGTGGTCAGCTATTTTTGTCCGCGTTCCTTATCACTTATTTTTATAAAGTGATTCATCAGCAGTGATATCTTTGAAAATGTTCCACCTCGATTATGCAAATATTTTTTTCCTATCTTATTTTGATGCAAATAATTAAGCAGTCTTCATTTCGTTATATTCTGAATTGCACATATTTTGTTGTATGTAATTTTAAATGTTCTTTGATTTGATGGCATTGTAAGGGAACAAGTATCCGCCGGTAGATACCAATCGAGCTGACATTTCTTTAGATGCAGCAAACTAATTTCTCTGTTTGTTTAGTGTTTATTTGGCCAACTAGGAGACTAATCCACTGGGTATGTAATGAGCGTGGGAAATACGCATGGTCTTGTCTGAGTGGATGATGACTTTTGAATTATGTATGAGGGTTGAGAATTGACTATTTGCAAGACCAATTTAAATCCAACTACCAATTTGCGGCAATATATTTAGCACGAGGAAGAAATGTTTTATTGTCCTATTTAATGGTTTACTTTTAGTCCATTAAATTGTCAATCAATTATATTGAGCTAAGAATAAGTACTTATTATTTGGAGATGGGGGGAGTTTGATTCGTGCATGATATTAATATCGTTTAGTAAAGCAGCATCGATATTTTTCTGCTTCGCGTCTTCATTGTAATATCGCAAAGTTTACTCTAACAAGGAGGAAAATTTGAAGTTACGGGATCTCAATAGGCTTGTGATAATACCTATACAGGACCATTTATAAATTCTTACGCGCTATTGGGGAAAAGAGCTCTGACAAATTCTGACATAAATGGGATGGGGCGCACGTTATGTGCCTTGACACATTCCCATGTGCCATGTATATATAAGAAATTCCATGGAACATGGACACTTTTGCATGTAGCGTCAGTTTTGTGTATTAGACCAAGGAGATAAAGAACGTGGTAATATGAGAGAAAGAGAGTTAGCTAGTATTAGGAAATCTTCGCGCGGAATCATTTATGAATGGTCCACAATACCAATACCGATTCACTGAGATTTATACAGACTAACGCATCCCTTAAAACTCATTGTTTATTGTATATTGTCGACCACACTCCCGACAGCCGGCTGCCCGGAGTTCAAGTTGTTTTCAATGAAACAAACTCTCGATAAACGGTTACCCAGAGTTTAGCCGCCTTAACATCTAGAACATTTACGTATCATACAGTCAATAAACTCAAATATATTCTCAGTCGCATCGCTTGCTTGAGGCGAATCCTAACTAAAAACCCACCCACTGCCCAATCCGTGGTACTTATGGGTGTATCACTGAGTCGGGGCCTTCCGTTAAGTAAATATCACATCAACATTTCCTTTCTCATATCTCAAGTTACGGTAAAGATGGTCGTGGCCCGCAATGGTGGTTCTCAGGCGAAATTCTCGCTTGGACTGGATCAATTGTTATTCCCAAACAATGCTCCTCAAGTAGTCTGGTTGTAAATGAGAGCCATCAGTCTGCAATCTACAAAATATACCGTGCTTACGCAACGCAACGCAACATTTTTCATTACATTTTTCATCGCATTTTTCATTACATTTTTCAATACATTTTTCATTACATTTTTCAGGCGGTGGTTAGATATTTTCGTCCACGTCCCTTATCATCTATTTTATAAGGTGATTCATCCACAATGTTATCTTTGGAAATGAACTATCTAGGTTATGCAACTAATTTCGTATGTAATTTTAAATCTTCTTTGATTTGATGGCATTGTAATGAAACACGTATCCACCGGTTGATGCTAATCGAGCTGACATTTCTTTGGACTGAGCAAACTAATTTCTTTGTTTGTTTAGTATTATTTTGACCAACTAGGAAACTAATCCACGGGGCATTTAATGTGTGTGGGGAATACGCATTGTCTTGTCTGAGTGAAATGATGACTGTGGATTCATATATTAGGGGTTGACAATTGGCAGTTCGTGAGAAGAATCAAAAGCTATTTACGAATTTGCAGTAGTTCTATCAGCACGAACAATATATGGTCGGTGCTAGATCAGAACGGTCTAAGTCGCATAACTTTAAAAAAATGATAATCATAGCACTGGTTAAAGAATTTCTTCAGCTACATTCGACTTTTAGCTGATTTGAAATATGTTACAATAAACAAGAATTATAGCAAAAATTAATTTCAAATTATAATGTAAAGGATGCTGCGATTCAAACTTTCAACTCGTTTTTCTCGAAATCAATACAATGTCACTTAATCCGTTCGGACTTGACACCGATCATATGTTTTATTGTCATATTCATTGACTTACTTTTAGTCTCATTAATTATTTTAATGAAATCAAATTAATTAATTGTTCTCATTGTAGCGAATACTTTCAACTTATCATGTTAACTTTTTTTTTATTTCGATTATAGAGGTTTTAACCTTAAGGTCATTCGCCTCTTCGTGTTAGAAAAGTCTCTTCTGAAAAATTTCTAACCCTATGTGCGGGTTCGGGACTCGAACTCAGGTGCGGTGAGTACAAGGCAATCGATTTACCAACTACGCTACGCCCACCCCCATATCATGTTAACTATATTTCTTGAGGAGTATGAAAATATTCTAGCTTGATTATTCACGTAAAAGGTGGCAGGTTACTTTCTTTTGGTTCTTATTGTCTCCAATCTTGTTCTAGTAATGAGTGTAAAAATTAGCGTCATCGGTTGTATATTCGATATACAATGCTAGTCGTTTCAGGTATTTCGGTAGTGCTTATTTTATACCGTTCAAAATGCGCTTCAGTTAGCTTAACAACACGCGCGAATAATGATAACATAAAACTCGGCACCTTATTTAATTGTTCGCGAAGAAAGAAACCAATATATAATTGTCATTTTATTTGCTATATAAATATCAAAGTTTATACACGATAAATAGGATTGTATTATGAAATCTTCAATTATATAGATATTGTCATATCTATATCAACCAATGACTCGAAACACTAAAGGTAATCGATTTTCATGGCATTGTGTTGTTGTTAGAATGTCGTGATTCGCCGGAATAATGAAATCGTGAACATACCGTTAGATTCAATTAAACATGAGCAACACTCCCGACTGTCGGCAGTCCGGAGCTGAAGTTGTTTTTTACAAACCGATCATTTCCAAATTGATTCAACAAACGATAAATCTATCATAAATTCTCGGCAACTGGCTGCCCAGAGCAATAAACACATGATAACACTTCTGAGAGTTACATAGATTGTATCATTTATCAAGGTGAATCCAGATTAGTGTGACTCTTTACCCAATCCTACTAGCAAAAAGTCCTTCCCGTGGCAAACGTGGATATGCAGAGGTATACACGGTCTCCACAACAACGTTTGCTGCACTATCATTCCTTTCCTTCCCCGATGACTATAAGGACGTGGCCGGCGCCGTTATTGACATTGCAAAATATAGAACTCTCGATACTACGTGCACATTCAGAATAGATAGCTACTCCCAGGCCCCATTTGTTGATTCTTTGTGCAATTTCGCTTGTTCTGGTCAATCACAGAGTAGCAACTACGAATTGTACGGTCATGCTTAAGCTTATTTTTCATTACATTTTTCATTACATTTTTTTATTACATTTGTCATTACATTTTTCGTTACATTTTACATTACATTTTTCATTACATTTTTTCATAACATTATTCATTACATTTTGCATTAGTCAATAATTGAAGAATGTAATGAGAAATGTAATGAATAATCTAATGAAAAATGTAATGAAAAAATACATTTTTCATTAGATTATTCATTACATTTCTCATTACATTTTCCATAATACTGTTCATTACATTTTTCGTTACATTTTACATTACATTTTTCATTACATTATTCATTAAATTTTTTTATAACATTGTTCATTACATTTTTCATTAGTCAATCAATGAAGAATGTAATGAGAAATGTAATGAATAATCTAATGAAAAATGTAATGAAAAAATACATTTTTCATTGGATTATTCATTACATTTCTCATTACATTTTTCATTACATTGTTCATTACATTTTTAATTACAAGTTTCATTGCATTTTTCATTACATTTTTATTACATTTTTCATTACATTTTTCATTACAAGTTTCATTGCATTTTTCATTACATTTTACATTTTGCATTATTTTTTATATTAAATTTTGTATCACATTTTACATTACTTTTGACATGACATTTTACATTACATTTGACACTACATTTTGCATTACACTTTTCCTTATATAATACATTACATTTGACGTTGTCTGACACATTTTACATTATATTACATTCATTCCGATCCGCGTGCGGTACAAAAATTAATGCTTCAATCAATTCGATCCCCAATTTGAAAGTTTTTCCCAGTACGGATTTTAGTCATGGTTACGACTATCCTTTCAATATAGGTAGTGATCGTTTTTGAACGTTAATAACTACCATTGTACTTACGAAATCTTTGCGCCAATTAGTCAAAGAAAGGTTAACCTATAAATTACGTTGTTTTAGTCTTATTTTAATAGCAGATCCATAACGAAGTGGTTTGCAAACGAAAATTTGTTATGGAAATGACGATGATTTTCTGCATTAAAAATGCTACCTTTAGGGGGCCAGCTGTAAAACTAAAATTTGAAATCGATCCGCGTCACGCAAATATGGCGTAATTTCAAACGACTTCAAATGCCAATCGATTCAGAGAAGTCCAACTTACAAATTTATTGCACCTTCAATTCGGTACTTGAACACATATGTATTATTCTAAAATATTGTGAAAATGTAAGAAAACCGACAAACCTTGCGCTTACGTTTTGTTAATTGTTGCAGGATTTTCATGATTCGAACACCAATTGATTCATATAATTGCCAGTAAAAAATGTTATCAAATTTATTTGCGTATTTTAATGGTACATTATGTATTCAAAAGTCGTAAATCTGCGTAAGTCTTTTCACAAATTTGCGCAAGACTTTCTCTAACACAGATCTCATCTCTACACTCATAAGTGTTATAGACATATTATCGCTTGATGTTGGTTCCGACAGCATAGGGTAAAAAGTTAGGTGCAGACAAAGGGTTAAGTCGCCGGGAAACTCTAAGCTTGCTCACTTTCTTCCTTCAACTTCTTGCTCTCACTTGAGTAGTATACCTAACATTGAAAAATATTTCACACCTTCCAGTCCCTTGTTAATTAAATGTTAAAACATAATATCAAATAATTATTTTTTTGTTTTTGACGCAAGTGTCAATTCCTTATTTATTACTTTTTGGTGGTGTCCGACGGGGAAAACAGATCGAAATGAATGGGCCGGGATGACTGAGCTGGTAACACGACTGCGTCGGAGCGCTCAGAGACTTCCGTAGTACGGTACAATAGGCGTCCAGGTGATGGCAGCGTAGCGTGAATTTTTTTGTGTGGTGTCGGCAATTGCGGCGAAATGATGCTTCTTCGTAGTGCAAGAAAGGAATTTGGAAGTCGACGAGGTATCGTGTACTATTTCCCATCAGCTACTTTAATGCCATTGGGCTTTCTGAGTTCTCAGTATGATTACGTCCGCCTGGAGTTTGAAGTCGGTTTTGTCCGGGTTCACGATTGGGTTTTATTAATATGTTAATGAATTCTCGGAACATCAGGCCCTCGGACCAAGTAGACGGAGTAAGTGCTATCTGTTTCAGTACTGGATCAAGGCCAATCTTAAACGAAACGAAGAACAAATTGGTTGTGTCTTCTCCCTTAGGCACAAAACGTACGATATCAGTGGTGCTTTCAACAGTGACAGTGAACAATATCGTCGAATAGATGTGCCGCGACGAGCATGTCTGGAACGCTGTCAACAGAGGTTTTTTTTGTTAGGTGAACTTTGCCACTGCGACCACTGTTTGCTCTACATGTTACAAATTGCCCGAATCTAATGTAGTTGGAAGCGAGTTGTTTGTTTGTCCACATGTGTCGTCCTAACCGTGTAGTACATTATTAATGTAGCTAAGGATCCGTTTGGGACAGGTATGCCATACCTCGTGAATCGTCATAAGATGCCTTCCAAAGTATCGAGCCCTTCGAAGAAATAGTACTGCACAATGGCAGAGAATATGTTCCTAGCTCCCGGTTCCGAATGGTTACGAGTATACTCTCCGAGCTGCAGAGGAAATGGCGAAAGGATCAACAAAGTAGCGCCATTGGCTAGAACGCCACCGGGAAACCACAAATCGGGTTTCGGAAGAAATCCCGCCGCCAGGGAACTCTCCGACGGTGTAGACTACGTCTATCGCCGGGGACCAGTTGAGTAATTCGCGACTTAGCACCAGACTTGGGTAGTCGGGGCGCCAGTTAACCGGACGTTTGGCTTCACCGGACCGACCTCGACACCCTACTGGGTAGCTCGTGAGTAGGCTAGATCCACCGCCGAGGATTAGATCGAGTAGACGAAGCGGGGATCTTTATGGCTCACAGAAACCACAGAAACGTACATCGGTATCGACAGCACACTCTCCGACGGTGTAGACTACGTCTATCGCCGGGGACCAGTTAAGTAATTCGCGTCTTAGCACCAGACTTGAGTAGTCGGGGCGCCAGTTAACCGGACGTTTGGATTCACCGGACCGACCTCGACACCCTACTGGGTAGCTCGTGAGTAGGCTAGATCCACCGCCGAGGATTAGACCGAGTAGACGAAGCGGGGATCTTTATGGCTCACAGAAACGTACATCGGTATCGACAGCAATGTACCGCCCGGAAATTCACGGTAGGGTAGATTCGCTGCCGTGGACTACCCGACAGAATCTGACGAAAAGGGGAGCTAATGAGCTCACGAAACAAACACCGGTAACGAAAGAAATTCCGTTGTCGGGGAAGTCACAGTCGGAGTAGGATAATATCTGAGTTGATCTCGACAAAGCTGGGAGCTAAAAGCGGGTATCGGTGTCGGGGAAAATTCCTCCGTCGGGGAATGGTGAGTTCACTGTTGGGCACTATCCAAGTAGATCATGATAAGGCCGGGTGCTGAATGACTCACGGAAACATGAGCTAAATGGCTCAAGGAATCAACGCCTAAACCGCTCACGGGGACGAGAACTAATAGCGACGTTATGGAGACAAGAAGTAATAGAAGAATCAAGAGTTAAATTAAAGCTCATAGGTCAAGCCATTTCATGAACCAAATTAGGCTCCGAGATAAAGCAGAAGAAGCACAACGATCCCCCCCCACAAAGTAAGAAGTCCACTGCCGGGGACTACGCAGAGTAGCACCGAACGCGACAAACCACCAGTATAGGGTCGTCGGGGCACCAGTGAACCGGAAGCCACCCTCCAAGCGGAATCGCTGGATCGATCACGGTATGGTCAACGTAGAATGGAGCGCATGTAGAATATCATGCCGTGCAGGATATGGTGGTTATGAGACCATTGAACTAGCACGACCAGCTAGACCTGGAATCAAGCGAAGTGCATTAGCACGCCTCTCCCCGAAGCACAGTGGGATAAGCCAGGATGAAGGCTACGCGATATTCTCACGAGATTTTAGGTGATTTGAACGTAAAATGAATTTTTGACAGCTTTTGTGAAGAGCACAGCTCAAGTGTATTTGCATTATTTGACCATAGGAACTACATACGGATATTTTCGTTTTTTCAAAGAAACGGTTGATTTTATGCATTACATTACTTCACCAAAATTATCCGTGTGATAAAATTACATCGTAAAATCTAACGGTTTGTCATGAATCTTTATCGAATTCGAACTTCTAATGCGATAACAACAACGACACCCGTGAATGCCCGCAATCACACTATACTCATTCGAAAGCTTTCAATTTTCTTTTTAAAATAAGTCTATGCTAGTTTTGCGAAAACTTGCGATAAGCAGTCAAAATTAAAAAAAAAAACTGTGAATGAAGACGCATGGTTATTACTGATATTGAATTTGAATTATCACTTTATAACTAGAATATTGACACGAATACATGCACAACTTTCAAATAGTATTGAGAACATGATCTACAAGGGTTTTACTAGTGATCAGGAATAAGGAGCCGAGTTGGAAGTATGGTTTTATAAATGGTAAAGTTGTTTAGAATTTATAAAAATTAGTAAATATTTTTAACCATCTGAAAAATGACATAAAATATTTCTAGAACTATTTCTTGCTAACCTACGCAACAATTGTCAAATTGAGTGAACACAGTTGAGTTCTAGTCGTTTGGTGAGACTGTTTTGATCGGAATTCGCATAGATCTGATATAGCTTAAGGGTCTGCGATATTAACGAAATAATATAAGACCATCTTTAAATGAACTATATACGCTAAAAAAAGGTTTTTTTAATTTAAAATATGAAATAAGTAATCTAAGTAACTTAAAACACACCTGCGAAAAAAATCGTTAACCATCTTGTGGATTAGTGAATGTAATTAAACATTCGACTAAGATGCTCAAAATATTTGTTTTGAAAATGAAAGAATATCTAGTTTTCATATATGAAATATATCATATCAAGTAACCCACTAATGAATTAAACGTTCCAAAATGATTCGAACACATCCTATTTGATCCGTAAAATCAAAATAGTCATTTCTGAAGCCTCATAATGAGATGTCAATCAATTCGTTTCAATATGGAAAATAAATTACAAAATTACTATCGAAAAAAATATTATAAAAGAGAAAATACTTTTGAGCCACTCTAATAAGTAGTAAAGTTAATTTCTATTTTTATAACTAAAATAAAATTCTTTAAAATAATTTTTGAACAACAAAATAATTATTTTTGAGCCACCCATGTATTATGAAAATTAATATTAAAAACGATTTAGCACACGAAAATTAGTATACACAAATTTTATTGTACTGGTTTATATGAGAAATTCCTATGTGACTGTAATAACCATTTTCAACTCCTTAATATAAAATCAGAACTGAATGAAATTATGTAAAATTAGTAGTATTGTATCGCTTTATTGAAATTAATTTTGTAAAAAAAGGGTCAAGAAATCGTTGAGAAATATTCACATTAACTTAGGAACTTGTCGAGTTTCCCGGGGCACCAAAACCGCCATAGATTATCAATGTAGTCATGGCTACTTTGATGGGTCATTTGAGAACCAAGTAATGTTGTACCTATTTTAATATGTATTGCATCATTTGAAAATCATGGTGGCGCCAGTTTGTAGGTGGGGTTGCTGTATGACCGCAATCTTCAACTCGTAACTCCAAAACTGAAAATCGGGTAAAAAAAACTTCAATATCAAGTTATAGGAGTGTTATACCGTTCATTTGAAACTAAGTTTGTGCAAATCGGTTCATCTCTCAGAGCTCTGAGATATTTTAGTGACATTATTTGACTCAACCATCGTCGCTGTTGTGCTGTCTTATGACAAGCGCCATTTAGCAGTTTTCGAGAAAAACGATTTTTAAAGTTTGAGATTGAATATCTTGGATTCTATAAATGTTAGAAGCTTTTCGAGAAAGACAATAGATGCTTTTATGTTTACTGTAGTAACCTCTATATTTATGCGACGATCGGTTTACTAGATTGACAGTTTTAAATGTATACCAAAGTCGCTCGCATATGTTAAATGTGTAAGGATAATAATATATGTATGACATGTCACAAATTGGCACAGAAATTTTCATATAAAAGAGTCATTCACAAGATAGCACAACTCGTTCAATCGAGAAATTGGCGCTTGTCACAATCGTGTTTCACTATATCTCATTAACCCAGCAGAATATCAGAATTCTGAAAACGCAACTTTCTAGAGATTTTAAAATTTAGTAACATAGCATATCCAACTTAGTTCATCCCAAAATGGCGTTTGTCATAAGATAGCACAACAGTGACGACACCCTCACTTACACAGATGCACACACAGAAAGTCTATTTTTTGAGTGATTGCGAGGAATAACTTCCTCAGTCTATTTATTTGAAACCAATTAAATTGCTGAGTTACAAGTTATATATAATTGTAAGAAAAATGCAATCCGCCAATCAAAAATATATTTCCAATGCTTTTCCCAAAAATCTTGGGGTTAAATCTGCATTGAATTAATTTAAAATTATGTAAAAGGATGCAATAAAGTATGAATTGTCATTATAATAACAAAACTAGGATAATTTAAAACACAAACATTCACTAAAGAGCTGCAATATCAGCTTATCATATTTGGCCATTTAGCCTATATTGGCACAACTCACAATCCACGGATGTTCAGAATGGAAATTTAGAGTGCAAAACAGCATCCATATTTATTTTGGCATAAAATGCCTAAGATCACTTTCTGGGCTAAGTGCACAATTCACAAAATTTGAATATACCTTTAATTTTCACCTTTTATTTCCGGTTTAATTGTATATATTAAAAACACTTGCTTACATATCGCGTTTTCCTACGAATGCCAAACGAGCTTATTTTGGGTAAAATTTTACATTGTCAGCCGTCGTTGTCAGAAACAAAACATTTTCAGCTCCTATAACAGGAAACATTAAGATGCCTAATGAAATAATTTTATTAGTATTTTGAAGCATAAATCTCACATTTTTCTATGCAAAAATACACTTAACCTACATAGCTGGCGGCACTGTACTACGAATAGTTTTGATCAACAAGTAGTTGTATTCCATATTAGCAGCAGCTGTCTGGTAAACTAGACGTCATCGTATTATACCATAACAGCAGAGCGCGTAAAGTCACGCGCGACTGGCAACGAGAGTGAGAGTCGATTTAGATGCTCCCCAGTTGGAGTAACGGAGATCAAACTTTGCGCATCAAAGCTTATGTTGGATGTCTGCGTTGCTTATGCTACGCTCTGGTATGAGGAAACTCTCACTCTCAAAGTCGAACTGTCACCATATCGTACCATCATCGTGGGGCAGTTGATGGGGCCGCGCGAGCTCTCGATCCACTAACCCAGCCCCGCGCAGTAATATACGTGGGTTGGTGGTGCTGCTGCTGTTCTATGCCGAAAGTAACAGACAGCGGAGAGAATATTCGCTCGTGAGAAAAAAAAACACGACGGCGCCTTTTATTTCGATTGATACCGGGTTGCTTAATACTGCTTTGCCTCACTTAAGTCTAGGCCATTCGACTGTCAACAGTGAAAACGCGCTCGCGTGCTCTCTTTCTTCGAGTTGAGTTTTATCGGGAAAAACAAAACCGAAAGTGGTTCTATTCCCAGCAGTGGGTTGGATAATCGACTGTCGTGAAGCGGGGGTAGAAGTTTGGAGTAGCGTTTGATTCGGACGGTTAGAAATGATCGTGACGTGACGTCGGCCGAGTGAGTGAAACAGAACCACTCTTGGTTTTAAACCGTGTTGAGTCCGTTGGAGTTAGGAACGGTGTCCTACGACACATACTGAAAAGTGGTTTGTGAGAAAGTGCAAACTTCTCTGAGACGCTGCCCCCCCTTATTCATCGAAAGGGATAGATAGAAAATCCGGGGGAGAGAGCAAGACAATCTACTGTTGGATTCGAAAGAAGAAGTTTTTAATATATAACAAGTTGCATCATAGTCTTAAGACTTCAGTCTTAAGAAAGTGAACCGCCAATAAACATCTTTCGCAAAAAAAAGAAACAAAGCAAAACAGTACTGTGCGATGCGATGCGGGTTAGTGATACATTCCGCGCGCTTTCTCGAGTTATTGCTGAATTTTTGAAATCCTGTTAGGGATTTTCCGGGATCGAGCAGCAGCAAGGAAGTTGAGTCATTTTACCTGAATTGGATATTTTGGATTACGATGGATTATTTTTATTTATGGATATATAACCGGAAGAAATGTGAATGTATTATGCAAAATCTGTGATATGTGGTGATGTTTCAAATGGACTGTTGACCGTGATGAGGACTTCTAAGGACTAAGAGTGAAATTGTGCAATAAATGAAGAAATAAAAGGTGCAAATTTAGGAATTGTGAGGTTTTTGTGCAATAAACCAACAATACGAATTTTGAGATAATCACTTGGAAGAAGCGTTTCTGGAGTGATATTTGTTATCAAAATATGGAATCGCCTCAAATGTACGATACAAATCAAATTCAAGTGCGCAGTGATATTAAAAAACTAACGATGGCAGCCAACAACAATAATGCATCAACACCTAACAACAATAACTCACCAACGGCGGTCAACCAGAATACGTTGGCTCTTAAGCAACAGCAACATCAGCAGCAACAACAAGCCCAGTTAAATCCAATTGTGCACCCTAACGGCAACGTGTTGACCAACGGGAACCTTCTATCGAAGCAGATGCTCCAGCAAATCCAGTACTCCCAGAGTGAATTGGATGAGCTTACATCTCAGGAAATTTCACTGGACCTCCAGCATCTGATCGATGATCAGTTTCGTGACCCGGAGGCTCTCGGTATATTCACCGAAATGGTTACCGTTGGCAGTACAAACGGTAATGTTACGAATCCCTTGGTACAGACAGCGGCTGCTAAAGCTCTCCAACTACAGCAGGCTCGATTGTCTCAGCATACCAATGGAAATACCAACTATCAACGATCTCTGGCCTACATGCCACAGCCAGTTCACACTGGCGCTACCTATACAAACAACTCCAGCGATGAGAACAGCAGCGTCGGTTCTTCGGATTCAGCTAACATCAAAGAGGAACCGGTCGATCCGAATGAGTATCGTCGCCAACTTCAGCAAGCCACGGGGGCCCAGTTCATGGGGAACACAACATACCAGCTTGCTGGCGGCGGTGCTGGTGGTGGAGGTGGTAGTGTTGGAACGGGAAACTACGTGACCAACGGAAATGGTAATACCTTCTCGAACCTTACTCCAGCTACAGTGTTACATCACCAAGCCTTGCCACACCTCGCCGGAGCTGCCCATCTGGCGAATCTTACCAAGCACAATAAGTTACTTCCGCACGTGTCCCGTAAGTCCCAGCAAAAACACGTCGATAAGGGTACCGACGAGTACCGGAGGCGACGTGAGCGAAACAACATAGCCGTCCGAAAGTCCCGCGAAAAAGCCAAAGTGCGATCCCGTGAGGTGGAGGAAAAGGTTAAAGCACTTCTCAAGGAGAAGGACGTCCTACTACGAAAAATCGAGGAAAAGAACAACGAGATCCAGCTATACAAGCAGCTCTACATGCATCTGATGAACCACAGCAATCCGGAGATCAATCAGATCTGTCGCAGCGCGCTGAATCTTTCAAACATGGGTGATCATATGTAGGGTTAGTAATTTTGTGCAATCGACTCTCCTCCCGCTTTTTTCTAGTTCTTCCTCTACATTCAAACTCACACTACTGTACAAGAAGTAGTCTGTCTAGCTTGTAGTAAATTAAATCGCATGAAACGCATTATTTAGTGAAATTTAGTGAAGCGAAAAGTTTGTAAATATCAATCAAAAATTGGAGAATAAGTGTGAGCTCATACAAATCGACCTTACTTTTTTGATGAACGTTTTAGTACCAAAGACAGTATGTATAAAAATGTGTAACCGGTCGGACCACCACCTTAGGGTGGTCACAAAAGTAGTAAAGATTATATAAAAATGTGCGAGGCAGTGTAAAGCTTGACTTGGAAAATATTTGTACATAGACTTAAATTTTTATTTACCATGCATACAGCTGCTGAAGTGCGAGAAAGTTATATTTTCTACCTAACAGGACAGCTTCGACAAGACTTGTTTTTACTCCTATTACCACCTTGTTTACCATATATTTTATTCGTTTGTGAATGTTGAATAAATGTATAAAAATGGCTTGAAAACCAAGTGTTATGTTTGATCGACAGAAAGAAAAAGTCTATTTGTGTTGAACCCTCTTGATCGTACATAATTGTGTAAAGTAATATTTTTCGCAGCATTAACCCAAGGTCAGTTTTGAAATGCCTCATATTGGCTTCCGTTTCCCATCGACCAACTATAAACTTATGTATTTTAATGTATTTTATCCTTTATCCTTCTAGAAACTGAAAATAGAAATGAAACGTGATTGCTTGAAACAAAGTTACCAATCTCAGTCCATTAAACTACTTTTATTTATGTAATAAATCGTGTAAAAATCTCATCTTGTATCAAATTGAACTAGTATCAAATTGAAATCGAAAAGACATTTGTTATACTGTATAAATTAAAGCAAAATCGAACAACACGCGGAAATCGTCGCAATAATAAGTAATTTCAGTATCTGGAGCGGCTATCGAAGCAAGCTAGGTTAATTTTGCATAGAGAAAGTGATCTAGAATTACAATAATAGTTACAGTAGCAAGAGGAGCGAAACCGAAAGTGAACTGAAAATTACACACACATACAAAACCTTTGACTTACAACTCAAGACTCGATGGCCTAAGGTGAAATATATATTTTTCGATTAATTTTATTGAGCGCAAAATGTAAATGATAGTTCTATATCTTGATTATGTCATTGACTAATCGGGAAACTGGAAACCGGTTTGTTACCGTTTAGGCAACTGTCACACAAGTGTAGTGCATTAGATAAGTTAGTGGAAATCTGGATGTTTATTACTTTTCTTTAACGTCGTTCGGTAGTTATTCGATTTACAAACAAAAACTGGGATGCGAGTTAAACTAGTTCTTGAAGCAAGACTCTCATATTTCTATAATTATAAAAACAAACTTACACATGAAAAGAACCAACACAAACACAAGTATCGTATTTTTCTCAGCTTGAAAAGTCTGTTTTGAAAATAAGAAAAAAATAAAGAATGTATTAAAAAAATGATAAAAGCAACAGCATGTTTTCTTTGTCGGTTTTTGCTTCCCGTTGCCAAGATACACTGAGCGGTAGTGGTCGATTGAGATACCCACTTTATTCTTCCCTAATTATGTGCAACGTCATTGTCGCTGGCTGCCAGATGATGATTAATATTTGATTTCTTGGCAGGCGCTTCGGGTATATCGTGGCTGCTAAATTTTCGGTATCCGTAATTTTAGCTCAAGTTCAGGAATGCTTTCACTTTGAGGGACGTGGATCACATCTCCCGTGCATTCGCCGTTGATGGCAATTGGTGTGATTTTATAGCTGATTTCGCAACTGAGAGTAACTTAATGAGTAAATCACCTAGTTGGAAGCAAAAATCTACCATATTGTTGTTAATGTGTGTCTTGTCAAAGGAGATATAGGTTTGGTACGATGATGAACATAGGCGTGCGCAGCCTTTTCCATTAGGGGGGGGGGGGGGCTAACGGCTTAAAAACATTCAGTTATATGTTAAACATTCATTATCATGTTTCATTTATTTTTCAAATGTAGAAACTGGTTTCTCAAAAAAGGTAATCAAAGTATTTCTGTATCTAATTATCATCCCATTTTAAGTAGGCTTAAAAATTAACATTAAACATTTTAAACTTCCTCGAAAAAAATTTCTCGTGGTCTTTGACGCAAAACAATTCTCACGTTTTTTTGCAATATGATTTTTTTGAAGTTAGTGAAAATGACTATTTTTCAGTTCCATATACCTCGTAAACTATTGATGCATGGATTTTTTAAAGAATATTTAAAGAATATTGTGGTTTCGTATGAGTTGAATGGATTCTTTTTACATTTGATTTATGTATCCTGCAATAAGCAAAGCCAATTTGATGCTTTCAATTGGAAGTATGCTTTAGCATAAAACGTTATTAGAAGAAAATGATGCGTATTTATTGTAGTTTAAAGATACATTGTACAGTGGTCCCCCCATAGTCCAATAATATAAAAAATATATCGGCAAGAACGTGTTTTTATCTTGTGATTATATGGTTATGGATATATATTTTATTGTTTCAAACTTGATTTTGACAATAATGAACTGATTTTTTAGTATATAGATGAATTCTTACGGTGGTTCGTTAAATAATATTGATAATTGATTGCTCATCAGAATTTGTTGTCGAACTGTAGTTATCAATATTAGTGTTTGTATCAGACAACGTTACAAATAACTGTGTATTGAACGATAAATATCGGGTTTAGGTGGATATGGAGTGCAGAAAGAAGAGTATGTTTGTATATGTATTCGAAGAATTTTACTAAAAATTTTGAATTTGGCTTTAACTAACTTTTTCCTTCGATATCCCTAGAAAAATTTTCTTTAAAATGATCTTCAGACTATTCAGTTCCTTTTAAACTAGGCTTAAGCTGCGCATGTCTGCGCCCAGAAGGCCTGGAGAATCTAAGATGTTGTATATGTTTGACGAGTTAGTACAAGACGAAAAAATTCATTTCGCATTTTAAAACTATATTATTTATCAATACTTCAGATCATGAAATTATATAGCTTAATTATTATTTTCACAAAATTTCTTTTCGATCGGATCATTACAACTTGAGTTATATTAATTTATTGGATGCTACTTTTTGAAACACATGTCAGAATGGAATATTCGATGTACTCTAATTCGTACCACAACGATGTTCTCGAATGCGGATTTTTTGAGAAAGTCAGTTGCGATTCATACCATATCCGTAATTCCAATTCACAAATAAATTTGAAATGATCAACTGTTGTTCTGTTTTAAAATTATTGGTACCGTAATGAGGTTTTTTTTTATTTATGCGAAAAGCTTTATTTTTACGGTGGCTAAAACACGTTGTATTCTTAAAAATTATTAGGGAAACATTCACAATAAATTTGAAATTTTGTTGTGAGCTTGCTATTAACATTCTAAAATTGTAGATTGGTCTGTGATTTGGTTCACGACTACGAGATATCATGTTCACTGGAAAAGATATCAAAATATTGGCGTTCAAGCATAAAAGCTGCAGTTTCAATAATTTTCAATAAAAAATCATGTTTGTTTGCAAGCACATCAAAAAATGCACTATTTGATACTCTAAAATAATGTTAATTAAATTTGAATGATTAGTGCAATAAGAAAGACTACTGTTAGGTGGATTCAATTAATTCTTTAATGTGAAATTCGGATTCAGCGACTCAAAATTTACTAAAGAAATATAGTTTAGTAGCGATATTTGCATTGCACATATTCATGACCCTCTCTCTTATGGAATGGAAACACTGTGCGTTGTGGGTTTTTTCGTTTTACATTTCTTATAAAAGAAATGTATAGAATTTGCTCAAACTTTCAAGATTTTTTCCGAGGCCCGGAGGGCCGAGTCTTATATACCAATCGACTCAGCTCGACGATTTTGGGCAATGTCTGTGTGTGTGTATGTAACGGACAAACTCTCATTCGTGATTCTCAGCAATGGCTGAACCGATCTTATCCAAACGTATCAAACAGTAAGAACGCTATTAATTTGTTTTTGATTCTGATGTTTAGTTTCCAAGATATGAATATTTGAATGTGTAAAAATGGCGTTTTTTACAGCTTTTTTTTAAAATTACCTACCGAAAATTGTTAACATAGATTAACACTTTATATATTTTTAGGCAGCTTATACGAATACCTTTCGAACAAGCTATAGATTGTTAAAATCGGACTATTATCAAAAGAGATATTTAACGTTAAATGCGGACGAAAGATTTTTATCATTTCCCTTTGCCAGAAATATGACTAGAACATGTGCCAAAACGGCTAATTTTAGGTCAATAGTATCTTCAGAGAATTTAATGGAGGTAATATGCCCTTTCTTTTGGTATTATGCTTTTGCTGATTAATCCCCCTACGAGTGAGATATTTTCATAAATTTTCTTGGAAGTGATTGTATTGAAATGATGTCTTCGGCAAATTTGTAGCTCTTACTTTTGCGAATAACTTTACTGAAGACATGAAATGTCCATTTTGAATATTTTAAAAGTTATGGCTTGTTGTTTGTGAATTACCCCTTGTCGCCTATTTATTGTTCAATATAGTAATAATCTATTTAAATAAGCCAAACATTATTTCGATAAAACAAATTTTGTATTTCATTCTTCTATCTACAACTGCTAGAAATAATCACCGAGCAATTCCAAGTTGTCTGGAAGGAACTTGATAACTTCTCAGTGCAAAAATGTTCATTTGCGCGAACCCTTTGACTGAAATTTTTCCAGCTTATAACCATCGGATCGATCTGAAACATATCGGAAAATGAAAAGCGATATAAATATCTGCAATCAACGTCGTAGCCAAGAGAAGGCTTTGTGGTTTAACACCATACACCCCACTCATTCTGATGCTTAGTTCCTAAGATATGGATGTTTGAATGTCCAAAAATGGCACATTTTGCAGTTTTTTTTTAATTGCTTTCAAAATTAACAACATAGATAAACACTTTATACATCTTCGGACAGCTTATACGAATACCTTTCGAACGAACTGTAGTTTGTTGAAATTGGACTATTAGCGAAGAAGATATTTAACATTAAATATAGATGACGGATTCTTACCGTTTCTCAATATCTAGAAATAAGACCAAAAACCTATTTTAATCCACCTAGCGGTGCAATTGTGCCTTTCTCAATCATGAATCACGAGAATGTGTGCGTTGTTTATATTCATTAAAAGCTTTTAAATGCATATATTACATTTTATTATTATACATCACATGACAACTATATACAGGAAAATAAATCATTATTCGAGTTCTAAAATTTTGAAAAAGAAAAAATAGCCACGGTAATATTGAACTAAAAAAAGGTGCAAAATCGGCAAAGTCCCAAAAAGTCGATTTTTATAAAAAAATTTTTCGAGATAACATAAAATCTCGACGTTTCATGCATTTTAAAGATGTTTGGCATCAAAAATACGAATTCGATTTCTGAAATTTCATGAGGTCCCCCCTTTGAAAAAAAAAATTTGAGTTCCGGCTTATATGGGAATTTCATATGTGACCGGACGGTTTAGTCTATATTTCCGGAACCATATAAGCGATCCGTACGAAATTTTATAGACATCTAGGGGGATATTATAGCTATCATTTGGGACTAAGTTTGTGAAAATCGGCCCAACCATTTCCGGGAAACTGATGTGAGTTCGTAAATTTTGAAAGATGGCCGCTTTTCCCGGGCACTTCCGGAATCGTTTATGGTGGTCAATGTAGTCAACGAAAGTTTGGTTGGCCGTCGGTGACCTAGAACAGCAAATTTAAGTTGTTTGAGAGACATTTTAGCGAAATTTTTACCTTTTTTGCTTTCATCGGAGTATCGGTTTGAATCACAATTTGCTATGTGATCGCACGCCACAACCTGTAACTCCGGAACCGGAAGTCGTATTGGGATGAAATTAAATAGCCATTTACGGGGACGCAATACCTTTCATTTGAGGCCAAGTTTAGTCGAATCGGTCTAGCCATCTCCGAGAAACCGATGTGACTGTTATTCTGAATTTAGATACTTCCGCCGGGGCTTCCGGAACCGAGGATGGTGGCCAATGTGGCCAAATAGACTTTGAATGGATGTTAGTGACCTAATACTACAAATCGAAGCAATTGTGGTCGTATTTTGGAAAAATTTTCACCTTTATACATTCATTGCAGAATTTATTAAAATCGACATTTTCTGCGTGTTCGTACTTATCACCCTGTAAATCCGGAACCGGAAGTCGGATCCATTAGAAATTCAATAGCAGCCTACGGGAACGTTGCACCTTTCATTTGAGACTAAGTTTGTCAAAATCGGTTCAGCCATCTCTGAGAAAAATGAGTGACATTTTTGGTCACATACACACACACATACACACACATACATACATACACACATACATACACACACACACAGACATTTGCCGAACTCGACGAACTGAATCGAATGGTATATGTCACTCGGCCCTCCGGGCCTCCGTTAAAAAGTCGGTTTTCAGAGCAATTGATTGCAATTTCTATTGAGAAAGGCAAAACATGAAATTGACTATTACCGCCAAAACGGTTAAGTTGAGGTCAACAGCGGCTTCGGAAAAGTGTATTATATGATGTCTTCAGCAAATTTATAGCTCTATCTTTTGCGAACAACTTTGCTGAAGACACCAAATGTCTATCTTGTATGCTTTAAAAGTTATAGCATGTTATTTATTGTTCAATATAGTAATGATCCGTTTTAATATAGGGGAACATGGGGAGACTTGGCCAGGTTTTCAGCTAAACCTGCATAAAAAGCCTCTCTAAAAAGCCTTCAATCCCTCAAAAGTCAATGAGATATAATGTGCAAAGTTATTGTGCATGTTCATGATTTTTTGCAGAATTTTTAATTTAATTTTTGAAAAGTTACAAAAGTTTTTCTGTGATCGTTTGTTTTGGTCAAGTCTTTGACTGTGGGGAGACTTGACCAAGACAATTTTGCAAAATCATAACAAAAAAAATGACATAAAACATACTGTAATTATTTTTTTCCATAATCTCGAGTTCCTTAGGTAGCAGTAAAAAATATAAAAGGGTTGCATTTAATAAATTTCGATTTTTTTACTGCATTTCTTTTTAAGGATTAACTGTACTGCTTACATTGCATGTTCACACGTCACAAAATCAGTCCTACCACTGGTAACTCTATTTACTAATACTAAAATATATAGACTTATGTTTGAGGTGGGAAGGATTTTTCATTCCAAACTTTTAAAATTACCTTAAGGGTTCGAAACAAGTATAAAAATATTTTTGAAAAAAATTTAAGAACCAAATAGAAGACGCCATAGCCAAAAAATTAAAGGGTTGTGTACAGGACACGACCACGGTGACATTAAAAATGTAGCTTTTTTCAAGAGCGTGCAAATGAATTTTATCTATCACACATATCGACTCACGTTCTTGTTCACTCGTCTGTTTTCATATGTTACAATTTGCTATATACCCTCCCCATCAAAACATAATTTATTGACGGTCTTTTAACGGTAATCTATTAATTAATCAAGTATCTCACTAGGTGATTGGCATTATTTGGCTGATCCATCTAGTAAAAATAGGCTGGTCTATCCAGAAAATATATTCAAAAGAAAAGTTCCATATTGAGAGCTGTGATGAGGAAGCCCACGCCCGCCAACGGAAATATACAGATTCTCCATGAAATATGAAATTTCATTTTCCATTTAAATTTTCAATAATGTACTAATAAACTTAATTAAACAATCTTAAGTTTAAGTATTTCTTGATCGATTAGTGGTGGAAAAAATGAAATTATTTGATAAATTATATTGTTATGCAACGTTCGCACTACCAGTTAAAACGGGTTTTTATGCTATCTTGGTGACATTTTCCTTGTTGCTAATTATTAAAACGTGTTATAACTCTGTAGTGTAAACATTGTATTATTAAACCAATTCTGCAGCGTTTTATGTTATATAGGTGTTTTATGTGGTAATAGGACTGCCATAATTATATCTTCAGTACAGCGGTTTGTTTCATAATTTAAAACAGATTTATTTTAAAATTTAAATTAGTATACCCAACCGTTCTATTTGTTGTATACTTTAAAACGCAATTAAAACTGTGTTTTAAATACATAGAGTAGGACAGATATTCTGACTGGATAAACTGGGAAAACAATTTTAAGTCCAGTAACGCTTAAGACATGGCTTGAATTTGAATCGTAAAAGAACACCCGCTTAAACTGCTGCTGGGACGGTAAGGTCTGTTTTAAAATTTTTCGTTGTGTGCAGTGCGAAACAAAAGTGTTTGAAATTAGAAAACAAAAAGTTCTGCTGGGAATGTGATTGTTTCCGATGCAATTACAGTCAGATTTTTCACGCAGGGGATACAGGCCGTGTAAATGAAAACCGCGTAAATTTAAAAAAAAAAACGCGTTAATGAAAACCGCGTAAATTTCAAAATCCGCGTAAAAAAACCTGAGTGTACTCTCCTATATAAAATACTATGCTGCTGAACAGTGCAATAACTACAGAAGCACGTTGTCAGATGCCTTACTGATAAAAAACATATAACCGAAATATGAAACAGGCTCTTTACCCTACGCAGTTACAAAGCTCCGTAAACATGGATTAACAAGTTACAACGCACACGCATGCATAAAAATAAAGATATTTTTTTCAAACACAACACTCTTAAGCAGCACACACCGTATTGAATTAAATCCAAACCACCCCGCCCACCCACTTTGCAAATCATTCTGTGACACCGTGCTGGTACCCGAAAAATCCGCACACGGCCACCGCTGCCGAAAATGCATAGCGTCTACCGCTTATTGTAGTGCCCAGACGCTGCAGCCATGATCTTACCAGTTCGACATAAGAACAAAAACTGATTTAAACGGGTACGCGTCACCTCTATTTATAAACTAACCGTATATGGTTTAGTCACTTAGGTGCGAGTGTGTGCAAATGCCAACGTTACCGAAAATCGATAGCGCTTATTGCATCGCCCGGAGACGATGTTGCTCGTATGGGATAAGAGCAACAACTGATTTAAACGGACATGCGTTGCTTCTATTTATGACTTTTCGTGTTTCATTGAGCAACTAAGCTGCCCTCTTTTGACGGCTGTGTCTGAGAAATCTGCCTCACGAATGGTATTTTTCCCGTTTTTCGTGAACTTTTTAATTTTACCAATTTCCAAAAGTGTACTTTTATTGGGGAGATATTAAATTATTACCAATATTTAAGTTAGGTGTTTCTGAATCGGTTGGTGTATGAATGATTAAAATCCATCTAGTAATATCGGAGTTATAAGCGTGCAAACCTTACATAGTTTCGTTACATGGGAGATAGTTTAGATTTTAGAATGACACCTAGCCCCAGATAGTGGAGTAAGACATTTTTAATGTCAAAATAGAATTTAGCGCTTGGTCAAGTCTCCCCATGTTCCCCTACCAGCCGACTTTTTTTTCGATAAAACGAAAAAGGATGATATCAGGACATATTTGTACTTCATTTTCTACCTACCACTGCTAGGATTAAGCACCAAACAATTTCAAATTGTCTGATTGTGTCTTGATCACTTGTCAATGTGCAATCTTTTATTTGCAAGTATCTTCTGGCAGCTAATTTTCTAATCTCTGACCCTCAGATCAATCTGGATCATATTTCGGAAAACAAGAGACAAAATAAATGACTCCAAGTATGTGGAAACAAAGTCATTATAAACTCGTCCACAAGAAACTTCTTCGAATACTGACTACTTGAGGATTATTTTTGAGGATATCTTTTGTCTATTGTATCGATCCACACCATTTTTGTTAGTTAAAAGAATAATTTCACGGTTTCTTCCAAAATTTGGCGAAGCTTCATCCAAAAAAGTGCCCTAAATTAATAAACAGAATTGCTTTGGGAGACAAAAAAGAGGCTTGCTCTCGAGATGTTTTGAAAGGGGAAGAAACACATACACAAACATATAAAATAAAAATTTTACTTGAAAAGCTTCACAAAATGGTGGTGTAAAGGAATATTTCGTTACTGGAAAAGTGCAGCTGGTAGTTACGGTTGATATCAGTGAAACAACAAAATTTCCAATTTACATAAGTAAGTATACCTTTTGTTTACCGTACCGTACTCGTTTTTCCGCAGTCTTCTACAAATTACATTTTTGACATGAATTTTTGATATTAACGTGACACAGAAATGGTTAAAATGTTTGTTAGAATCTTAAGAAATCTACATATATTGTTGTGATTTATCTATCGCCATAAGTAAAAAAACACGATTCTTTCGATCTTGTATAGCAGGACACCTCATCAAAGGTTTATATATGTAGCGAATCGACAAAGATTAGAAAATTGCATTATTTTCTGTAACACTTAAAAAGGCAAGCTAAAATTGTGACCTGAAGAAACTTCGCTCCTAAGACTCATTGAAATCAAAAGCCTCTTTTTTGGCGTTTTACCAGCGAGAAAATCGAAAACCCGAAAACGCTCGATCATTTGTATTTCAATTTACAAGCCCATCGAAACTAGAAAACTGTAAATAGCTGGGCCTGTGAGATCCTTGCCTTTTTGAGGGCTAAACAAGATTTTGTTAAGGGGTTACACCACTGTAGAGCACGAGAACATATGCATATTTCGGAAATTTTACTTAATGGAATGTAAAGATAACTCGAGATCCCGTAAAATGCGATTTATAATACTAGTTTTGATGTACAAAAACTAAAAGTGACAAGTCTTTTTAACACAATATTGTGGCTGGACAACATTTTCACACAGACTAGTTCTTTTGGAAAAGGTCCACGAATCTATCTTCCGTAATTTTTGACCTAGAAGTCAAAAACAAAAGTTTTTTCGATTCCCTAGAACAATAGAAAGACGATATTTTGATTTTTCGCGAAATGGCATTTTAATAGAAAACGCTGAATATTTCATAAAAATTGATACAAAATTGCTTATTTTTAAAAAATGCAACAAAAAATGAAATCCCACGTATGTCAATGGAGAATGCAATTTCGAATACATTGTAAAAATTTCAGAAAGATAAAAAAATATTTATTTGAGTTATATTTTCGGCCACTGCAAAAAATGTGGTCTAGAGAAAAACACATTTAAAGTTTTTAGTGTACTCAGTTAGGTCTGAATGTTACTAAGTACTTGTGTGAATATTATCAAAGGCTTATCACAGGGAACAGACATCCATGATGGAACAAATATATTAATAAAATATGTGTAAACATTTGAATTTATATACGATAAAACACTAGCACCCCCACACCAACCTATCCCAACTATCCGTCAAATCCATTCCTGAACCGGTTCAGAATCCTGAATGGATTCTGGCTTCAAAGAAACAACCGATTCCGACTCAATCGGTTGATGCATTTGAGCTGGATTCCATAATGAATCCACTCAGAAGTCCGAACCGGTTGCGGAATGGTTTGACTGGGTAGAGGTATAACCGCTGTCAATTCAGCCGAACTCAGCCACTAAAAAACATGATGACAGTAGCGCACCTGGTTTAGATTTCCCAACTACCTTCGAAACCGTTAGAGATTTTTACACAAGTTGAATTCGAAAGATGGACATCTGTTCTCTGTGGCTTAACCATTATGATTAGTGAGGATGGTTCAAATCAAAATCCTTTTTTCAACCACTGCCTATTGTGAGTCGAAATATGTTGATCACTATGAGGTCACTTTCAGAAAAATTCGATATCGAAAAAATCTCGTTGAGGTAGCGTGTTTTCAAGATCTGCAATTTCAGTTCAAGTTCTCAAATCGCCATGAAAATTTTAATAAACGCTATTAATGATATGTACTTCAAGTATACGCAATATTTTTTTCGTGTTTTGGGCCAGCACACATACCTACACTCAAAAAAAGTAAACGTTATGCCTATTGATTTCAAACACAGATTTTTGCAATTAACGGAAGCATATAGACACTATTTGCTGGCACATAAAACTAATGTGTGTAATTACAAGAAATATTAATCTTACATTCACATTTCATAACTATTAGGCACATAAAACCCCATTCTATAACAATATACACACACTTAGAAAAAATAGTGTAAATTTACGTCTCCTGACCATGACATATACGAGCATCAAAAATGACTTAGTTTTACGTTTGATTTTAATTTTACATGACGTTTAATTTCGTAAATCATGTAAAATTACTCCACATATAGCGTTTGTTCTGAATTGTAGGAAGTGTAATTTTATGTCATTGGGCATGTAAAGTATGTGTAGCATGTAAAATTAAACGGAACAAGGTAATGTTTCGTCATTTCGTGAATTACTACCCACTGAGACGCCCAAAAAATTGTTTCAAAATCGTTCAACACGGGTCCAACGATGGACGTTTGTTGAACGGTTATTTGGACGTTGTCCAGATTGGTCCAACGAACGTCCGTCATTGGACAATTTTGAAACCAACCGTTCTTAGAGGGTAGTTGTTGAATTGAGTCATGTTTGCAATTACGTCAACGATAAAATTCAGATTTTTTTGGTGTGCACATATAACTTATGTGTGTGCATACATAGTTTATACAGTTGACACATAGAAGGTATGTGTGCGCGTGATAACAATAGCATTTCTTCTTCCTATGAATTTTAAGCGGTTTGAAGCAAATAGAATTAACGTTTGGATTTTTTTCAGTGTAGTTCCTAAAAGGAACTTCAGTTTTTCCTAAATTATTTTATTCACAAAGCATTAGTATTAAGTGGACAGTTGGCCTATTTTAAAGGTTTTTTCGTTTTACCTTTATTTTGATTTGACTTTCGACATTACTCGCAAAGATGGTGTCCCATGCTAATTTGATCGACATAATATCCGAAGATGTTCATTTGAACGTTTCTCTGAGGCCTACCACTGTCCTATGTTATCAAAAACATCGCAAAATATCATGTTGTAAATGTTCTAAATCGTTATAAAATCCGAAGAGAGGGATAAGTGTTATAAGAAATGTTTCATCACACTGTTAGGTGGATTAAACTCGTTTTTTGTTCGTCTCGAATGAAAATTTGAGCTTTGGGCTTGATACCTGCATTTAATTTCTGCACAAGCTACTGGTTAACACCTCTGGCTGCTTTTTCCAGTATCTGGTCATTGAATTAGCATCCTTAGCCATGTTTCAATTTTGTATATTTATAGAGTGTATAGATTTGGATTGGGTGGTATTCCGGGACGTATGGGGAGTTCATCCTATTCTCAAAGACGTTGACGTCATTATCCCGGTACTGCTATTGCGCATTCTAACTGTAGTAGCTACACGCCCAATCTGGCAAAAACTTGGGACGGACCTAAATAATCACTAGATGTTTTTAAGACTATCGTAGATGTATAACTCGGTTCATATTGTAGGTTGTGATGAAAACCGGAGTCATACGGCCATAACTGCAAATTTACTGCCAGATCATACACTTTTTCCGGCAAACTTGTCTGAAACTACAATTTTATATTTCTTGGGAATTTGTGATCTTTGGCAACATAAAAATTCTGTCCCGGAAGCTGTTTAAAGTCAAATTTTCAATACCCTTTCAGATGCATTTATTGAATTTGTTCAGATCCTGACCATACATCCTTCAGACCCGCGATTTTGACCACAATGTTTTGCTTTACGGTCCAGCTCGATTGCTTAATAGCCCTATACGAAAACGATGACATCGCTTCGACAACACAATGGCACCTTCAGGACAGCAGACAATAACATTACATGAAATCTGTTTGTACTGCACATATAAAGGCTTGGCCATTGTGATCATCATACTCGGGTTTTCATTTCTTTTGTGCAGAAATAATTCTCTATTTTTCCATTGCGCGACAATTTATGAAAACATTAGCTTTTTTCAAAAATTTTGAATTTTTATTGCAAGCAAATTGCAGTCAAAAATTTACAGAACCGGTCACAAAGAGCACTATACCGGAAAAGAAGACTCATAACGATTCTACATTCGCAGAGTTTCAAATGTTTCTAATTTGAATTTTTTTTCTAAATTTTTAGAATTATGTTGGGAAAATTTTGTTAAAAAAGCTATTTCAATTTTAATAGGCCACCTTGTTTTAATACAAATTAAATTTTTCCTGAACATCAAAAACTCAAGAATGTTTTAATGAAAAGTTTTACAACTGAACAAAAAGCAAAACATAAATTAAATCAATAAAAAGTACTATGAACCGATCTCGAAAGGTGGAAAAATCCATAAAAATTCATTATGAGATATAAAAAACAAAAATATAAAAAAAAAAACAAAAAAATATATAAAAAAAGATGGGTGGGTGATGTCTAGGACATAACCGGAGTGTCGTGACTACTCGTTTGACTTGTAATTTAAATCGAATGATACTCAATGAAATATGTGGGAATGTTTCAAGTTATTCTTTATAATAATTATGGTGGTTCTGAAAAGAACCTGTTGTTGGCGTCTGTGTTGATAGGGGATGCGCTGGATTCTAAGCTCATTGAGACATTTATTCATGAAATGAAAAAAAATCATTTTTTCTTGCTTTGAAATATCAATGTTAAAATCTCTCAGAACAACCATCGGAATCTTTTTCCTAGCGTACAGAAATGAATCGCGCTTAGCGAAAAACTAGGGGCGGGTAATGTCCGGGACATAACCGCGATGATCATATTCCTAAAACTCTGCTTGTATCTATTTAAAATGGCATTGAGTTCGATTCACCGGGCTCAGCGAAAGCAGCAGAGGGTTAAGTTGTTTGGAAGAGATGACAGTTATTATATGATAACTAAAAATATAAAATTGTTCTATAAATTGCAAAGTTATTGCCGTGTTAACCTGAAAATTTGTCATTTCATTCATGTAGGAACAATCATTTAAATTATGTCAAATTATGCTTTGTAAGATTTGAAATAACTTCGAAGTGTGGTCACGACAGCCCTGTTATGTCATATACATTACCAACCCATCTTTTTGCATTATGCATTCGTCCTAATAAGGACAATTTGTAGATAACTATGGTGATACAAGACGAGAATCTTTTGCAACGATTCAAACCTTGCCGACGATTTGTTTCTACTGCGTACGCACATACAAACATTCCCCTTTCGCAGCTCATACCGAATGTGCACGCTTTGCATCAAGGCGATCCCTTTTATTAACTTTTTGGTACAGATGGAAGGCCATCCTTTTATGCGATAAATTAAAATATTTTCATCATTTATTTTGGTGTAGCTTTCGCTTAGTGGCAGAGTTGCCACATTCACTGATTTTCTTGAAGGATTTGCAAAAACCATCGGGTTTGTAGATTAATTTGAAAAATATTTTCTAATATGATAATTATTTTTATTTATACAAATTAATAAAAGGAACTTCCTAATAAAATTCTTTTTCCATTATATATTCATCCTAAGGACGGTTTGAACATAACTATGACACAAATCCATCCATAATTAACAGCGCTAACGGAAAATAAGCACCACTAATTTGCTTACAAGTATTTTGTTAGTCCTGAAAAGGACTGTTGGCTACATTAGAGACGCGTGAATTTACTTGTCTTCTTCGGGCAGCTTTCTTTGCAGGTTTGGCGGCCTTCGTTGGCTTTGGGGTCTTCGGCTTGTTCGCTGCAGCTTTAGTAACAGTTGCTACCGCCTTTTCAGTGACTGCGTTTCTTAGCAGCAGCTTTTGGCTTTTTGGCCTTCTCACCACCACCACCTCCACCAACGTTTTTTGTCTTCTCGCCGGTGGTAACAGATTTGATTGGTCGTCCGATGCAGCTTCTCAATGGATGACCTAACACCTAGCACGCACGTCCGTTATGCACTGCGTCTTACACACGTCTGGCTTTGAGAAAAGCTGCGAGACCCCTATTTAAAGGTTATATCATTAATTCGTGATTCTCATTTTATGTAGTCTTGGAACTATTTTAACAAGTTTTATATAGCAAACAACATATCGGTAGCAAGCGTTGAACGTTTTCCTTCCGATTTATGAAGATTAGCAATCCGTTTAGTAGAAGGAAAGTTATTAAGCTTCAGAGTGTACGTAACGCTTTCGCTAATATGCACTACTATCGCTTTCTCGCTCGTTCTCGTGCCGTGCATGAGCCTTTCCTTTCCACCCGGCTTCAAATGGTATAACCAAAACAAATATGCCGTCTTTCCCGCACCAACTGCTCTCGTCAAGCAACCCAAAAGGAATAATCATAGGAACAAACTTGTAGTAGGACTATATTTAAAACTTTTCGTCATTTCATTGTTCGGTTGGTGCACCATATTGTCGGCTTTGTGTGGGATGAGCTAAAAATTTTCACTTTTCCGAGTCGTTTTCGAAAGATTTTTCAAAACACTATTTTTCCGTTGATAATGAATGTCCTACATATTCCAAAATTTAATATAACATTGCTACAAATATTTTCGACAAAATTCCGAAGAAATTGATTAAATCCATTCAGTACAACAAAAGATACAAGCGTCCAAAACCTTACATCATTTTTTCCGAAATTTTGAAAAGGGGCCCCTTATATTGAAAGGTAAGTCGTTAGTCACGACAAAAAATCTCTGTTTAAGGTATTGGGTGAATTTTCAATGGAAGATTTATAAGATAAACGGTGACAAACAAAAACTTCTGAACAACTTCTGAAATAAAAGAAAATAGATAATTTTCTTTCTGCAGGAAAACATTTAATAACACTTTTCAAGGTTTTTTGAGTGGTTCAAAATGCATTTAGAAAACATAGTTAGGAAAGAAATCTTTTTTAAACCTATGCTATTTATAGCGACTGGGTATTTGATGCGAACCATGCTTGAATGCATTAGACATTTCCAAGGAGCCACTTTCCAGTCACGCTCCACACACATATTTTCCTCGATTGCATACCTCCAGTGACAGCAACGCTTTCCCCAAAAGTCAACAACGCCTTATAGGTTGTCTACTGATCACCTTAACGAGTGTCCTACGCTCTACATGCCCAAAATTGAATATCATTTCAAACTGTCTTCAACATGCTAGTCCATAATTATCAAGCCTTATGCGCCCCTGTTGTGATCGTCCTTTTCAGCGACTCACTACACTGTTCTAACATATAACCAGTGCGCTCCTAGTCTGATTTTTCTCATCTGTTACTCGTTGGCACTCCACATCGAATCAGTTTCCTCGTGTGTTATTCGATAGTCATTATGAACTTGCTGCTACGTTGTGATCAGGCAATCTCTTGTTGATCGTTCCCCAAAACCTTTTGTCCTAAAGGGGGAATTATATATCTCATGCTTTCCATGAAATAAGACATTAAAACATATATTTTTTGGTATTCACTATTAAACTAAGATTGCACTTGTAGCGTGCTATAAAACTTCAATTGTTGCTTGGGTAGAAACCGGCTTAGAAGCTTCCGGACTATTTTTTTTATCTTTTGTTGGTGGGAGTCGTGCTTAGGCAGAGTTACTACGAATTGCTTAAATCTACCATGTTTAACGGCAACAGCAGAGTCGTCGTTACCATGAGAACCGACAGCTATTCCGAATACTTTCATAACTAATTTTTTTAAACTTTTCCTACTTAGTAATTTCTAACTAATTTAATGTCGTTAAAATGAAAAGAAGATAGAAGTAGAATAAGTTGTTATCCAAATAAATAACATCTATTTAGTTCTTCTAAGATTATATTACAGTTAAGTTTTAAAAGAAAGTTGAAATATGCCTTTACCGACTGCATTAATTATTTGCAATAAAAAGTTTCTAATTTTTAGTCAAAGCAAAAAATGAAATTGATCACCAACACTCTTGTAACCGAATCTTTGCTGCAGTTACCGCTTCCTCTCAGCAACCTTATCTTGTTATCGATAGAGATTCCTGATTTCAACGAACTTGCGCTAACTAAGATAACATGGCTTGCTTAAACAAAATGAGATATGCAGTAAGTTTGGCATGTCTTTTCAACATTATAATAATACTATTTTTTTTTAAATTTCAAAGCATTAGGGGGGGCTATAGCCAAAACCCCCCTAGCCCCCCCCCCCCCTTGCGCACGCCAATGATGATGAACCAGACCGATCTATACACTAGGCAGATAAATTGCTGGTACAGGGAATGGCTTAAGATATTGTCAGGGGGGGGGGGTAAGATGTTTTCGGTGAAAATAAATATGGTTCACAAAAAAATCTTTTCTGACTATAAAGAAAGTGTAAATGTATTCAGTCAATGCCCATACAATAATATAACATTTCAACAATATTCTCCCAAATTTTTATTGCATAATACTGGAAATTGGGTGAGTGACAGTGAATCTTCAGGAGGCACCTCGAAAAGATGTGGTGAACACCACAACTCAAAATCTCCTGGACCATTCGCTTTGAAATTTCGCACAGCTTTCATTGCCCAGGCAACTATAGGAGCGTTTTACAAAATTATTATTATGATTATTTTGACAATGCAATGTTTCCCGTTTTTTAGCGAAAATCGGATTATTGGCTTGAAAGTGCTACGCAAAATGCAAAAATCGAGATAAAAAATAATGATTTCTTCATTACTTAGGGAATTATGTGAAGAAGAACTGTGCAAAATTTGATAACAATTGGTCCAGTATATTTGATGTACGCCGTAAAACAAATTTTCGATGAATTCACTGTCACTCGCTCAATTTTTAGGATTGTGCTGTGAAAATTTGAGGTAATATCGTTCAATTGTTGCATTATTGTGTAAAAAATTTGAATGAATATACTAATACTCTCCATATCGCCATAATACTTTTTAAATGTGCATTATTTCCGAATTAACTTCACCCTACCCTTAAGGGGTTACACCACTGTAGAACATGAAAAATTACGGCTAGTTGTGAAAAATAAAGAAATATTTTTGCCTTTCTCATATAGAAAGATTATGCAATCACTCTAAAAATCGTCAACGTCAAGGTCACAGTCATATACCATTCGACTCAACTCGTCGAGATCGGAAAATGTCTGTATGTGTATGTATGTATGTGTGTATGTGAATATGTGGAAAAAAATTTCACCTCTGTTTCTCAGAGATAGCCACCGATTTGCACAAACTTAGTCTCAAATGAAACGTTCCCATCGGCTGCTATTGAATTTTTATTGACTGGACTTCTGGTTCCGGAGTTACGGGTTGAAGAGTGCGGCCACACAACCAATTCCCACATAAACTGAACTGAGAAATGCTCAAGGGGGGAGTAAAGGGAAATTTCTAAATCGAATTTGTATTTTTGATGCCAAATGTCTTTAAAATTCATGAAACGTCGAGATTTGATGTAAACTTGAAAAAATTTTTTGGCAAAGATTGACTTTTTTTGGACTTTGGCACCTTTTTGCCTTTCTCATACAGAAAGGTTATGCAATCACTCTAAAAATCGTCAACCTAACCCCTGCGATTTTTTTTGACTTTTTAGGGGTAGGTAGGAGTATCCAGTGAAGGGTTGCTACTTCAAAATTGAAACTAGTTTAAATCCTCTTCCTTGATCCTTGATCCGCCGCTCGTTTTAAGCAATGTTTCAGTGTCGACACATAGCATCTCAATTGTATGTATGTGCAAATCGTACTGAATATGTAATTTACATTTCCACCGTTGCACACCTTCCATACAAAAGTCGGACAAAACCTCAAAAGTGGCCCGAATTTGATGAAAACTTCACATTAGGGTAATTTAGTGACGCTGAATCCATATTTGATGTTTATTTTTTTTTGTTTTTAAAATCCTCAAAATTTTGGCACTTAGGGTGGTTCGAAATATCAAACTTTTACGAATATAAAGTGCACTATTTCCGAAAATTCATATTCAAAAATTTGGATGCGGTGAATTTTTTAGCAGAATACACATTTTTTGAATTGTTGATAATGACATGACACTTCTATAAATTATATTGCGAACCCTGGGTAGTCAAAGGCTACCATGCGTCTCTTTCAGACGTATCATGAAAAATCACCTTTTATCATACCTCGGGGCAGAAAGGGGCAAAACAAGATATTCATTTTCGGAAAGCACACTAATTTTCAAGTATACTGAACAACAAGCGATCTTTCCGAACCGTTTCAAAAAAAAGTACAGCCACTTTGAATATTATAACTTTAAACTATTGCTCGATTTATTATTTGTTGTTCATGTCTGAGCAAGAAGAAAGGCTTGTATCGACTAAATCGAATGGCAGCTATAAGTCCTAAGTCCAGCGAATAACCTTTCAAATGAAATCAGTTTGTCCCCAATCGGAATCTTAACTAAAAAGATATATTCATTTGAACAATTTAGGTTTGAAAAGAGTTTTCCTCAGAATTCATCCTCTATTTCACCTTTGAAGTTCTGTAAAAAAATGAACTCTCGTCTTCGGGACTTAATATTTTGAGAAGACTCTATTCAACCTGTTAAGAAATAGAGAAAAATGTTAAATCACGAAAAATCTGAAATAAAATTTCGAGGTTTTGTCCGGCTAGGCTACACTGTGTGTTGTATTGAACATAACCAGCCATGGAATCGTAGTTTGGACAAATGAGAAAGGCAAAATTGCACCACTAGGTGGATTAAAACAGGTTTTTTAAGTAATTTTGTCACAAGGCGGTGCAGCCTTGTCCCGTAAAACCTCTTTTTGGAAAATGTCCACGGCCGGAACCTTTCTCCCGTTATTTTTACCTTAGAGCTTAAAATTAAAGTTTTTTCGATTTCCTGTAGCAAGCGACGTACGAAGATTTTTTTCGAAAATTGGATTTTTCGCGAAATGGCAATCATTTTAGTAAATAAACATTGTAATTGGTATAAAAATCGACACGAAATTGTTGATTGAAAAAATTAACCAATAAAAAAACAAAATCCTATGTGCGTCGCTAGAGAAATTAATTTTGGATATACTGTAAAAATTTCAAAACTATCAAAAAACATTTGTTCGAGTTACGTTTTCGGCCATATCAAAAAATGTGGTGTTGAGAAAAACGCGGTTAAAGTTTTCAGTACGCTTTGGATATACATTAGGGGCGTTGCCGCAAAATTGAAAATTGGAACATCTAGCAATCAGTGTCGCCTGTGATTTTTTGGTATATCTTTTCAAGACCTTAACTTACATTTTAGACCATTAAAAAAATTCGATTTGGCTTTCTCATATAAAGAATGGCTATGCAATCACTGTAAAAATCGACTTTTCAATCGAGGCCCGGAGGGCCGATTGTCATATACCATTCGACTCAGTTCGTCTAAATCGGAAAATGTCTGTGTGTATGTATGGGTGTGTATGTGCGTGTGTGTATGTGTGTATGTGTGTGTCATTTAAACTCACACAATTTTCTCAGAGATGGCTGAACCGGTTTACACAAACTTTGTTTCAAATGAAAGGTATAACGTTCCCATAAGCTGCTATTGAATTTTTAGTTGATCCAACATCCGGTTCCGGAGTTACGGGTTGAAGAGTGTGATCAGACACCGACTTTCCATATAAACTGGTAACACCACGATGTCTAAATGATGTAATACTTATTAAAATAAGTGAAACATTACTTGGATTTGTAAATCTAAATCACTTATGACCAATCAAAGTAGCTTTGTCCTCATTGGCCACCTATGACGGTTCTTGATGCCCCCGGGGAACTTACCAAGTTCCTAAGCTAATATCACGCCTATTTCCCAGCGAATTCTCTACCGATTTTTACAAACTTGATTTCACAAGAAAGATACAGTGGTACCATTGACTGCTGCTTTTATTTGGTTCTGACTCTTGGTTCCGGAGTTACAGGTTGGTTAGTAAGGTCACAGTGGAATTTCCCATATAAACCGTTACAATCGCAATACCTCATAGGATAAAAATCTATTGAAATGGTCACCAAATTACTTCGACTCGCAGGTCTAGATCACTGTTAGCCAGCCAAATATACTTTAAATATATGTTCCACTATCGACAATGCTGGAAGTTCCGGGCGTATTCCACAATTAAAGTCACATCGATTCTTAGATGATGACTGAGCCGATTTTCTCAAACCAAGTCTTAAATAGAAGATATAAAAAGCAGTTGGATGTAGCATCGTCCCCTTCTTGAGTCTGCGGCATGCCCAGACAAGCGTAAAGTCACTTAATGACTTATGCTGCCAGAACCGGGAAACTCTAAGCTTGCTCATATGGTCGGTGTTAAGTCAGACCGGACCAAGTCGCAAAACATCAAAAAATGAGTTAATGATAGCACTGGATAAAGAGTTTCTTCATCTACATTCCACTTTTACCAAATTTGAAATATGAAACAATAAACAAGAATTATGGTAAAAAATATTTTCCAATTATAATGTAAAGGATGCTGCGATTCAAACTTTAAACGCGTTTTTCTCGAAATCAATGCACTGTCACTTAGTCCGGTCTGACCTAACACCGACCATATGACCCTAATCCACGCTTTTTTAAAGTTTCTTCCATCAAATCCTCGCTCTTTCTTGAGTACTATGGCTCTTAATATTGAAAAATATTTCACATATATTTTTATTTTTATTTTTAAAACAGTTTTTTTTAAATTCTACAGGTGCTAGCAAAACGTATGAATTTTACGAATATGAAACCAAAGTTCACCTTTATTTTTATATTTATCTTTTGACAAATCAAATGCTGCATAATTAATAAATTTCAACTGTAACTCAACTTTGTTAAAAAGTCATAAAAGAGACGCCTAAAAATTATCCGTACAGCTCCGTTCAAATCCAAAACACTAAGATCAGGATCGTGTATGACCTCCCTCTGCAGCAAGGACATATTACAGTCTGTTCTTTATTACTTCATTAGGACCAACTTCCGAATTGTCTCTGGTGGAATTTTCCCCACTTCCTCGACGGTGACTATTTAGTTGTTCCTTGCAATTAATTGTATGCCACTGATTTTTTCGCTCGAAATACTTGTTAAAATGTTCCGCATATTCCCACAAATACCTAATTGGGTTGAAATCCGGAGACTGGAAAAATATTAGTGTAGATTTAACCCATTCATACCCAACTTTTTTTCTAGTGCATGTAGGGTTTCGAAACTATTTTTCCTTGAAAACGGTGAGATCAAGATACACGAAAGGTATTTTTTCATAAAGATAGGGGCTTCCCTTGCAGTGCTAGAAGTTACTCAATTTTTACTTTCCTATGCTCAATACAATTCTCCAAGAATATTTACAATAGTTCAATTGCATGGAAAACGTAGCCAAAGACAGTCTAAATTGATGTTATATCAGTTTTCAAAATTATTGAACCATAACGAAGATATACGAAAAATTCATTTTCTGTTGTCAACGTAAACTGTTCCTGGCAGCGCTGCTCGATCGGAATCCAATCAGACTAATTGCAATAACTTCAGTTCTAAGGCTGATCCTTGTAACTGTTAATGCTCAAATGGAAGGGATTTATTAGCCTTACTTGTTTTTATGAAAAAATCTTGCTTCAATCAAAAATTATAGCTGTTATATGTTGTACGATAACCATTTACCACCATCGAATTTTGCTTCGGATCGTTATCATGGCCAAAACAAAACTTCTTTTAATAGCCCATTTAACTAACGATTTTTTTTAATAATTATGTACGTCTAGTTGTATTACGAAGTGCCAAAAAATTTTCAGTACTACATTAAAATTTCGTTTTTTTAAATCGTTCGATTTTTTTTTTGGTAAATCATGTATCGGTTGAATAGATGGAACCTTTTAGAGGGCATTCTGCTCATGAGCACGGTCATCCATAATTTCAGAGGAAAATGTCGTCGTGCGGCATCTCTCCCCTACAATTGGGACAGATGCAGCATAAAAATGCGGGTGAGATGCCGCACTCGATGGCACAGAATACGTAGCTAAAATATAATTTTTCACCTCAGAATGCCATTAAATGATCATTTGCGTCAGGTATCACGGTGTTCCTAAAACCGTTATTAACAAAAAATGACCATAAATTTGGCATACGGCATTCGAAAGATACAGTATCCAAGCATCTTCTCAGTGAATTTCAAAATGATCCATCGAGAGATTCGAGAGATATGGTGATTTGAAGTTTTATGATACGTTTCATAAGGCTACCAGCAAACACCCACGGGTTTGGTTCTATATTTATAAACAAAAAATAGTTGTCTACTTATTTGGTACTTGGCATTCGAAAGATATTGTAATCAAGTATATCCCCTGCAAGTTTGAAAATATTTCATTGACGGAATCGAAAGTTACAACGGTTTCGATGTGGTATGCGGTCATAGATGGGTTTTCTACCAGACTTCAAGCGTGAATCCATGTTTGTCCATTGACTATTTAGATCGTTTATACGTGTCGCGGTGTTTAAAGGAAAACATTACCATTTAGTTGGTTCATTGTCAAACTAAAAACATCTGAATGTCAAATTCTCATGTTGAATTCAATTCGACAATAAAACTGACAATAGTTAGACTTAGAGATATGAGTAGATGAACTTGTACTAATAACATCCCCTTTGACCAGTTTTAATATCAGTCAACCCAACCAGCGAATCATGATTGTACAAAATTTCCAACAAAAACCGTATAATAACTTAAATTGATCTGAGTCAGCAAATACCTTCATATTTTTGAATTTATGTATTGAATTTATGGTTTTATTTTTCCATGATTTGTAGTTTGCGTTTGTTGCATTCAACAAATGTGTAGAATTTGTAGGTCGTCGTTTTGAATACAAAAATATTCACTAAATAATGATAATACATATAGTTGAGATCAATTATATTGTTTATTTATTGATGTAGACAACTCTATTTTATATTCTTCTGTACCTGTTCAATAATGAAAAAAATGTTATAATCGGTCAACAAACCATTTTCAATGCCCGTTGTACCCCACATCTCCTGAAAGTAGGATTCTAATATTTGACCAAAGTCCATCCCAAATATGCACAAACAAACGCTGAAATTTTCATCAAAATTAGAAAACATCAATACGACCTACAACCTCTCGAACAAATGGGTGCCACCTTTCGAAAAACTGGATTTTAAATTAGATAATAGCAGAAGTGTTGTTATATAATACGCCTACGTCAATCCAACGGATATGTTCTCTACACTTTTATTTATTTTAATATGCATAAGTTTTTGTTTCGGTTCATCTTATTTACAGTTACATTGTCACATTACCGGATGATTACTAGCGAATCATTCGCTCTATGTGCATGGAGACACATACTATGCATAAATCATCGCATAGACTGTGTTTATGCTAATGATAACTTTCGCCGTGGCCAACCAAGTGATTTTGATGTTTGAATTATATTCGGGTAAAGCTTTTTTCAACGGCCATGAATTCCTAAATTTGACTGAGACCACAGAACTACATCATATGTCAGTAGCTTACCAGTGACAGTTTTGGTTGGATCAATTTACATATTACGATAGATAGAATATGCTTGTCGTAGAAAACAACCACATCATATAGTTTTTCAGGGTCCCAATCACACACGCACTGTCAACGGGTTGTCGGCACTTTTATACTCTCGTAGTGAGTTCGACCGTGCAATGCTCGGAAGTACAACAATGCGTTAGTTTCGGCCCTAGCGCGTACAATTTGAATAGAGGCGTGAATTGTGCGTCGCTTCAGTCGCAAAGCGTTGAAAGAAAGGAAAAGTGCAACTTTCACCCACAAGCTGGCAGTTAAAATTTTGACAATGAGTGACATTCATCTCTACCATAAAATGGAAACAGGAAATAAATAACGACACCCGTATTTCGTACAACAACTGGACGCTCACAGAATACCGCTAAAAGGTAAAGCGTTTATCTATTTGCATTCGTGTAAATAGTGACCTTCCTCAGCCCTTCAGCAGATGAAATTTCCTATTTCACTCAACGTAGCATCACGAACCGGGCCGGAGAGGCTTGTTCACAGGAAACGGTAAAAAGCTGTCTTCGGACACTCACGCATTTTCCGCACCTTTTCATGAGCTGCCAAAAATGAATGCTTCATGCTACCACTGACCTACTGGCGATCCGGACGGCCGGATGCATTTGAAAAAGGGACCTAAATTCTAAATATAAATACTATTTATTTTTTGCTTTCTCCGACTGCAGTTTTTATTTTCCCAGATTATTCTAACGGTAACATCATCAGCATCGTCCCAAGCGCACACAGCACTATTGACTGTCTGGGCAGGTTATTCTGTTTTGATGCTTCTACATTCTACACTGAACGTCATGCGTTCTGTAATTCGTAGTACATACTCGCTGATCGTGGATGCCTGAAGGAATACCTCGAATAATCTGTTTTTGCTCATGGTTACGGTAAAAACTCTCTCTTCGAACATTCCATTGACTATCAATTCAATCGCATGCAATACTTTTGTTTAGTGAAGTAGTTGAAAATATTGGGTGAGAGATTTTGTTCAGATTATCATTAGCGCTATCGCACATGGTACTGTATTTGAAAAAACAACTTAATCCACCTAGCAGTGAGATGAGACATTTTTTACACATATCACTGTTGGATCATTTATTAGTTTGCAGAAATCATGTGACATAGGCACTAGAGTGGGACATGGTTATATGAAAAAAAGATGGGTGGGTAATGTCTGCGACATAACCGGAGAGATGTAGAATACATAAGGAACACGTTCTTCAAATATGTTGATACTCATTGGAATTTTCGGACAAAAGGTGATTTGGGCGAGGAATATTTCAAATTATTCTTTACAAAAATGATGGTGGTCCTGAAAAGGTACCAGTTTTGTTGGCGTTGTTGGCCTTGGTGAGGGAGATGGCTAACGATGAAATTAATTGTTAGCATGAGGAAGTCGCGTAGTACTGGCCAATGGAACAACAGATAATAATTGATTCCTGAAAATCAATTTTTCTTTATTCATGTAAATTATACATACTTACAAATCTAACAGAAGATTCCTGATCATATTTCTGAATCATTAGTGCGAACATTGTGTAATTTGGTTAAGTACAATGAAAGTTACAAACTTTCCAAACTCGACCTTCTGTTCCTTCAGAAATATTGAAATGGGGTGTCTATATTAAACCGTTAGTCGTGGTCACAATAAAAAATGAAATGGGTAATGTCTGTCACATAACCAGAGCGTCGTGATTTCAATTCGAGACGTTAATTTAAATCTAATAATATTCAACAGAATCACGTTTGAATGGGAAATTTTCAAATAATTCTCTATGGTAATAATGGTGGTTCTGAAAAGAACCTTTGGTATCGGCGTTGGTGTTGATGGTGATGCGCTGGATCGTTGGATATTTTTGGCATGATAGTTACGTGCCTAGCGAACTGTTTTGTAGCCTCGAACAAAACGACAAGACTGGCTTCTTCGGGTACCATTACGGCTGAACTTTATAAACTTAGCTCGACTTTGAAATCCTGCACAATCTCACGAATCAGACACTAGTAGAGCCATTTTGTTTGCTACTAGCACGGAGCTGCACAAAAAAATCATATGCAGTTAGTTCACGGGGGCTGCCAAAAAGCTTGAATAGAAGCATGCGACTTCAACGTTTCTCTTAAACACATGCAACAACACATTCGTTTTGGTAATACTGATAATAACAGTAGAAAGGAATGGAAAAGCAGTGCACGAAACGAGCGAGAGGATAATTTAATTTTTTTTTCCATGTGCAAGCTACTTCTTTCCACACAACGTATTATGTTGCTTGTTGAAAATTTGCTACACACCTTAAAATGAAAGTTTCAGTTTAACTCTCGCTAGAACACAATTGATTGGTCCTGAAAAGAACCGTTGCTTTTATTGTAATTTACGCCCACTCCCACAAACCGACCAAGTAGGCATCACTGGCTTCATTACGGCTGAGTTTTGTAAGCGTAGCTCGACTTTGAAGTAATACACAACCTTACGAACCAGACGCTGGAATGTTAGCCAGCGGATTAGTTGCTCCGTTGCCCTTTAGTTGGGGCGAAATACTAGCATGGCGATAGTTCCTGATCGGTAGTTGGTTGCGATGGGCCACCAGTAGCTGGGGCACTTTTGCGGACCGTAATCATCGCCAACTGCTTTCCTCCGGTGGACTGGCTGCTTGCTAGTGCTTGAACGAATACGAATGATGAGAAAAACCAACCGACCAATATTCATATATGAAAACACGAGAAAGCACTACTATCGCTCTCCCGCTCGTTTTCGTGCCATTCCTGTGCCTTTCCTTTCCGTTCGGCTACCAATACTAGCATAACCAAAACGAATATTCTGTCTTTCCATCGCCTTCAATCTAGTGGCCAGTGCTAGCAAACTTGCATGTTCAGTTTTTCAATAACAACATTCCAACAATATTTTCAAAGAATGTTGCAGATTTGAAAAGAAGGAAGGAGAAGATTTTCGCAAATTTAAATTCTTTTGTCTTATTTGTTAGCGCTGATAAAGGCTATTTAGTTTTCTACTAGCATGGAGCTGCACAAACAAATCGATTTATGCAGTTAATCAATGGAGGCTGCCAAAAAGTTCGAATAAAAGCATGCGACTAGTGTACTTTGCATGTTCTATATTTTATCAATACTAGAGAGGATCAATAAAATAATTCAAATTGTAATAGCGACATGCAATTGTGGCAACACTGGCCAAGAGATTGTGGGGGAACACGCACATTCGTTTTAGTTATGATGGTAGTAGCAGCAGAAAGGAATGGAAAAGCAGTGCACGAAAACGAGCGAGAGAGGATAATTTAAATTCTCTTTCTTTCTTTCCACACATCATATTTCTTATATAGCTTTCTGAAAATTATTTGTTATGCACCATAAAATGTAAATTTCAGTTTAACTCTTATTACAACACAATTAATTGGTCCTGTAAAGAACCGTTTATTGTTTTATTGCGGGAGCATAATTCAGACGCACTCCCCGCGGACACGATGAGCCCGTTTAACTCTTATTAGAACACAGATTAGTTTCTCTGTTGCCCTTTAGTTGGGGCGAAATTCTTGCAGGGCGACAGTTCCTGATCGGGTTGCGATGAGTCACCAGTAGCTGGGGCACTTTTTCCGACCGTCGTCATCGCCAACTTCTTTCCTTCGGTGGACTGGCTGCTTGCTAGTGCTTGAACGAATACGAATGATGAGAAAAACCGACCGACCAATATTCATATATGAACACACGAGAAAGCACTACTATCGCTCTCTCGCTCGTTTTCGTGCCATTCCTGTGTCTTTCCTTTCCGTTCGGCTACCAATACTAGCATAACCAAAACGAATATTCTGTCTTTCCATCGCCTTCAATCAGTGGCCAGTGCTAGCAAACTTGCATGTTCAGTTTTTCAATAACAACATTCCAACAATATTTTCAAAGAATGTTGCAGATTTGAAAAGAAGGAAGGAGAAGATTTTCACAAATTTAAATTCTTTTGTCTTATTTGTTAGCGCTGATAAAGGCTATTTAGTTTGCTACTAGCAAGGAGCTGCACAAACAAATCGATTTATGCAGTTAATCAATGGAGGCTGCCAAAAAGTTCGAATAAAAGCATGCGACTAGTGTACTTTGCACGTTCTATATTTTATCAATACTAGAGAGGATCAATAAAATAATTCAAATTGTAATAGCGACATGCAATTGTGGCAACACTGGCCAAGAGATTGTGGGGGAACACGCACATTCGTTTTAGTTATGATGGTAGTAGCAGCAGAAAGGAATGGAAAAGCAGTGCACGAAAACGAGCGAGAGAGGATAATTTAAATTCTCTTTCTTTCTTTCCACACATCATATTTCTTATATAGCTTTCTGAAAATTATTTGTTATGCACCATAAAATGTAAATTTCAGTTTAACTCTTATTACAACACAATTAATTGGTCCTGTAAAGAACCGTTTATTGTTTTATTGCGGGAGCATAATTCAGACGCACTCCCCGCGGACACGATGAGCCCGTTTAACTCTTATTAGAACACAGATTAGTTTCTCTGTTGCCCTTTAGTTGGGGCGAAATTCTTGCAGGGCGACAGTTCCTGATCGGGTTGCGATGAGTCACCAGTAGCTGGGGCACTTTTTCCGCCGTCGTCATCGCCAACTGCTTTCCTTCGGTGGACTGGCTGCTTGCTAGTGCTTGAACGAATACGAATGATGAGAAAAACCGACCGACAGATATTTATATAATCGCGCTAATATGCACTACTATCGCTTTCTCGCTCGTTCTCGTGCCGTGCATGAGCCTTTCCTTTCCGTCCGGCTTCTAATGGCCTAACCAAAGGAATATGCCGTCTTTCCCCCACCAACTGCTCTCGTCAAGCAACCCAATGCGAATAATCATAAAACAAACATGTAGTGGACCTATATATAAACTTTTCATTATTTTATTGCTCGGTTGGTCCACGATTTTGACGGCTCTGTGCGGAATGGGCTGAAAAATTTCACTTTTCCGAGTCGTTTTCGAAAGATTTTTCAAAACACATTTTTTTGTTATTAGTGCATGTTATACATACTTCAAATTTTAATACAGCATAGAGGAACATATTTGCAACAAATTGGCCTAAAAATCAAATCATTCTGTTTAGTATGATAAAAGTTATTAACGTTCAAAATCTGACGCGGCGCCGCAGCCGATATTTTGAAACGGGACCCCTATATTGAAACCTTAAATGTATTCTACATTAAAATAAAATTTGCCTCCGAGTAACTTTTTGGGTCCCATTTAGCTCCCAGAACAACTCTGCAAATTTTTAGCTCGATCGGTGAAACTATATTTTTGCGCCCACGGTTTAATGTTTATCCCATCGCATGGGAAAATTGTCTTTTGCAAATTAATTCTCCCAAGAGTCGCCCGTTATCTACTAAAAATAAACAGATGTCTGATTTTTATAGGAAATTTGCCAAGAAAACAAAGTCTAGAAGACTGCAAAACGATCTGATGCTTGTGGAAAAAGTTATTAAGCAAAAACCGATTGATGCCCTGAAGATTGGTGAAAATTTCATTTGTCATAGCATCACTGCTTTTGACGGTTTTATTATATACAAAATTTTTAACTTTCTCTTATTATGTACAAAAGAAGCCTCAATTTATCCCTCAAAACCTCGCGAAGTGACCAAATAGTATAGATAAACGATTTAGATACGTTAAGAGAGGATTAAAACAAAATTGCGTATAATTGGACAACCAACAGCAGTGGTGCTAGAAAAAATGAATATTTTATCAATCGTCGGAGCATCAATCGGTTTCTGCTTGATAACTTTTTTCTCAAGCATCAGATCGTTTCGTGGTTTTCGAGACTTTTTTTCTTTGTTAAATTTCCTATACAAGCCACATAACGATTTATTTTTAGGAAGTAATGGGTGACTCCTGGAGGAATTATTATGTAAAAATTAACTTTCCCATACAAAATCCCATGTAAACTTTAAACAGTGGGCGCAAAAATACAGTTTCACCGATCGAGCTAAGACTTTGCACAGTTGTTCTAGGACCCAAATGGTACCTAAAAAGTTGCTCGGAGCTGGAATCTATTTTTTGTCCCACCCTAATAGGCACCCGACAGTTTCTAGCCCTGCACGAATAAAACTTCGAAAAAAAACTCGAACTTTTTTGAATCAATTATAGAAAATTAATAAAACGAACGAAATAAAAAATAAAGTAGATGATGAAAAACAGGCTTTCAAATTTACAAAATGATTAGAATGATTAATATAAATCAAATTAATAAAATACATAAATCAAATTAGATTAGCTCATTAAATAAAAAATTAGGGAATATTTAAAAATAGTTATACAATTAATAGAACACTTGAAATACCTATATATGTGAAATGGACTGATCATGAAATGAATCAAATGAATCGAATGAATGTTCCTAAGTTAATATCGTACATATTCTCTAGCAAACTCTTTACCGATTTTTACAAACTTGAGTTCACATGAAAGGTATAATACTCCCATTCACTGCTATAGAATTTCATTTGGTTCCGACTTACAGGTTGGTTATCGCGGTCACATAGGAATTTCTCATAAAAACCGGTACAATCGTAATAGCTCCTAGGTGAAAAATCTATTGAAATGCACATCTAATTACTTCAATTCGCAGGCCTACATCACTGATGGCGATTTTTGAAACACATTGTCCACTATGGATAATTTCGGAAGTCCCGGCTTCCGGACATATTCCAGAACTAAAGCCGCTTCGATGATAACTGAACCAATTTTGACTATCCTAGTCTCAAATGGAAGGTATAATATGCAGTTGGGTGTTCGACCCCCCCCCCCCCCCCTACCCCACCTCCTTCTTGCTCACAACTTCACCCCCTCTTTCACCCCCCTCTCAGACCAACCTCCACCGTATACCAAAATAAGTTTTAAGTGGTTCCCAGCGCATCGTCTTCCTCCAATTAATCATGCCCCTTGCCTTCCCCATTTCAAAATATATTAACATGAACGCAACATTGAACTCACGCTGAATAAGCTAATAAAATATAGGTTTGCTTGTTTCAAGTGTGTCAGCGTCAACGTGTTCGTCAAATTCGTGATAGTCGTGCATTTATATATGCTTATCAAGTGTAATAAGAATATAATAAACATTTCCACAATGTTATATTGAACGTAACCAGGCATTAAATCATAATTGAATAAATGAGAAAGGCACCATTGCACCACTAGGTGGATTAAAACAGGTTTTTATGTGGGATCTACTGGACCATGATGATGGTGTTCTCATAGGTTGAACCCATTTCAAACACCCATGTCCAACCCCATGAGTATGGAAGTATAATGGGTATTGCGTTTACTGGGTATGCCCGTCTCCTCTTTTTGGATATTTTTGGACTTTCAACCGTTTTTTTCATAATGGTTCATACCAATACAATAAATATGTATTTTCAATAATATCATCACAAAAAGATATTTTTCCTTTTCCCATGACATTTCACATTTTCAATAAATATGTATTTTCAATAATATCATCACAAAAAGATATTTTTCCTTTTCACATGACATATATAATCATGTTTCATTCCAAATTCAATAGAGATACCAAGCGTTTAAACCACGCACGTTAAATGTCTCTTTCTAAAATTTTCATCTTCAAACCTCTATATTACCCAGTTTGGTGAAATATTTTTTCTGAGATAGCCAATAATTTCCTTAATTATAGTGTATATAAAATCTCTAGAACAGAATTGAATTGGAGTTGAAGTAGTTTTCGATTCTTGATCACCCATAGTGCAACGTGTCGAACGGATACTCCTTTCATCTTGAGGGTGTGAACATCTGAAAATAGTTAAAGTTTTCTCATAATACAAACATTTTGCAAATTTTCTCAGGACTACAAATATTTTATTTGCCAAGCAGGATGCAATATTTAACTTGTTTTCACGAGGTGCTCTCTTCTACATTAAAATGCAAAAAGACTATTTATAGGGTGACAGTAGACAAAAATAGTTTTGTCTTCTCAAACTTCCACAATTACATCGCACGCATAAAATTAGCTTGGGCATTAATATATATTTCAGATTAGTAGAAGATCTTATTACACAACTTAGAAATGGATAGAGAAGCAGCAGGATAGATGTGAGTCGTGACAGTTGCCACAAAAAAGAAAAAAAAAGAGAGAGAGAGAGAAAATAAGAGTGAGAGCATGAGAGAGAGGGGGGCGTGTAAGAAATGGCAAATGATGGTTAGTGCCGTGACCTTGTTTTTATAGGTATATTATGCGTTTTTTTTAATTTTTTCCCCCTATATTATAAATAACGCAACTAGTAATTTTTGCACCATGACCAGTATAACCTAAATCTTGCAAAAGAAGCCAAATTTTCGCTAGAATTTTGGGATTCAAAAATACAGTTGCTCTCGGTGATGCTACTAGTATAATTAAAGGAGAAATTTGCTGATCTGTGTATTAATATAGAGGAACCCGGGGCTATTCGGACCTACCTAAGCAAATCGCCCTTTCAGGTGGATAGGTGCGAAAGAATTGATCGTATTTTTTTACAATGGAATTATGTTTACCTATGAAATATTTATTGGAGAAACTCCTTAAGAAGCAGAAAAAATGCGTTATAAAAACTTAATCTGGGTAGTCACAGCTGTCGATGGAAGCATCGTGCGTTTTCTTTGCTGTGGCATGTGAAATCGTGTGCGTAACCGCAAGTCGCTGAACGGTAGATGATGGAATAGGGGGTCCGAATAACCCTGTACGATCATTCCGCACAAAGGTGGTGCGCGTCTTGAAAAAATCGCCTAAACTAAAATCATTTCATAAAGTAGACGCCTCATGCTTTCCAAAACACTAACCTGTTATTTTAATTATTCTTTTTGTTTTGAGGGTGGCAAAAAAATTAAACACGTTGTACTCCTTTCTAAAAATCCAAAGAATTAGATTCAACTGTCAAAATTAATGTTTAATAATAGCGGATTCGTGGAACCACTATCGTGTACGACAGTCAGAAAGTCTTTCGATTTTCTGAGAAATCGAGGGGGTCTGAATTACCGCCACTGTCTTAATAACCCCTGGTCCTCCTATTCTCCATCATCTATCTCACGGTTGAGCGCAACACCTGATCGAAGAAATATATAAACTCTAGAAAAAAAAATTCACTATGAAATCAACTCACACATTATTTTGTCCTTGAAGTGATCTTACATATTGATTTTTGAGAAATAGCTTATTTAGTATAAAGGTAATTTACAAAATGTTTTCAGAATCGAGTTCCTTGAATCACGTAGATGTGTTTCTATACTCCGATATTCAATACCGGTTTAGTTAAGCCCCTAAAACTCCAGTAAATACTCTGTATGTAACGGTCTCATTTTTAGTTAGTGGAAATTGGTAAGTTAGGAATAAAAATACAAAATGTCAGCAACCGCAAAAAGTCGCTGCGAGCAGAAATCACTGTCGGGGAGCATGTCATAGTCTCTAAATGGACACTGAAACAGCTGGGCGTAATGATCGATGATCGACTGAACTTCAACATGTCTGCCGATTTTTGTAGAAATATTGGAAGAATGTTATCAGGACCGGGCGATTTGTAGGGTTCGAAGGTGTTGATAGCCCATTTAATTAGAGATGGTGTGAAAATCTGACTGGCCATATTTTGTGATGCCTCACAAGTCCTGTTAGGACGGAGTTCATCACAATCCTGACCTGTCGAATTCTCGTCTTTCGCAACTGACCCAGGAAAGTGGGTGTTCATTAGAACATCTAATGTTTCACTATTGCCAATTGTGAGAGAACCATCGCCGTTTTTCACTTGCCCTAGGTCATTCGTGTGATCCTTTGATAAGGCTTTTGAAGGCGAACTGCCTCTGGAAAGTTTTCGATGTTTTTACAAAACTCGCGCATTGATAATTTTTTAGCCTTTCTCAACTCAGTGTTGTATTTGGTAAGAGCGGTCCTGTAGTTTGACCAGTTGCCAGTAATATTCGCTTTATTGAACAGGCGCCTAGCTTCCTTCTTAAGTGTTGCTAAATTTTCGTTCCACCAAGGAACATCATGACATAAAGACCTCGTTACAAGAGGGCAACTGTCATAGGCGGTTATGATCCTCTTTTGTAGTTCATTTGCCGCATTATCCAGATCTGCCGGAGATTGGATCTTACTCCCCGTTCTTTTCGACTGTTCCAGGTGTGAGCGGAATACACACCAATTTGTTTTCCTTATTTCCCTGTGTTTTTGCACTGTGAGTTTATTGGCTTCTATGGCGAACATTATGTGTCTGAGATCCGACAGACTAGGCTCGTCGGAAACGTGCCAACTCTTTATCTTTTCCGTTATTTGAGCGCTGCATAACGTGAGGTCTAGTACTTCGCTCCTAACTGCGGTCATAAATGTAGGTACAACTCTCTTGTTACATATATTGACATCGTTTGACAACAGGTATTATAGTAGGTACTCACCTCTAGTATTTATATCCGTTCTACCCCATATTGTGTGATGTGCATTGGCATCACATCCAATGATAAAGGGCTTGTTTATGCTTCTGCAGTACTTTATGAGTTTTTTCGGTGTTTCTTTGCCGTCGATTTTTGGGGCCAATGCTCGGCACAATAAATGGGACGTATTGTGCCGACGGCTAGTCACAGGCTGTGTGCTGTTCAACGTTCCAGTGGCCTTTTTTGGCCCAGTATTTGCTTCGGCTCTTGCCGTTTGCGCACCTTCGTCTGCAGGGGGTTTTCGATCTTCTTCTTGCGTATCAGTTCGTGAGCCGCATACAGTAGGGTGCTTTTGTGTTTTGCTCGTAAAACGGGCTGCCACCGATGCACTCGTTACCGTCGCTGCAGGCTTGCTATGGTCAGAAGTCGGTTGTGAGGTGCTCCGTATTGGGTCACCCACAGGAGTTTTTACAGACCATGCTTGCCTTGAACTTCCACGTTCGGCGAAGGCCGGCCCCCCTTCAGCTGGCGCATTCTAGCCTTTCCGAATGCGTAGTTCAGCTGGTTGTGTTGGGAGGTTATCAGTTTCACTGAAGTCTCATCTACCGCCAATAGGAGCTCTACCATTTTGAGGACCGTAGTTCTCTTCACGACCTCCAGCGTTCTGTGCAGAAATTGTTGTTCTGATTCTGCACCAGGCGGAGGATGTTCCCATCGGACCTGGCGATGCTGTCGTGGAAATACCCGATGTAAAGCGCTTGTTTTGGAATCTGCGACGCTTCAACAGCTTCCAATGAAGCACCTTCTCAGGGCTTGATTGCAGCTGTGGCATCCTTCAGCCACTTAGCTGTATCTTTGTCTACACAGGCGATTTCGAGATACCTTTGTTTGTAGGTGCACTTCCTAAACTTGGGTCTCGTATTGCTTGAGCTCTGCTCCATGACGCTATCGATCAGCGCGCATCGCGTAGCCTTCAGTTGTTCATGGCTGAGGGTATTTGCAGGGTACTCAACCGGAATGATGGCCATCGAGTACGACTTGGCCATTTCGTTGAAAGTTGGGCGCTGCTCAGTTTACAGTGTCTGTCTAGGATCCAGCCTTCTGATCTTTTTCGGTTGCGGTTCCTTCCTGCATCGACTGTTGGCCGGCGACTCCGTGTCCGTCGAACGCTGTCGCTTCGATGGTGCCTTTCTATAGGGATTTTTGCCAACTCTAGCGCTTCAGTGTGTTTGTGGCCGTTTCTCAGCAGCCACCCATAGCGTTTCTTCGCCGCTCCGCTTAAGTGATGCGTTCTTCCTGTTCCTCCTGTTTTATTCTCGGAGCCCTTCAACCCTCCGGTTGCTCCGCCGGATTTGTCTGTGTCCACCTTGGCCACTGTCCGATCCACGTCTCTATCTGGAGTGTTGAGAATAGACGAAGCGCAGAACACAACATCCTCCAGCGAACCACTATTCAGCAGCTCTACAAGTTTGCTTTCCGCGCAATCCTTCTCCTCTTCCATCTCCATCGCCGCAATCTCCTCCGAACTCATGTTTACAGTGTTCTTAGCGTTTTCCGTTTTGTTCCCACGAAAAGCTAGGGAAAGAAAGTCAACCCTGTCAGAGCCCCGCTTGACAGGGTAAGTGCAAAAATACTGTGGGGTGCGCCCTGGTGCCCCACAGGCTCCGTGTGCAGCTTGGTATTTATCATCACTTCAGATCCCAGTCCTAGTTTTAAGTAGGGCTGGTGTTCGAAGTATTGATGCCCCCCCCCGGCCATTCATCCCTCGGCACGGGTCGCGTTACACCTTGGATTGGGGCATAAATTCTACGGTACGGGTTTTGAGGCCCGCCCGTTGGCACCCTCTCATTTCGATGCTACAGCAGAAGACTGATAGCACCCAGCCGACGCCGGTCTAACGATCACATGTCATCGATAGACTCACGTGGAGGCATGAGATAGGAAACTTGTGAGTACTATGTTATCTCACCATTTGACGGCACAGCTGTTATTAGTCGCCTCTTACGACATGGGGAACAGAAACACAGTGGGTCAATTCTTCGCTGAAATACTGCGAGAGATTTCAGCCACCACCGGATACCGGCTCATCATCTTCTTCGATACTTGGGAGGCCCTGCCTAGGTTGCCGCGCTGGGGACACACTGGAATCCAGTAAAACTGAGTAGTATATTCAGGTTCATGGCTATGCGGGTCACAAGCGCGTACTATCTCATCAGAGGCAGTCAGTGTTATCGCTAGAATTATTCCTATCGGCATCATCCTAGGAGAAGATAACGAATGCCATTAGCGGATTAGGAGACCAGAAGAATACGGAAAACACTAAGAGCTGACTCGATGGCCAAATGACAGGAAGATTGGGACTCGTCGTAAAAAGGAAGGTGGGCTAACAGACGCATACAGGCTCTCTCGACCTTAGTAAATAAGAGATATGTTGAAGTAACCTTCTATTTGACGCAGTTCCATAATTTTTTTCGAACAGTGCCTAAATCCGTTTGAACACGCGGTGTCATCCTTTTATCCGAAGTGCATAAACGTAGAGGAAACACCGGAGCATGTGGTCGACGAATGCTGGCGATAGGTACTCAACGTGGAAAATAAATTTAAATAATAATACTTGTTATTATGTCCACCATTCAAAATAACGAATGTCTCCAACTACATACGGGATCCGTCCGAGAAAGTATCGAGTCTTTTTGAGATCTTAAGAAGTCCAGAAGTCACTTTTTAAGGCTTCTATGTAAATTTGTCCGTTCTCGGTCCTAGACGTGGTGAAGAACTGAATATATGCCACATCCACGAATCGCTTGCCAACTAAGGATTTTGTAGCGAATTTTAACATCATCTTTTAGTTTCTGTATAGCTTCTAGTGCAAGTTTTGCCACCGTGTTCTGTTTGCTGCCCCTGATCGGTGCCTTTCGTACTTTGTATACGTGTTGTTGAAAACATTTCTTTGCTTTGCTCAAAATAAATTGAATTTTGAATCGAAATATTTAATTATCGTTCAAACTAATCTTTAATCACAAGTTGCAATATGCGATTCCGCGAATCCTACTGATCCATTATTACCCACACACTAGAGAGTTATAAACAGTTGAGTGCGACTATTTTTGGAATTTAGCTTTTAGAATGATTTTAATGCAACCTAATTTGGGGGTCCCCAAAATCGCACGCCCCCTGGCTCAGTGTACCCATGCGTGAAGGCGGTACTGCACCACGTAAATTAAACTGGAACCGAGGAACAGACGACCCCCAACGTACTTATTTTATTTTTTTCTACGAATAATCAAATAACTTACCTCGAAAAATCAAAGCCGAGACATGCAAAAGACATACCCTATTAAAAAGGTTGGCCTAGAATTTTTGCAGAAATATCGACATGGAACCGATTTAACAAACTCGTTACTAATATAAATAGAAGAATAAAACCAACTGAAAATAAAAATCACACTTTGTAATTCTGAAGCTTAAGTTCATAAAATATCACCCCTTGATCCCTGGATAATCAAGTCTGACCTGTATTGGTTAAAGCGGAATTGCCGCAATACCGCGCAGATCCCATCCCAAATCGGCACTGCTAATCACCTACCAAAATCGTTTTATCTCAAATGTTGGATAGTATTCAGAAATGAAAATTTAAGCGAAACATGAAAGTACACTGAAGTCTTTTTTATGCGGTTTTTATGCGGTTTTTTATGTGACTTTTTTATGCGAATTTTCAAAGTTATGCGGTTTTTTTATGCGGATTTTCAAAGTAATGCGGTTTTTTTATGCGGATTTTCAAAAGTTATGCGGTTTTTTAAGCGGATTTTTTTATGCGGTACGTATCCCCCGCATAAAAAAAACTTCAGTGTAGTACGTACAACATCAATACAATATAAATTTTTAGTTGTTATCAAATAATCATTTGTATGCTGTATCCAATTCAAAGCCATATTTTTGCTGTTATTTTTGTCGTTTAAAATATAACTACACCCAAAACAAAAAACTCTTGCAATAATTGCAAGCGACAATCACTTGCAAATAATGTTAGCATCGCTTGCAATTTTTCAGTTAAAGCCGCTTGCAATTGTTGCAAGCATATAAAATATAAATCAGCTATTCAAGGTAACAGGATAGCGGAGGGCCGTGTGTCATATCCCATTCGACTCAGATCGTCGAGATCGGAAAAAGTCTGTATGTGTGTGTATGTGTGTGTGTATGTATGTGCGTATTTGTCAAATAATGTCACTCATTTTTCTCAGAGATGGCTGGACCACTTCCCATCGGCTGCTATTGAATTTTGGATCGATCGGAATTCTGGTTCCGGAATTACGGGTTTCAGAGTGCGGCCACACAGAAATTTCTCATATAAACTATAGGAAAAATTAAAAATAGAATTTTTATTTTTGATGCTAAATGTATTCAAGGTGCATGAAACGTCGAGATTTGATGTAAACTCGAAATATTTTTTGACGACGATTCACTTTTTTGGATTTTGGCACATTTTTGCCTTTCTCATATAGAAAGGTTATGCAATCACTCTGAAAAACGTCAACCTAATCCCGGCGAATTTTTTTTTGACTCACATAAGGTTTCTGGATTTTAACAGGGGCGTAGTTGATGGTTTACGGAGAGGGGTTACACCCCCTCCCCTCTACTGTTCAATCCCCTCCCTTAAAAATCTCCTTAAATCACCCCTCAGACCACCACCCCATCCAGCCATCATATCTCTCCTTTTCAACCCCATCATCTTTAAACCACCACTATATCACAAAGCATACCAATTTAAGCTGGGGAGTCGTTCGTTCATGGGACTTTCGCCCTCCTCAAATACCCACCCCTCATGACAAAATGAGTTAGCAAGCAGATAACATTGATCTAATGCTGATTAGGCTAATAAAGTATGATATTTTTTTGTTTCAAGTGTTTCACCGTCGACACGTAGCTCATAAAGTTCGTGGCTGGCATGCTATTGTGTATAAGTGCAAAGTGTACTAAGAATGTAATGGACATTTCCACAATTATGTTGAACATAAAAAGCCTCCGTGCCATAGTTTAGAGAAATGAGAAAGGCACAATTGCACCGCTAGGTGGATTAAAACAGGTTTTTTTCTTAGTAGTTGATTCAATATTCAATAGTTCAAAACGAAGATCAAATTGAAATATCTTTTATTATTATGTTTAACGACTATGGTCGGTTTTTATATCTCGCTAGTTAAACTGATTTAGCGAAATATCAGATCGCCTAGCTGGGAGTGATTGAAAATAGAGTATGCGTTTTCAATTTGTGATTGATACATTGAAAAACATTCATATTTTGCCTTGAAAAATGTTGATATAGCTTAAAAGTGCGATCCAGTTTAGAATCTTCCTCCCGTTTAATTAACTTTTCTTATATTGGAGCACTTCAGAAGATAGTGCACTCGTATTGAGTTCACAAATACTAAGGCAGTAAAACGCAGTCACAAAACAAAATTGAGATTAACAACCAGATTCTCGGCAGCTTCTAACCCAGTGCTCTAATTCTTAGGACGGAAAAATGCGATCACATGGTTGGGACTGCTTATGTTTTGCTGTGGCCCTTGGCTCTTTTAAATGAGCATAGCGCTATTATCGTTCGCCCGGCGAATACGCTATCTCCGTTTCAATGCTGTTTCTTAGACGATTGCTAGAAGGAGAACCAACATGATGCGTGAAGGCGTTATGTGAGCACCGAAAAAAACAAACACGCATCCGAAAAAAATTAGGTCAAACCTATTTAAAAACTGAAGAAGACTGCGCTGCATTTTCTGGCAAACCAAAACGAAAACTACAACTCACTAGCTGTGACCAGAGCAGGGCTCCCACTATCAAGGAAAAAGAGGAAGAAGAAAGGCCCTTCAAACCACACATCACTGTGCATTAGATTGGAGCAACCAGCAGTGGGGTAGTGGGGGATCAGAGGGAGCATATTCAAGTTGATAAAACTAAAAGTCGTATAAATTTTATTCTGTTTATCGCGTTTTTTCGGACCGATCGCGCTGCTCCGGATGGCGAAGAAAGCGAAAGTGAATGTTTTAAGCCCTTTACGGACAGTGCGAGGATCTGAACATAGTTTTGTCGTTACATGTGTTGATGTTGCGCGCTTTTGGGGCTGAATTTTCGGCAATTTATTCTGATGCGTATGATACTATAAGAGAGATATATGCTTGTTTTGATGATGTGATTCGAATCGGATGCAGACGAAACGTGCACAGATGTAGTAGTATTCCCCATTTGACTTATGTTCATTGACCATAAGTAAGCTGACCAACTTTGACGAGAAAATCCGTACACTATGCGAACCGTGTTCCTAAGCTTGGTGAAAGATTACGCTTCGTTGCTGAATGGTATACGGATTTTTTCGTCAAAGTTGGTCAGCTTAAAATTTGTCAGTTGATGTTACGAGTGTGATCAGGTGGATCTTTTCTTGTAATTAATGGCGAAATTCCGGGTGAAAAGAAACTCCAGAGGAATTGTTATTTTTAGGTAAATTATTTTGTGAAGTCATTGATTAGGTTTCCACATCGACGCATCAGTATCTGGTACCGACTTAATAACAGGTAGGCACATAATCCAAAAGCATAAAACCTGCAACGAAGCAAAATGGAATCTTCTGCTCACCGAGAGAAAAGTCGTGACATTTTCCACAAAAACAAAAAAATTGTTCAATAAATTTAACGCAAAAAAATATCTGTTGTCAACAAAAGTCTAAAAAGAAAGGAAACATTTTACACGTCATTACATTAAGTTAAGTAAAAGAGTTCTTATAACGATAACTTTTTATATGTTTTTAAATTTCATATAATATGGCAGACAAAACTGAAATTTTACGTACTACGAAATCCCTGCCGGCTCGAGGAAGACCGCCCGGCCTCCCAATACATGATGCTTCCTGATGAAGACCGGCCGTGTCTGTAATCCTTATCGATAACTTCTCGAAGCCTGAAAATGAAAGTTAATATCTTTCTTCGCCCTGACAGCTTTGTCCACCCAGTCTCTCCCGTCTCTGATACCGAGATGTAGGAATTCACCCCCTCCCCCGCTTCCTGAATATCTTCCCAAAACCTATTTGCCCCCCTCTCGCTATCTTTTCCAATTTTTGTTGTTCAATCTATAATCTCGTTAAGAAATTTCTTACAGTACTACTACTACTCATAAAATAGCTCTAATTAACCGCTCCTAATCTTAATATAATTGAATCACTCCATCTAATTATTCCTAGTTTTAATATGGTTGTAAAATGTTCCGCTTAGTGAATTATTCATTGCTTCAATAATCTCTAAAGTGAATTACTATACATTGTTCATTACTATACAAACACACAGTCAATGATCCCCCCTAATCTTACGAATATTATATTATCCTCTCTTGTATATGTATAAGTTGTCTGTAGAATTTTATTATACTAAAATATTTTAATGTGTAATCCCCTAGTTTTAAGACATTCATAATGTAAAACGAAGAAAAAAATTGACATCTTTAAATTAACGCGAACGTTCCTTATCAAGTGAGTGGTAGTGATCTTTTAGTTATAATAAGGTTTATCGTACAATCTTTTTGAAAAAAATGCTAAGCTAAACTGCTTTCTTGGAGATTCTTTCAAATAAAGAGACAACCTCTCGCTGGCAACAAAACCGCACCACCTACGAATGCCAAAAACAGAAACTAAGTCGCACCGTGCCTACCGTGCTTCACTGACCCACTTAGCCAGACGCAAATAAATAATATTAAACGGAGACGATTTAAATTTTAATTCCTGTCCTGGTGTTATTGTTGTTGATGTTGTTGTACTAGATGCACATCAACACGTCTTAAGCCAAATTTACACCGATACGATACGTTTGAGTGACGGTTCAGTACCGTGCACGTACACCATTCTATCATTCACTTCTCGACAAACTTATGATTACGGCGTATAAGCCAACTGTCGAAATTATATTTGTGCCGGACATGTGTGAATGCTCGCATATAAAATGGATAAAATGTAAGCAAGAATATAGTACACGGTACTGAACCGTCACTGAATCCGATCGGAAAAGTGTGAAATTGGCTTTATACTGGCATCGACTGCCCGTACTGAAATCATTCAGCCAACTTTTACCAGGTAGTAAGTTATCTGGAGAGTAGCAGCTTCATAGTGTGTCCACGAGTTTGTCATATTGTGTCTGGGAAGTCATCAAACATGCACGATTTTTGGATTGTGCGTAACCCCTGCATGTAGTAGGTTGGTATATTCGGATTTTCTGCATGAGATCAGTGCGATCGAACTGGAAAGGCTCGGCCAAAACCATATACATATTTACATCTTGGGAGGGTGATCTTTTAAGCAGATATTGCTTCCAATACCGATATCGGTTACTAGAGCTGTTAGTGGTGTTCAGTGCTTGACTCAGTCAAATTCTAAATATAAAAATATTTTAAACCATTTTTTTATTTAATTTTATTTATTTATTTCTTATCTTCGGTATACACCATACAGTCTCATTTTAAAACTATATATTTCTTATTAATAACTCATTTCTATGCTTGGAAACGTTAAAATCATACACTGAAGAAGCTTCGTTAAATCTGCGGCAACATCTTTCCAGTGGATTATTTTGTCCATATGAAGTACGGTGTCTAGGGATCTACAACAGAGTTGGGTTATGAAGAACTCGAGGAGGCGCATACAAATTAACGCCCGAGAGAAGATCGGGACTGTCGATATTACCTGACAGCAAGTCGAAAACAAAAACTCTGAAGATACGGCGAGTCGCCAGAGTCTGCAGACCGAGTAGCATACATCTATCGGCATAAGGAGGCAACACAACTGGATCATTCCATGGAAGTTTCCTGAGGGCGAATGGCACAAAACATCTTTGTATACGTTCTAGTCGGTCAGTTTGAACGGTATGGTATGATGCCTACACTTGCACAGCATACTCCAGAACACTTCTGATCAGGGCACAGTAAAGTGCTTTTAGTGCGTAGAAATCATCGAAGTCCGCCGTGTTCCGCTTTAAGAAGCCCAGCATTCCGGATTTTTTCTCTACTATGTGATTCAAGAAGGTAAAAATCAAACAATTCTATGGGACCAATAAAGTTTTAGCAAATGGTATTTGAAGTGTTTATCAACTATAGAGTTCTTTTTAACACTATCATTTTTTTCTTAAGAGTTTAACTAAAAAAGTTGCAGCATTATTTAGTGGAGGGGGACTTTTGTATTTAGTGACAATATGAGATGACAGTGATTTGGGGATCATATCATGCTACGTAGCTTTTTTGTGATATTCAATAAAACCTAGACGCATTTGCGCTCATTTATTCAATAAACAACAGAGAAGAGCAAAATAGTAAAGAAAATCATCTGTTATGAATACCGACTTATAGCGGGAACGGTAGGGGGAGAGGTTCTAGTAAAAGTTTATGTTTGTCTACGAACGTGGGGGGGGGGGGGTGTTATCACAAACGTCTACGTAGACATTTTTTGGATTGATTACTCTTTTTATACTACCCGGAAGCCATTGAAATGGGTGTAATTCGGATACCCTCGATTTCTCAGAAAATCGTAAGACTTTCTGACTGTCGTACATATTCGTGCAACCGCTATTCCAAAACATTAATGTTGACAGCTTAATCTAATTCTTTGGTGTTTTTAGAAAGGAGATACAACGTGTTTCATGTTTTTGCCATCCTCAAAACAAAAATCACTATAATGGTAAAACCGTGATTAATGCAACAAATCAAAGTGAAAAAAAAACAAGTAAGTATTTTCGAAAGTTCCTATTCTATGAAATGATTTTTATTTGGGTGAAATCAAGGATATTTTCAAGAGGCTCACCACTTTTGTGCGAAATAAGCGTACGGAGCTCTTCGAATCCCCTATTCCATCACACACCATTCAGCGGCTTGCGGCTACGTAGACACGCACCACAGCATGAAAATACATGATGCTCCAATCGACAGCTGTGACTAACGAGATTAAATTTTCATAACTCAATTTATTTTTTTGCTTCTAAAGGAGATTCTCTAATAGATATTTCATAGGTATACCTAATTCTACTGTAAAAAAATTGACGGTCTGAATAGCCCGCTAGGGAGGCCCGAATTGCCCATACATTGTAAAAGGATGGAAAAACGTAGTGTTTTGTAAATCTTTGCCTAGCGCTGTCGTGGAGTGATGCAAATGAATTTTTATGACGCCAAAATGTAGCTGAGGTTTCAAACTAACAATTAGGACAAATTGACTGATAATTTTTTCGCATCTTTACTCCTAAAAGAGCGATCAACAGAGCCGGATCGGCGCTCGTCAGGAGCCTTCAACTAAGCCTACTTCCACTGGTTAAGGTGCCGGGTTTCGAACGTACTTGAAGATCTACCAAAGTTTTATTGGGACGGAGGGCAACCAATACCATTAGCCCACTCGCCGTTTCGGGGAAGTTATCACTCATCCTTACTAGGGTAGTGGAATGGCGTGGCTGTCGGTCCGTGGATAAATTTCGATGAAATCCTTATTCACAACCGTGTTCTGCCGCCAGTATGCCGTAATTAGGATCTTACTGGTATCGATCCTAATGTACCGGTTGGCACTCTAGTTGGGTGAGGGTGCTTTATGCTAAGATCTTGGATAAAACCTTAGCGGAAGCGGCACCGACTCGCTTTAACGGAGCTGCTTTCGGATTTATATGGCTTTTTCTAGGTGTTTAGCAGAGCCCAACATTGCCTTGCCCCACCATATCCTGGCAAGACCACAACTCGCTATAGGTCCGGCAGTGGGGGGGGGGGGTTGGTGGGATCGCTAAGCCCCTGAACTTCTGTACTCCAGTCCCTGCTGCCCCTTGTGTGTGTATGTAAGGGACAAACTCTCATTTGTGTTTCTCAGCAAAGGCTGAACTGATCTTATCCAAATCTAATTTCAAATGAAAGGCCTATCACTCAGACAGAACTCTATTAATTTGTTTTTGATTCTGATGTTTTGTTTCTAAGATATGGATGTTTGAATGTGTAAAAAACGGGTTTTTGTATTTTTTTGGGAATTACTGTCCAATTTGACAACATAGATAAACTCGTTAGAGATGTTTAGATACCTTCTACGAATACCTTTTGAACGAGATATAGTTTGTTGAAATCGGACTATTGTCAAAAGAGATATTTAACATTAAATACGGATGACGGATTATTACCGTTTTCCAGTATCTAGAAATAATACCAAAAACAAGCAGATATTGAGATGATGTCTTAAGCAAATTTGCTCTTTCTTTTTTATAAAACTGCTGAAGACACCAAGTATATATTGTAGGCCTAAAAAGTTATAGCATGTTATTTATTGTTCAATATAGTAATGATCCGTTCTAATATACCAGCCGAATTTTATTTCGATTAAACGGAAAAGGATATCAGTTAATTTTTTGTTATTCATTCTTCTATCTACTACCGTTAGAAATGACCGGGATGTACCTTGATCACTTATTAGTGTGCAAACTTTCATTTACAAGAACCTCCTGACGGCTCATTTTTCACCTTATGAGTCTTAGATCGATCAGGATCATATCTCGGATAACGAGAAGCACAATAAATCACTGCAAGTAAGTGAAAACAAAGTCACTACAAACTCGTCCACAAGAAACAACTTCAAAAATATTATATTTTTTTCTATTGCATCGAACTACACCAAGTTTTTGGTAGCTTGTGAAAAGATTAATTTAACGGTTTCTTTAAAAATTTGGCGAACCTTCTCTCATTCGTTCGTTTGTTTGGGTAGTTTATGTTACAAATGTTTCCTAAGTTAATAGGTACAATTAAGGGGGTGGACTGATTTATTGCCCATGATCGCAAATCAATCTCATAAAGATAGGAAATGCCATAGAAAACGGGACTATTATGCGATCATGGGCAGTTTATGAGACTTGTTTTCGTGATTTTTGGAAAGGGAAGGAAAAATTCTAGATATTTGAAAATATAATAATATTTAGAAACACATTCGAAAAGCCAAAATAAAAATTTTCCTTGAAAAACAGCACAAAATGGCGGAGTCAAGGACTATTTACCTAATAGGCAGAAAAAGTGCAGTAATTCTGGTTGAAATTAATGAAACAATACGTTTAATTTTCAGTGGTTTTCTAAAAAATTACGCATTTTTGGTATGAATTTTTGTTTTTAACGTGCTGCAAAAATAGGTTAAACCGGTTTTCTGGTAAATTTGTTTGTTAGAATCTTAAAAAGGCTATATGAAAGATTATTGTGATATATTCTTCGATTTATCTAGTGATATAAGCAAAAAAAAATCGATTTTTTTCGATCGTGTTGGCAGGGGCGGATCCAGAAAAAAATTCGGGAAGAGTTCGAAGTTTTGGTTCGAAATCATTGTATAATACGTAAAAACCTCATTTAATGAAATACCAATTGCTGGTCAAATTTGGTTTCAAAAGATTTTGAGTTTGAAACTAATATAAAATTCAAGCTAAGTTTTTTTTTTTTTTTTTTTTTTTTTGTTTCGATTATAGAGGTTTTAACCTTAAGGTCATTCGCCTCTTCGGGTTAGAAAAATCTCTTATGAAAAATTTCTAACCCTATGTGCGGGGTCGGGACTCGAACCCAGGTGCGCTGCGTACAAGGCAATCGATTTACCAACTACGCTACGCCCACCCCTACAAGCTAAGTTCTTTTGGAAGGGTCCATCCCGTAATCTTTGACCTAGACTGCCCTTGTATGCAAAAGTGACGCAAGCGCCACTTTGGTCAAATTTCATTTTTTCGTATTTCTGAGTTCTCCACAAAAATCCACGTCTTTCAGTGTAATTGTCTTTAAAAAAAATGCAAAATGGCCTTTTTTACCAAAGTGACGTACCGGTGCAATATAGTACTGAAGGTATATTTAACAAGGTAGAATAATTTATTCTTAAGGTTGGACAGAGAATGCGCAAAATTCGCAAACGAAAGAAGCAGTTTTTTCCACACCGTATGTCAGATCTTCATAAAAATCAATCAGCGTATGTAGAATGTTGTTACAGTACTGCTGATTGATTTTTATGAAGATCTGACATACGGTGTAGAAAAAAACTGCTTTTTTGTTTGCGAATTTTATCCTTTCTCTGTCCAACCTTAAGCTGTTATATCATAAGTAATGTTGGGAGCTAGATAAGCACCATTTTGTGATGTAAATAGCTAGGGTGGTGTTATAATTAGGCTAGGATGGTATTCAAATTAGTTTTTTAGCACGATAATTTTTTTAACCATTTATATTTTATAAAAAAGTCTTCTGTGCAAGTTAGGATGCTTCTTTAAAGCAGCAAGCTCAGTCTTTTTCAATATGGATTTTTCATACCACAAAAAGGTACGAATGTATCTTGGTGAAAACTTTTGTTCAAAACCGCTGTTGTTCTACATTTCATCATTTTAGTGCGCAATTGGTACCCAACCAATTAATTTCAAAACAAATTCCAACCAAAACATCTGCAAATGAAATGGAATTTATTCAAGTCTCATAAACCGTGATTGAACTATTCACATATCCGGCTCCAAATTTATACGAAAATTTCATGGGGTCAGTCCGAGGCAATGTTAAGCCAGTTTCATTAATTTTTAAAAGTATATCATGAAAACTGGTATTAATATAATTTAAACATTAATAAATTGTGTATATAAAGGCTCTAAATTAATTTTGAAATCATCTGAGAGACTTTGTGGATTCAAAATGAGTAACCCTGTGAAATGTTTGTACCTGAATACACCTGTTATTCGACACGCTTGATCTACTAAAAATGCAATCACATTAAGACCAACTCCAGAATAACCGTATCTAGGAAGACTTCAAATGTGCTTGAATAGTTTATAGACAACCTATATGATGCATTTTGATGTGCCGTGCAACAGAAATATTCACTAAAAAATTACCAAAGAAGCGGGAAACCGGAATTACCGGGACTAGTCGTTACATGGAACACTGTATCCAAATGTCTTCAAATATGATAGTATTTTTCACAGATCACAGAATTTGATGTGCCGCATGACAAAAATGTTTAACAAAAACGTTTCATCCCGGATGCCTTTAAATGTGATAGCATTGTTCGTAGAAAACCGAGCTGGTGCACCTTGATGTGCCGCGTGACAGGAATATTCACTTAACAATTCGTCCGTTGAAAAGGAATCCGGAATCACCGAATGGGTTGTAAAGTTTCTCCGTGTTTCCGGATTACTTTACATGTCTGCAGATCATCGTTAATGTGCCGCATGGCAGGTATCTTCAAGTATAAATGTTTCACAAACATGGGTAGCGTATTCCGCATTCACGACTTCCAGCCCAGAACCGCTTCCACGTTGTCTGAAAAAGCCTACATAATACCAAAATGAAGTCATAGTGTTCAAATGTAGGATAAAATATACAATACATTTTATAGTAATGCCTGACTTGCAGTTAAACTTTGGAAAATTAATGAAAATGTACTGAATGGCCCTAGGACATAACCCACGGAACATCCGTATATATATAGCCATCATATAGCCTCGGAAACTTGAATGAATTCAATTTGCAGATAATTCAGTTGATTCGGTTGATAATATACCGCACGTTTTATCCGGTACTATTGGTCTGTATGCGTACGTCAGAATTGCATAAAAACAGTGAAATGAAATCGCTATTTTTTGCAAAAGTTACGTTAGCTAAAATTTACAAAGTTTTTGCAAAAAAAATGAAAATTTAAGCAATTGGCTATTATCTACGATGGATTGTACACATTTTGTACAGAACAGATAGTTGAAACATTATTCGTGTTTTTGAAAACATCACGAAACGTAAAAATTGGTTTCCTGAAAAATATTCCTTTTGGCGCTAACGTTACAAATGCATAAAAGGGCAGTAGAGCCCATAATTAAAAGTTTTTTCGATTCCTTAGAATGATAGAAAGCTACGTACGTAGGAATATTTAGATAATTTGATTTTCCGCGAAATGGCACACTTCTTAATAGAAAAACGCTTTTAATCCACCTAACAGTGTGATGAGCCATTTCTTATAACTCTTATCACTCTCTTCGGATATTATATCGTTTGAGAACATTTAGAACTTGATGCTTCGCGATGTTTTTGATAACACATACTACATGGGATAGTGGCAGGACTCAGAGAATCGCTCAAATCAGCATAGGACAACATCAGTGCTAGAAATCTCAAACCAAATCAATGGGAAAGCTAAAAAATGGCCCATAAAATAGACATACCAACGAATTATTGCTAATGCTATGTTAATAAAATATCTAAATTACTCAATAAATGCATTGTGGTGAGAAAACTGAATTTTCCTATAGGGGTTATGTATATTGTACTGAGCCAAAAAATCGAATTTTTTTTTTGAATCGATTTGAAGTTTATACTTTACTCAAATTTCCAACGCGACTGAGAACTAAGAAATCAACGCTTTTTCTTGAAAAAAATACTAGCGATACTAGCAGTGACACCATTCAAAGAAAATCAACAGTGAATATTTCCAGACTTGGTTTTATTTCCTATTTAAGAACTATTGTGTTTTTTACATCCTAGATTGCATGATTCAGTGATCGAAACCCAAAACTTCATGAAGTATTTGAAATTATTAAATTTGTATTTGCTATTGAAATTGACAAAATGATAGGTTCGCCCCTTTGGCGATTGTTTACTTTTTCGGTTCCACCTATCAGCATTGAAGTATCGCCCATACGTTTTTTTACAATACCAATTTTACAATTGTTGGGGGTTTGGTGAAAATCGATCTTACTGTCCAAACGGCATAATTTCGAAACCGTAATTTTTGAAGTTTTAAAATTATGCAGAATTAATTTTTCAGAAAATAGAAACAGAGTTCGTGTCTTTAGTGAATTTGTTGAGACTTTATTGTAGTCATGAATATTAACCTAAGAAAATTCACCATAAATACTTCTTGGACGATATACCGTCAAAATTATTTTATCAAATGATGCGCTGTTTAATGTTTGTAAAATTCATCGAAGATACTAAACCTTCGAAATTGGCGGTTTCAAAATGATGTTATCTTGACCTTAAATTACTGTTTTTGAACATTTGACCTATACATATAATTGGTCATACAACAAAAATCAAATTCTCATCAAAATCGATCAGGACCTGCTAGATTCGAATGGAAATCGTCATTTTTCATAAATTTCTCTCTACATTCGGAAAGAGCCTCGTTATTAATCATATTACATTTTCGTCTCAACTCGACGCATTCCCAAAATAAAAACCTGTTTTAATCCACCCAGTGGTGCAATTGTGTTTTTCTCATTTGTCCAGACTACGATTCCATGGCTGGTTATGTTCAATACAATGGTGGAAATGAATATTACATGTTCAGTACGATTTGCACATACGTACAATGGATCGACAGCCACGATTTTGAGATACTATGTGATACTGAAAAATCGATGGAAACCAGCGGCGGATCATGGAGAAAGATCCGGGAGGTCCGGGTCCTGCCGAAAATTTTCAACTTGTTAAGAAATTTTAAACTAGTTATAATTTAGCAACCCCTCACTGCATACTCGCTCCGGGCCGGTATGATTGACGATTTTTAGAGTGATTGCATAACCTTTCTATATGAGAAAGGCAAAAATGTACCAAAGTCCAAAAAAATCAATTTTTGTCAAACATTATTTTTTTCGAGTTTACATCAAATCTCAATGTTTCATGCATTTTAAAGTCGTTTAGCATCAAAAATACAAATTTGATTTTGAAAATTTTTCACTTCAGTTTATATGAGAATTTGCTGTGTGATTGCACTCTTTAACTCATAACTCCGGAACCGGAAGTCCAATCAATAAAAAATTCAATTGCAGCCAATGGGAAATTTGTACCTTTCATTTGAGACTAACTTTGTGCAAATCGATCCAGCCATCTCTGATTAACAGAGGTCACATTTTTTTTCCACATACACACATACATACACACAGACATTTTCCGATCTCGACGAACTGAGTCGATTGGCATATGACACTCGGCCCTCCGGGTCGGGATTTGATTGACGAATTTTAGAGTGAATGAGAAAGGCAAAAACATTTTTAGCAAATGTTGAAAGTTATGCATTTTTTGGTGAGCAGTTCTATGTTTCATAGACATTAAATCAATTTTAACTTCGCTTCCTATTAAATAAAGACCCTTATTACAGTACATCTCTACAAAAACGAGACCAATTTGAAAATAAATCTAAGGATTATGATTGATTACAGAACTCTGGAATTTTCTATTGGAATGCTTTCAGGCAGGAATTCGATATTGATGCTATTGGACAACTGTGAAATCAAGACCAATAGATCAGTTACATATCAGGACCCCATTCCGACAATTTATCAAAAGTCCTCATGATGTTTACAACAACAGGTTATCAATCTACGGATCAGATAATTGTTATTGTAATATTGAATTAAATCAGTCTGCATCAATAAATTTTCAACTTCAATCCAATTTTTTTTTGTGTGGTGGGGGGGGGGGGTGTTGTATTGTGTTAAACCCCAAAATATTCTCTTGGCTATGCGGTTGCTTGGAGTTATTTATTTCGCTTTTCATTTTCCGATATGTTTCAGATCGATCCGATGGTTATAAGTTAGAAAAATTGCAGTCAGAAGGTTCGCACAAATGAACATTTTTGTACTGATAAGTTATCAAGTTCCTTCCAGAGAACTTGGAAGTGTTTCGGTGATTTTTTCTAGCGGTTGTAGATAGTAAAATGAAATACAAAATTCGTTTTATCGAAATAATGTTTGGCTTATTTCAATGGATTATTACTATATTGAAGAATAAATAGGCGACAAAGAGTAATCAACAAACAACAAGCCATAACTTTTAAAGTATTCAAAATAGATATTTAAAATCTTTAGTAAAGTTATTCGCAAAAGTAAGAGCTACAAATTTGCTGAAGACATCATTTCGATATAATATGTTTTTGGTCATATTTCTGGCAATGGGAAATGATAAAAATCTGTCGCCGCATTTAATGTTGAATATCTCTTTTGATAATAGTTCGATTTCAACAATCTATAGCTTGTTCGAAAGGTATTCGTTGAAGCTGTCTAAATACATATAATTTGTTAATCTATATTGTCAATTTCGGCAGATAATTTAAAAAAACTGCAAAAAACGCCATTTTTACGCATTCAAACATTCATATCTTGGAAATTAAACATTAGAATCAAAAACAAATTAATAGCGTTCATACTGTTTTTTAGTTCTTTCATTTAAAATTGGTTTGGATAAGATCGGTTCAGCCATTGCTGAGAAACACGAATGAGAATTTGTCCGTTACATACACACACACACAGACACACACACAGACATTGTCCCAAATCGTCGAGCTGAGTCGATTGGTATATACGACTCGGCCCTCCGGGCCTCGGAATAAATCTTGAAAGTTTGAGCGAATTCTATACATTTCTTTTATAAGAAATGTAAAACGCTGAAATGTTATAAAAATCGGCACAAAATTGCTCATTTAAGAAAAATCGCTAGAGAAAGCAATTTTGAATACGTTGTGAAAATTTTAGAGTGGTATAAAATTATTCGAGTTATATTTCCAGTTATCGCAAACAATATGGTTTCGAGTTGATTTAAGTGAAAAAATTGAGATTTTGGTTAAAAAATCAGACATTGAGAGCTTTCTAATTTGTTTTTGGTATTAGAATTAGTAATAATGATGCAAATCAATATTTTTTGTTCAATCACTAGTTATTGTGAGTTCAAGGGTATCCGAAATATGTTGTCACTTTTAGAAAAAGTCGATATCGAGACTATTCTTTTCGCTTTACCTTTGATTTGATTTGACTTTCGAAATTTGTTGCAATGATGTCGTCCCATGCCAATTTGATCGCTATAATATCTGTAGAGGGGGTTCTAAGAGTTGTACGAAATGTCCAAACCCACTGTTAGGTGGATTAAAAACGTTTTGCCTTTCTCATATAAAGAAAGGCTATGCAATCACTGTAAAAATCGACTTTTTAACCGAGGCCCGGAGGGCCGAGTGTCATACACCATTCGATTCAGTTCGTCGAGATCGGCAAATGTCTGTGTGTGTATGTATGTGTGTATGTGTCTGTCATTTAAACTCACACAATTTTCTCAGAGATGGCTGAACCGATTTTCGCAGTTTCATCTGAAAGGTATAACGCTCCCATAAGCTGCTATTGAATTTTTAGTTGATCCGACTTCCGGTTCCGGAGTTACGGGTTGAAGAGTGCGGTCACACAGAAAATTCCCATATAAACTGGTACCACCATGATGTTCAAATGATGTAAAACATATTAAAATTGATGTAACATTACTCTAGTTTGCGGGTCTGGATCACCAATGATCAATCAAAGCAGCTTTGACCACATTGGCCACCTATGACGGTTCATGACGCCCCCGGGGAACCCGCCAAGTTCCTAAGCTAATATCACACCCATTCCCCAACGAATTCTCTACCAATTTTTCAAACTTGACTTCAAATGAAAGATACAGTAATACCATTGACTGCTGCTGAATTTCATTCGGTTCTGACTTTTGCTTCCGGAGTTACAGGGGTGTTAGTAAGGATACACTGGAATTTCTCATATAAATCAGTACAATCGTAATACCTCAGAGGCTAAAAACTATTGAAATGGTCACCAAATTACTTCTAATCGCAGATCTAGATAACTGGTTGTCAATCAAACATTCTTTGAATATATTGTCCACTATCGACGATTCCGGAAGTCCGGAACTCCGGGCTTATTCCATAATTAAAGTCAAATCGGTTCTTCGGTGATGACTGAACCGATTTTCTCAAACCAAGTCTCAAATGGAAGGCAAAATATGCAGTTGAGTATTGCGTCGCCGCCCCTCGCCCCCCTTGCCTTGCCCTTACACCTCCCTCCTTCATCATTCCCCTCCCCTTGGACCACCCTCACGCCCGCATTTCCTTCATCCAACATGTATACCGAAATAAGATGAAGGATTTCTGACGCATCCTCCACTCCCACTCTACTAACCCCCCATTCCCTCCACTTTCAAACCCATTCCACCAACATTTCAAAATATAATCACATGAAGATAACATTGAACTCATGCTGATTAAGCTAATTAAATATTATTCTTTTGCCTTTCTCATATAGAAAGTTTATGCAATTGCTCCAAAAACCGACTTTCTAACCGAGACCCGGAGGGCCGAGTCTCATATAACATTCGACTCAGTTCGCCGAAATCGCAAAATATCTGTGTGTATGTATGTGTGTATGTATGTGTGTATGTATGTGTGTATGTATGCATATATGTATGTATGAGTGTATGTGCAGATTTGTTAACAAAATGTCCACATCGGTTTCTCGGAGATGGCTGAACGGATTTTTACAAACTAAGATTCAGATGAAAGGTATAATATTCCCATAGGTTGCTATTGAATTTCATTTTCAACCGACATCTTGTTCCGGATTACGAGTTGAAGAGTATGGTTACAAAACAAAATTTGTTGATTTGTCCACATCGGTTTCTCGGAATTTTCTGAACCGATTTGGCAAACTTGATTTTAAATGAAAGGTCCATCAGCTGCTGTTGAATTTTGTGTGGATCCGAGTTCTGGTTCCTGAATTACAGGGTGATACGTACGATCACGCAGCAAATCCCGATTCTAACGAATTCTGCGATGAATGTAAAAAGGTGAATTTTTTTCCAAAATGTAAACACAACTGTTGAATTTGTAGATCTAGGTCACCAACAGTCATTCAAAGTCTCTTTGGCCACACTGGCCACCATCGACGGATACGGAAGCATCCAAATTCAGAATAACGGTTATATTAGTTTCTCGAAAATGGCTAGACCGATTTGATCAACTCAGTCTCAAATGAAAGGTGTTGCGTCCCCGGAAACTGATATTAAATTCCATCTCCATCCGACTTCCGGCTCAGGAGTTACGGGTTGTGGAGTGCGATCACATAGAAAACTCCTATTCAAACCGATACCGCGATGAATGCAAAAAGGTGCTCTTATATATACTTACCAAGTGTAATAAGAATGAAAGACATTTCCATAATGTTATATTGTACGAACCAGCTATTAAATCATAGTTCGGAGAAATGAGAAAGGCACAATTGCACCTCTAGGTGGATTAAAACAGGTTTTTAATTTAGTTTCGATTCCTTGAAGTATAGAATAACTAAACCCATTTTAATGATAAATGCAGCTCTCGATGTATCTCGATCTTCGCCAGATGAAACGTAACAGTCTTTTAGTGTAACGTAGCAGTCCAAACATTTTTAATTTTATACAATTCAAAACAAAATATGTCACCATAATGAAAATAGAGTTTTCAACTCTTATACCGAAAACTAAGAAAATATACACTATTAGTTGAAAATAACTCACTAGAAGAGCAGACTTTTTTGACAGCTTTGAAAGTTGCTTCAAAATTATATAACGCGTCAGTCCATGTGTAGACGTTCTTAACGCGCAAATAACAAAACACACCAAAAATGTGTTTGACAAAATCATACTAAATGAGCATACTTTCAAGTGGTTGTATAATAAATATCAAAAGTGTGCATCTTCACCAAGCTTTACGTTGAATTGTTTGTTTGATTCTATGGTTGTTACGGGTTGGTCAGGGATTGGGTCCATATACGCTCAATTTTGAAATGACATGTTTACATGTACATGTTTATTTCATATCCGGGTATTATTACTTCTTTATTAGAAATATTCGGATTAATTGGGAAGGTCCTACCTCACTGCGAAAGGTATCTTCCAAATTACCGTGAAAAAAATTCACACCAGATCCACACACACACACTCATCAATATAGTCCCACACTTGAACCGTGCACTATAAAGTGACCGGAATCGAAGAAGAGTAAGTGACGTCTTGCATCTAAATCAGAGTTCGAGTATGTGGCTACAAACAGTCGACGGCAGCAGCAGAAGACCCCACCACGTAACCATCTTCGGTCGCGCTACCACGTGCTAACCAACACGAACAACTTCGTTGTTTACTATGGCACCATATCTGTAGAAACCAGTTGGAGTAGGAATGAAACTAAAAGTGGTCTGTAGTGTACGAGCTGCACGAAAAATAGGGAAAAACACATGCCGCCACTGTGAGTGGATGGGGAGAAAACGAGATGCAGATAGGTCGAGCCAAAAAGTGGGTCAATTCGTGTTTATTATACCAATACCATTATTGTAGAACCGGCTGACTGACTTACTGACTTACTGAATGACTTGGGTCGTAGCTAAGTGGGGTCTCTCTTGGTTGCAGCAGTAGGGTGGCCTAACTATGAGCTTTTCGCTTGATTCAGGTAAACATTGGATTTTTACAAACATCAAAACGGGATCTTCAATAATGAGCTTCCGAAACATGCTCAACATTTTTGTCACAGAAAGCCTCATTCTCTTGAGGCACGCTACTGGAACAGTATTACATCTTATACTGCATAATCCCCTCCCTTGCGTCATCTATCGAATGAGCTGTGTGGATATTGTGGAACGGTAAAAGCGACGCTGAGGTGAACTGCAAGAAGTGTTGAGGTAAAACTTGTTTTCGTTTTCTTTTCAGCTGTTTCTCGAAGTCTTTTTAGTAAATGCATAGAAAGTGAAAACGAGCTTTTTTGACTAATAATGCTAATAACGATTTTAAATTGGTTAAACCAATATCTGACACCGAACGTAGGATGGAATTATTGTTTAGCTGTGTGTATCGTTTGATCGCTAAATTCTACGAATGCTATGGAATTTACGAAGAAACCGATCAAACGTCGTAATTTGCTGGTTGGGCCACAGTCTGTGGCTTATACTTTAAACCCTAAAAGCGATTATCTCGAAATCATGTTTTCCCAAAAACGTCTTTGCGGTGACTACGAAAAGTGTTCAAACCATCTCAAAACTTTTTTTAGCTTGTTCGTAATTCAACTGCCGTGTCCTTGAACGATTCCATTTTTTCGTAAAAAAATTTATATCAATGTTGATTTTTTTTAATAATTTTTGTCGGGTGAAAATAGTGGATTTTTTTTTGCAAAAATCATCCTCGTCCTAATTTTTTTTCAATGAATCGTATACAAATGATATTTTTTAGTTTTATGCTTTCAGTTAAGCTGTTGGACTGGAATCGTAGTCACGGCAAGCCTCTTTGAAAAAAACGCGTTTTGCGGAAATTGCTATAACTTCGGCAATTATTAATATTTTTTGTGCACTCAGGTGGATTTTTCAAATTGAACATTGTACTATACTAGACGTATAACAAGTATTTTATAAAAATATGGCTAAATACCTTTACAACAATATAGTTTTATAGCTTTTTAGCACTGAAAATGCTTTACTCGATTATATAGGAATCGGGCTATGCGTGAAATCAAAATTTTAAACGATTATGGCGTTTTTTTCTTTAGGTTTATTTGACACTGTTCCCTTCGTTAGTACAACTGAGCCGTGGATCTTGTAAGTTTTTACAATAAGTAAAAATATAAAAACACTACGAATAGCTGTCTGCTAGATCTTGTTGACGCAGTTTGCTGCTGCGTGTTGAGAATCTTTTACTTGGCGGTTCCGACTTATCCGTCGCAGCTTGGGGGTCATTTAGTCAGCCTTCTCACGCGTTATCATTCACGCCCATTGCATCATCGGTACTGATTTCTTGTTGCTCACGGTCAGAGGTTCTTATTTGTTTCTTGTTATTATGGGTCGTTGTGATAAATCCGTCTTCATCGGTATTTGCTTCTTTATTGGTGATGCTAGTTGTTGAGTTGGGATCGGTTTTCGTGGTCGTTGTGCCTTCATTATTGATGGATTAGGTCGTTGTTTTTGGTTTATCTGTATTAGCAGCCGGTACACCGGTAACGTTCCGGATCTTGAAAGCCCCATATCTTCGGTCACAAGGGCGTACGGTGAACTAATTTGATTGCATCTTGGTCCTTAGAGTTTTCCGTAACTTTGAGGGTATAATTCTTTGTACTTTTTCAGCGGATTCTGAATTAGGACTCTGATTTGATGAAAACCGGTAATGTACCGGATCTTCAAAGCCCCATATATCCGGTCACAAAAGCATGCGGTAGACAAATTGAATGCATCTTGATCGCTGGAGCTTTACGCAACTTTAAGGGTATAATTCTTTCTACTTTTTCAGCAGTTTGTGGATTAGGCCTCAGATTTGATGAAAACCGGTAATGTTCCGGATCATCAAAGTCCCATATCTCCGGCTACAGTTGCATCCGGTGAACAAATTTGATTGCATTATATTTCCCAAAAAAAAAATTCCGCTACTTTTAGTGTATATATTGTCATACTTTTTCAGCGGCTTTCAATTACTTGCCTTTTTGGTCGAATTTCTTCCACTGTGCGGTGGTTAGAGCTGGCTGTAATAGACGAGTGTCGATGAGTTTCTTCGGCACATGGGGGACATGGGTTTGGGTCTACCCGCGCTATGTGATCAGCGTGTTTTGCTTGTAGATTACGCCATCTTTCGGTGATATGCATTCGATAGTCATGTACTATTGGTTTAGTCACTCACATCCTCACAATATGAACACCGTTGGAAACATCGGTTAAAAAGATGGGTGGGTAATGTCAGAGACATAACCGGAGTGAAGTAGAATACACTTTAGACCGGTAAATTCTGCTCTGGAATAAGCAATTTCTATGCGATTTTGTCGACTTTAGCACATTCATAGTTTATTTGGAGTATTTTTGGAATTATCAATTATCGTAAGTCCACCGGAGGAAAGGCTCCCCGCAAGCAGTTGGCAACAACCCCCTGGCAACCCTATACCATCATATGGAGTTTGACAGCGACCGACATATATGGGGCGTTATAGCTATAAAGCCCCAAACAAAGAATTATGTTCGGCGCTATGCTCGATATTCAAGCATTCCACACGACGTTTTGCATCTTGTGGGATGATTTAATAATTTAATCGACATTTTGTAACTAAATACAGCTTCTAATCATTCGGTTCAAAATCAATGTTTTGCCTTTCATGGCAGTGATGCTGGCTGTACAGAGACGTCGTCCTTGACAGGGGACTGGTTGGCAACGAAGGCCGTGTAAAAGTGCCCCAGTCACCGTTGGCGTTAAGAGCCTCATCGCTACCGAACAGAAACAGTCGCCCTGCGAAAAATTCACAGCTATCAGAAATCGAGCGGGCCTAAATTGTGACCCAAAATAAACCACAAACCAACAAGTTGTTTTCAGAACCAGCCAATTATAAAGTATTATTATTATAAATGAAATTTTCCATTGCCTTACAACCTCCCTCTCCCTTTCCTCCCGGCTTGAATAACTATCAATCTTGATGATGCTGTGCGGCGGGGGCACTAGTTTTTATTATGGTGGAAAATTTAGGTTTGCTCGTTTTTCCCAAAAGTTTTTTAGCTGTGCTGTTTTCAAAGAAGTTGTAGTTGAATTCAAAATAAAATGGTTTATTTCTATTGTCAGAGATGGACCTTCCAACGAAAACGTCTGGCTCGCTTGGAATCGAATTGTATGGACCAACCACTGCTTTCACAAAATCTGTTATTTTCAGTAATTGAACATTCTACATTTTTGTAAATTGAATCATTACACTAACCTGTCTACAAATCACACAAATAACTTTTTTATTTTGTGCCATTCTACTTGAAAGCGACGATATTGTTCACAAGTGGCTCACTTACCATCCAACGCTCTTGGCAAGCAACTTTCTGATGCTTGTAATAAAATTTCAATTCGATTCTTTGTCGATAAATTGATGGCCCTGAAAAGGGCCTTTTCTTTGGGCAGTGTTTGAAATTTACTTGGTGCTGGTGTATATGGTAACAGTTTTGGTGCCATCGAAGACGGCGTGCTTGGCCAACTCTTCTGACAGCAGCAAACGGACTGCGGTTTGAATTTTGCAGGAGATGCTGCAAACGAACTGATCGTGAACAACAGCATGCTGAGTTTTTATACCTGACTACAGCACAATGTAAGCTCGTCCTTTTTTGTGTTGTCCTCAATATGTGTTATTCGTAGCTCCACCTCTTTGTTGGTCGACCACATATTTTTGATAAAGAACAAAATTGAAATTGTGTTTCCAATACGGAGGTTATCGAACACTCAGGGTAAAAAGAGTAATGTAATACGGCACTTTGGTAAAATGTTTGAGAATTGAAACCGTTTTTGAATGCGCCTAGTAAACACGAAACTGTAGACAAACAAACAAATGATAACTTTTTATTTTGTGTCATTCTACGTGAAATCTACGATATTGTTCACAAGTAGCTCACTTGCCATCGAACGCTCTTGGCAAGCTACTTTCGGATGCTTGTAATAACAAAATTTCAATTCGATTCTTTGTTGATAAATGGCCCGTACCAAACATACCGCTCGTAAGTCCACCGGAGGAAAGCCTCCCCGCAAGCAGTAAGCAACGAAGGCCGCGTAAAAGTGCCCCAGTCACGGTTGGCGTTAGGAAGCCTCATCACTACTGAACAGAAACTGTCACCCTGCGAGAAATTCACAGCTATCAGCAATCGAGCAGGCCTAAATTGTGACCCAATATAAACCAACAAGTTCTTTTCAGGACCAGCCAATTATATTCCAGTAAGATATAAATGAAATTTTCGTTTTCCATTGCCTTACAACCTCTTTCCTCCCGGCTTGAATTACTATCAATCTTGATGATGCAGTGCGGCTGGGCACAGGCAGTTTCCATTATAGTAGAAAATTTAGGTTTGCGCGTTTTTCCCAAAAGTTTTTTAGCTGTGCTGTTTTCAAGGAAGTTGTACTTGAATTCAATATAAAATAGTTTACTTCTATTGTCAGAGGTGGACCTTCCAACGAAAACTAGTCTGGCTCGCTTGGAATCGAATCGTACGGACCAACCACTGCTTTCACAAAATCCGTTATTTCAGTAAATGTACATTCTACAGAATTAGTCACAACTATTTCCAATCAGCGCAAAAATCGAAGGTTTTCATTCAATACAACAGCAGATTTTCACGTTTGAAAAAACAGGCAGCATTCTGGCCGAAAATTTTGAAACGGAGCACCTATATCGAAACGTTAGAAAACGTTCGATTTTTGTAAATTGAATCATTACACTAAAATGTCTATAAATCACAAATAACTTTTGATTTTGTGCCATTCTCGTGAAAGCGACGGTATTGTTCACAAGTGGCTCACTTACCATCCAACGCTCTTGACAAGCTGATGCTTGTAATAACAAAACTTCAATTTCATTCTTTGTCGATAAATTGATGGCCCTGAAAAGGGCCTTTTCTTTGGGCAGTGTTCGAAATTTACTTGGAGCTGGTGTATATGGTAACAGTTTTGGTGCCATCGAAGACAGCGTGTTTGGCCAACGCTTCTGACAGCAGCACGCGGACTGCGGTTTAAATTTTGCGGGAGATGCTGCAAACGAACTGCTGTATGCTGATGCTGGAAACGAACTGATCGTGAGCAACAGCATGCTGAGTTTTTATACCTGACTACAGCACAATGTAAGCTCGTCCTTTTTTGTGTTGTCCTCAATATGTGTTCGTCGTAGCTCCACCCCTTTGTTGGTCGACGACATATTTTTGATAAAGAACAAAATTGAAATTGTGTTTCCACTACGGAGATTATCGAACACTCAGGGTAAAGAGAGTAATGTAATACGGCACCTTGGTAAAATGTTTGAGAATTGGAACCTTTTTTGAATGCGCCTAGTAAAAATGTTTTCCACTTCACTCCAGTTTGTTTCTGACCATATTTGCAATTTACGTACTGAAATAAATCACAATTTAGGGTTTAACCCAAATTGCTCTCCAGGGAGAAACAGTCCATGAAACAGAAAATGCAAACTTATTCTTTGAAATGGTTTTGGTGGCCATGAAAAGGGCCTTTTTTATAATGATACAAGTGAGTTCTACCTTTTCAACTTCCAAATCCATACAAAGTGCGTCCCTGCCGCTTCAGAGTATAGACGACGTTCATTGCGGTTTTGCGCTTGGCGTGTTCAGTGTAGGTCAAGGCATCTCGGATGACATTTTTCTGCACACCATCAGCATTCGTAGATTAAATTGGAGATGCATTTTACACCACCACGACGAGCCAGACGCCGAATTTGGTGATTCCCTGGATTTTATCACGAAGAACCTTGCGATGACGCTTGGTACGGGAACGCAAATATGATACCGCTCATTGTACCGTCCGGACGAGCATGTTGCTCGTGTGGTAAGCGAGCACCCACTGATACAAAACAAGCTCGCGTGTCCTGTATATATAACATTCCCGTATGTAATGAAACGCTTACATGCTCCTTTTTGACGGCTCTGCGTGGGATATGCTGGCAAATTGCGCATTTTCCTCGCTGTTTCCGAAGGATTTTCTGAAAATCCTTGTTTTGGTTTATTTATAGTAGTCGCAGTAATTCCGAAATTTAATACGAAATACGTGCACAAATTTCCGACCAGATAGTGCAAAAATATTGCGATTTTGTCCAGTAGAACGGAAGATATTCGCATTTCAAACCTGGGAAAATTTCTCAACTGAAATTTTTGAAACGGGACCCCATATTGAAACGTTAGAAGTATTCTACTTCAAAATTTTCTGCAAGTGGCATTCGTTCCACTTCTCCGTATTGCGACATAATTCGTTTGATGGAATTTTCTTTAGTGCGCGGTTCCAAATCATGAATACGAACGTTCACCATATCGTTTTCCATATACACGGGGATCTTCATTATGGTGTTATTAAATTTGACATCGTGTTGCATGTTATTCTTTGCAATGAAGTTTTCTGCCTGTGCTAATCAAAACACAGTTTTTTACGTGGTGTAGCGGAACGTACGTAACTTCAGCGAGATTAAGCTTCATTTTCATTTTAACTAGTTGTTCCATCCCCTGAACTGTGGTTCTAACACGAGTTTTATTAAATGTGGTCGAAATTGTGTTATCTCGTAGCACGGGTAATTTTGTTTCTTTTGGCAGACTAATTTCATATTGAAACGATCAAACGATTCAGAAAATTACTCAAAAATTGTTGCCAAATTTATATGTGTGTTTCACAAATGTTACACTGATTCGTACAATGTTCTCAATTTCGCACTGTTTCTCATATGATGCAACTGAAAAAAGTTAATTGCCAGCTTTAAAAAAGTCACATTTTTTTCAATCATAATTCAGCTACATTTACAGATGACAATATTGAATATTGCAGCCATTGAAATCTATCGATGTTATGTCGAATCTAAGTATGCGATTCGAGGTTCATTCATTCTATATATTCGCATTTTTCGCTGCAAGAATAGAACGCTTCTTTGATATAGTGTCTCTTTATGCACAAATTGATGGTGAGGTAGATTTTCATTATATATTCTGACAGAAGTTTTGTGCTTCCTGTTATAGTAAAAAGTTCGGAGGAGCGAAGATAGCAAACAAGAGCATTATAAGTAACATTTATATTTTTACATTTCTTATAAAAGAAATGTATAGAATTCGCTCAAACTTTCAAGATTTTTTCCGAGGCCCGGAGGGCCGAGTCTTATATACCAATCGACTTAGCTCGACGATTTGGGACAATGTCTGTGTGTGTGTGTGTGTGTGTGTGTGTGTATGTAACGGACAAATTCTCATTCGTGTTTCTCAGCAATGGCTGAACCGATCTTATCCAAACCAATTTTAAATGAAAGAACTAAAAAACAGTATGAACGCTATTAATTTGTTTTTGATTCTGATGTTTAGTTTCCAAGATTTGAATGCTTGAATGCGTAAAAATGGCGTTTTTTGCAGTTTTTTGAAATTATCTGCCGAAATTGACAATATAGATTAACAATTTATATGTTTTTAGACAGCTTTAACGAATACCTTTCGAACAAGCTATAGATTGTAGAAATCGGACTATTATCAAAAGAGATATTCAACATTAAATGCGGACGAAAGATTTTTATCATTTCCCATTGCCAGAAATATGACCAAAAACATATAATCTATTATTAACGCCAAAACGGCTTATTTTAGGTATATAGTATCTTCGGAGAATTTAATGGAGGTAATATGGCCCTTCTTCTGGAATTGTGCTTTTGCTGATTAATCCCCCTATGAGTGAGATATTTTCACAAATTTTCTTGGAAGTGATTATATCGAAATGATGTCTTCAGCAAATTTGTAGCTCTTACTTTTGCGAATAACTTTACTAAAGACTTTAAATATCTATTTTGAATACTTTAAAAGTTATGGCTTGTTGTTTGTTGATTACTCTTTGTCGCCCATTTATTGTTCAATATAGTAATAATCCAATAAAATAAGCTAAACATTATTTCGATAAAACGACTTTTGTATTTCATTTTACTATCTACAACCGCTAGAAATAATCACCGAACACTTCCAAGTTGTCTGGAAGGAACTTGATACCTTATCAGTACAAAAATGTTCATTTGTACGAACCTTCTCACTGCAATTTTTCTAACTTATAACCATCTGATCGATCTGAAACATCGGAAAATGAAAAGCGAAAAAAATAACTCCAAGCAACGGCGTAGCCAAGAGAAGGTTTTGGGGTTTAACACCGTACAGCACCCCCCCCCCCAACACCCAAAAAAAATATTGGATTGAAGTTGAAAATTTATTGATGCAGACTGATTTAATTCAATATTATAATAACAATTATCTGATCCGTGGATTGATAACCTGTTGTTGTTAACATCATTAGGACTTTTGATAAATTGTTGGAATGGGGTCCTGATATGTAACTGATCTATTGGTCTTGATTTCACAGTTGTCTAATAGCATCAACATCAAATTCCTGCCTGAAAACATTCCAATAGAAAATTCCAGAGTTCTGTAATCAATCATAATCCTCAGATTTATTTTCAAATTGATCTCGTTTTTGTAAAAATGTATTGTAATAAGGGTCTTTATTTAATAGGAAGCGAAGTTAAAATTGATTTAATGTCTATGAAACATAGAACTGCTCACCAAAAAAATGCATAACTTTCAACATTTGCTAAAAATGTTTTTGCCTTTCTCATTCACTCTAAAATTCGTCAATCTAATCCCGACCCGGAGGACCGAGTGTCATATGCCAATCGACTGAGTTCGTCGAGATCGGAAAATGTCTGTGTGTGTATGTATGTGTGTATGTGGAAAAAAATGTGACCTCAGTTTCTCAGAGATGGCTGGACCGATTTACACAAAGTTAGTCTCAAATGAAAGGTACAACCTTCCCATCGGCTGCTATTGATTTTTTTATTGATTGGACTTCCGGTTCCGGAGTTACGAGTTAAAGAGTGCAATCACACAGCAAATTCTCATATAAACTGAAATGAAAAATTTTCAAAATCAAATTTGTATTTTTGATGCCAAATGACTTTAAAATGCATGAAACATTAAGATGCTTGACAAAAATTGACTTTTTTGGACTTTGGTACATTTTTGCCTTTCTCGTATAGCAAGGTTATGCAATCACTCTAAAAATCGTCAATCATACCGGCCCGGAGGGAGTATGCAGTGAGGTGTTGCTACTTTAAAATTAAAACTAATTTAAAATTTCTTAACAAGTTGAAAATTTTCGGCAGGACCTGGACCTCTCGGATCTTTCTCCATGATCCGCCGCTGGTTTCAAGCGATGTTTCAGTATCACATAGTATCTCAAGATCGTGGCTGTCGATCCATTGTATGTATGTGCAAATCGTACTGAACATGTAATATTCATTTCCACCATTGTATTGAACATAACCAGCCCTGCAATCGTAGTCTGGACAAATGAGAAAAGCACAATTGCACCATTAGGTGGATTAAAACAGGTTTTTATTTTGGGAATGCGTCGAGTTGAGACGAAAACGTAAAATGATTAATAACGAGGATAACACTTTCCGAATGTAGAGCGAAATTTATGAAAAATGACGATTTCCATTTGATTCTAGCAGGTTCTGATCGATTTTGATGAGAATTTGATTTTTGTTGTATGACCAATTGTATGTATAGGTCAAATGTTTAAAAACAGTAATTTAAGGTCAAGATAACATCATTTTGAAACCGCCAATTTCGGAGGTTTAGTATCTTCGATGAGTTTTACAAACGTTAAACAGCGCATCATTTGATAAAACAATTTTGACGGTATATCGTCCAAGAAGTATTTATGGTGAATTTTCTCAGGTTAATATTCATGACTACAATAAAGTCTCAACAAATTCGCTAAAGACACGAACCTTGTTACTATTTTCTGGAAAATAATTCTGCATAATTTTAAAACTTCAAAAATTATGGTTTCGGAATTATGCCGTTTAGACAGTAAGATCGATTTTCACCAAACCCCCGCCGAACCGAATTTCTGGCTACGCCGCTGACTTCAAGTAAGTAGAAACAAAGTCGTTCTACACTCGTTCACAAGAAACTTCTTCGAATGCTGAATATCTATTATAATACATTGACACCCCAATTGTATCAGCCAAATATGAATTGCCAAATATGATTTTTTATTGCATCGAACTACAACAATTTTTAGGTAGCTTTCAAGAGGTTATTTTATAGACTTCTTCCAAAATTTGGCGAACCTATTCCAATTCGTATACCAATTAATTGGTATACTTAAGGGTTTATATGTTGCAGATAGAGAAAATACTGAAATTTTCAGCTTTTTTCCTACACAATATTACGAAAGCTTATTAAACAATTTTTCCTAATAAGTTTGTGAAAATTATAAACTATTTGAAATTTTTTAATAGTTTAATTTTTTATTTAACCGTGATTTTTTAATAAATAGTGACCATCGCTTCACAACGTAGTCTATTTTTCATGGCTTGCGGTGATCTCTCGAATTGCTGAACTGAAAATTATGGAATGGAAAATAATTTTTAGTGTTCTTTACAGATTTAACTCGCCGCGCCGCGCAGATATCTCTGAATTAGACCCGCTGGTGCCCTAAGACGATTTCGCTAGATTTTCGGAGCACTGTGCACCCAGTGCATTAACGCATGTGACGGAAGGCTATCGAAAAGTTTCGTGAAAATGAAAATTCCAGTAATGATGATGATTTCCCCAAACGGTTCGTTTTCGAGAGGTTTTTATTTGTTCTTTGGCATTAGGATTAGCGGTAACAATTCAAATCAAGGATACTACTGGGAAGTCACCTTTAGAAAAAGTCGATGTCGAAGTAAAATTTGGAACTATGCACGCATGCACTTCAGAGATAACGTGATATCAGGAGCTGCAATTTCATTTCAACGCTTTTTTTGTGAAAAGGGCGATACTCACAAATGTAAACATAAGGCTTTTTTCATACATGCTAATGATAAATAAATAACCCCTTTAGGAAAATTCAGTTTTCCCACCACAATTTGGATATTTTATTAACAGAGCATTAACAATAATTTGTTGGAATGTCTATTTTATGGGCCATTTTTTCGCTTTCCCATTGATTTGGTTTGAGATTTCTAGCACTGATGTTGTCCTATGCTGATTTGAGCGATTCTCTGAGTCCTGCCACTATCCCATGTAGTATGTGTTATCAAAAACATCGCGAAGCATCAAGTTCTAAATGTTCTCAAACGATATAATATCCGAAGAGAGTGATAAGAGTTATAAGAAATGTCTCATCACACTGTTAGGTGGATTAAAAGCGTTTTATAATCAAAGAATTAGTATCTTAAACACGGCGCCAGAAGGGGCAAGTCTAGGGTTTTGATGGTGGAGTCGCCTCTCTGGTGTCGGTGATAGGTACTCAGTGCAGAAAGAGACCGAAGGAAACAAAATAAAATAATAACAATAATTAGTTTTTTTACCTTTCGAAATTACAAATGTTCAAACCATCATTGTTACATAAACAAATAAACATAGTGAAATATCGAAATTACTTCAACCTATTAATATGAGCAAAACAATTTATTTCTACAATTCACTACCACAACTATTAGAAGATCATTCAGAATCTGCCACAAACAGAAATTTAACCATCTACCAACGACGGTATGTACAATATGTATTATACAAAATGTAACCCCAAACCAAAATGAATGAAAATGTAAGTTATAAATATATTCTGATTCCCGATTCTGACGGCTTAAAACAGTTTTGATAAGGCGGATTGTCGCACAAAATAACATAATTGGTTCTGTACCAGACCATGACAACGTAATGGAAAATGTCTAATCTGGGCGCAAAAGTATCATGAGACCTCAAGAAGTCCAGGAGTTATTTTTGGATGTTTTCATGTAGATTTGCCCATTCACAATCCCTGATGTGATAAAAAAAACTACTAGGGCTGCCCTATGGGATTGCACGAGCTGTAGACGTAGGACTGTACTACTTAATGTAAAATATTTATTTTCTTAGTACATTTATAGTAATAATAAATCAAATATATTTCTTACGCATAGTTTAATCACAACCAAACGACATCGAATATTACATATAGAACCAAACCTTCTTAGTTATCAGGTCATTTCATTTGTAGTAGGTGATCGAATCCGATTAAACTTATTTGAGAAGATCTGATGAAAGAAGACAGAAAACTGTGACCGAACTAATATCTGTAACTAAATCTTTATAGCATAAGATTAGCTTGTGAACACTTTTCGATTGTGTGTGGTAAAAACCCGGAGCAGCGAAGAAAAATCAAATTTTAGGCAATATAATCACATTTCATGTATAGATCAAGCTTTCTAGTTATATTTTGCCATTATCGTAACTTTCCTAAAGTACGCATACAAATGTAGCGAATGCAGTGGTCTTAATCATATATCTAGCTATATTTTCTATGTATATGATTAAGAACACTGCATCCGCTACATTTATAGATATATTTGGGAGTAAGTGGGCCAATTCTGACCGATGGACAATTCGGACCTCTAGCTGTTTCGCAGCTATGGCAATATTATAAAAAGCGTATATATTACTGCAATGGTTGTCATGTAGCTCAGTTCTATCGCACAAAACTTATGGGGAAACCTACCTTTTTGCATTTTCAATTCTACAGACTATAATTCTACCTGCAGTAGGACAACAATTAGATAGAAGTGTAGTCCAGGATATGCTGAACAACTTTGCTGAAGGATGTATTGTGTTAGAATGTCTCAAAAACAAGTTATAGCTGAGGAATTCCATGAGAAACCGACCGACCACAAAATATGACCATAGTCGATTCGAACGGAACTTTGAAGTTGCGTTCGGTTTATGAAACTCCTTGATTATCTCTGACAATTGCAATATTTTGATACAAGAGCAATTTTTTAAAAGGGCGTAGATATTTCTACGTGCATTAATTTCAAAAAAAAATTGTTCAATTACTGTATCTTATACAGCAAAACTTTCTGAGAACGAGTTACAGGGAATAAATATTTCTGCTCGATACACTGAAAAAAATGTGTCATTTTCATAAAAACAAAAATTTGTGTTGAAAATTAAAATTGCAACAAAAAACATTTTTTTCTAATTTTTTATATTTTGTCAACAAAAACCTAAAGAAAAAAGAGACATTCTGAATGTGATTGTATGATGGGGAATTTATCGGCAAAAAAGTTTTTCTAGCAATAACTTTATACGTGTTTTTAAATTCCATATAAACAAAATGCATCTAAAAAAATCTTCCAAACTGAGATAGTTTTCGAGATATTTGGAATTTTGTTCCAACATAAAAAGTTAATTCGTGTGACGGCGCCGGTGGTTGAGTAGTAAGCGTGACCGCCACTCATTCCAGTTGGCCTGGGTTCAATTCCAACCGAGCTCGTTGAGATTTTTCTGAGGTGAAAAAATATGTGGTCACGTCTTCCTTCGGAAGGGAAGTAAAGCCGTTGGTCCCCGGTCCATGAGTTGATGGATCGATATCTCGTCCAGATAGTAGAGTCACCCCTCTGGCGTCGGTAAAGAAGAAGTAGAATCTAACTTCTATACTTACTAACAAATATCCTCCTCCCCTGACACTTGTGGAGTGCGCAGTAATATATACGGCCTCTAGCAAAAGCAAGTATCGAACTAACAATTCCTTCCCTTTACTTCCGCGATCTTCGTCCGGGCCTGGCCGGCGCCGGTATTGATCAATAAACACTTTAGGATTACCAGGAGTTGCACATTGAAAGATGTTTCGCTACTCCCAAGCATAATTATCTACTGATTCCCTGTGCAGCTAGTCCAGATCGATAACGGAGTAGTAGCCAGGGGTGGGTCGCACAAGCTCAAGCTCAGTTAATTCGTGTGATTATGCTCTTTTTAAAAGTTATTCGTATTACTACATCATAAAATATCAAAAATCTAATGTTTATCGTTTTAAAGACGCAAAAGAAACTTTTCCAGTGTATTTGGATCATAGAGAAGCTTTCAATAAAAAAGTTTTCCTAACAACAACTTCTGACATATTTTTATAATTCATACTATTTGCAGTTAAAAGTAGAATTTTATTTTTGAATATGTTTCTAAACGTCATTTTAAATGAAAATGCTTATAACAAAAATTTTCTGAAATTTAGTAGTTCTCGAGATATTTTAAATTTCGTTTTAACAACACAATTATTTTGTTTTATTACGACCATTTCAAAAGTTATTCGCATTTCTCCATCAACAACAATTAGTTTTTCGTAAGGCCCATAACATTTCCTGTAACTTTCTCTTTGACATCAAGGCGATATTGTAAACCATTTGAAAGCATGTCTTCAGCAAACTTTTCCAAAATTTATCGTTCTACAACTTCGCTGAAGGTCGTTGGGCTCTAACTAGAATGATTAAAAAGTGATTTTTTTAATCTCGATAAAATTAGAACCACCTTAACTGTTGTTTTAACAAAAATAAAGGGCTCACAAACTACGAAATCTTCTCCAAAGACTTAATAAGGTTAAGTTGTTTAGTTTTAGTAAAATCTCAAAAACTCGCTAAAATTTCATTCTGGACCACTGTGCAATGATATTTCATATAGCATTTATTACATTGGTATGTTTGGATGATTTATTCAAAAGCCTTAGCTCAATTTAATGGGCGTAGGTAGTTGATGAATAGAGCGTAGTGAGGGGGGGTTGGTCTCCAACACATTGAAATTCGAACTAAAATATTGTCGAGTTGGAATGTTCAGATGAATTATGTTAACGCATTTGAAAAATGTCCTATGCATGATAGTAAGGATGAAACGAAACATACTGTATCCCTCTGCATTGACTTATATCAATATATATCAATAGAAGCATAGTTACAGACTGAATCAACTGATATCGAGTTGATATGTCAGACGATTGCATTGATAATATTTCAGTTTAATATACACTATGATTTGATAGGATGCTCTTTTCGATACTATTCGATCACCTGAAGCAAAAATTGCTATTGAACTGGGGCTCTGATGGATTGTGCGTATGTTTTAAAATAATTCATCAGAACATTCCTATTCGACAATATTTCAATTATTTCAGTGCTAATTTCTATATGTTGAAGCCCCCCCCCCCTCTTTACACCCTATTGTTCGACTATCTACGCCCAAGAAATTGAGCTAAGGCTTTTAAATAATCCAAACATACCAATGTAGGTAGTTGTAAAGTAAGGTATATCTAAAATATATGATGTTATTTTTGTATGTTATACGAAACATCATTGGTACACCTGCAGTGCTGGCAAAAAAAATGATTTTTGGCATTTAGTTCGATCTATCGAACTTTGAACATCTATAACTTGTTTTAGAGACATTCTAACACCATATATCTTTCGGCGAAGTTATTCAACATATTCTGAACTACAGTTCTATCTAATTGTTATAATACTGCAGGAAGAATTGTAGTCTGTAGGATGGAAACAGCAAATAGTAATACTTACCCATACTAATTTCCATACAAATTTCAAACGCAATGCGCAACGCCGGGTCAAAACCAATCGACTCCAAAATTTACAGTGAAAAAACGATCAAATTGCCCCACCCTAGTGCATACTTTAATAAATCGGTACATGAGGAATAATTCTTAAACAGCTATGGAATCCTTGAAATCATTTTTTTATCATGAAATTCACGTTGTGTTAATATCTACATCTATCTATCTACTTTATAAACTACATCATTTTCTATTCAGCAAATTTCAATAAATCAAAAGCACCCTGGTTTAATAGTAACTAAGGAATACCCTAAGTAATCAAATTATTTCTGTTCATAAACAAAGTATGTGCGTTGAAAAGTTTGTTAAATTCACTTTATCGAAATAAAGAAATAAATTTTTAGAACAACCCTAGGTCGTCCAAATTTAAAATTTGGTTCATAATTCAATCAAAATCGAATTCAGCGTAATAAAGTTACCCTTATATGATATTTTCAGTCATCTTAAACCACTTTTGAGGTTTTGTCCAGCCAGGAGCGGATCCTGAAAAATAAAAATTCGGGAGGGGTCCTAAATTTTGATTTTGGAATGAATATTGTACAATACGTTATGCGTCAAAACCTCATTTAATGAAAGTCAGATTTTGTGGTCAAATTTGCTTTGAAATGATTTTTAGTTTGAAACCAATATAAAATTGAAACTTATTCAAAATTTTTCAACATGTTGAAAATTTTCGGAGGGGGTCCGGACCCCCAAGATCCTCCCCAGGATTCACCACTGTGTCCAGCTTTTGTATGGAGTGGATCCACTGTGCTTTGCTGCGGTACGTGTAATAAATCCACTCGTTGGATGGTCAATTTTCTCGCGAGCGCCTACACCGAATGACATAACGGCGAATATGTATCGAGGAAAGCTCAGTTCTTGTTACAGACAAACTTGATGTAACGAGATCTGAGGATAAGGGATTCTGCTGATGTATATTATAGATGTATATGCGATATTATGAAGACTCCAGTTTACTCATAAAAGTTTAACGTACCAACCCAAAAAATAGAAAACCCTTCGATTAGAGCGAAATACAAACACTTCTACTAAAACATCTATCGTTTGAATAAGGACTCGTTCCCCCGTGCCCCTGTTTGGGGCCGCCAGTATGTACGACTTGGGTCCTCCATATTTGGTTTAAATTGTCTGGTCCGACGAAAAAAGCTTCCATTTGGGGGGTCCAGATGAACTACGATATTATTGGCGCGATCTCCGACAGAACTACGTTTTTCAACACACAAAACTTGGGTAGTGGATCCGTGAAGGTAGTGGCAACGGCAATTTTTTTTTATTTATAACACTTTACACCGAAGAGCGGTGCATTCGTGTCGAGTCAATCAAAGTGGGTGGGGGTCTAAAATTGCCCAAATGAAGTGAAATTAGGTACTTTGACTTTTGTCACTACCTAAAGAGTGTTAAGTGTTATTGGAATGCCCCAATACCTATCTGCACTCCAGTTACCCTTATTCCGAACCAGTGAAGGTACCGATTGTTCTTTCCAATACCGATGCAATATTCTTTGAAAAACACCTTGCCACACAGGTTCCCAGACCTAAATTTGCGATCTAATTGATGCGGTAGTCATCACCAGAGTTAAGGAGGGAATAGAAATTGCTGCAGCAGCAGCATAATAAAAATAGGAATACATTGAAATCGAGTTTTTTTCGCGAACAGTCGCACGTTTCATACCACGTTATACTCTGGTGTATCGTGTTCCACGTTACGTGGGTTCGTATTTCATTTCAACTTAGTTCTTCCATCAGAGGCCATTGTCTTTTGTGAGCTCGCGAGAATGATTTCAATGACCGCGGAAAACGACTGACAACTTTAGCGCCTCATCGTACCGACAGAGAGATCGTTGACTCCCGGCGATGGGAACGAAAAACAACTCTTGCACTTTAACATTATGGCAAATAAGCAGGTTCTTGGACTGACGAAAGGCGAATTTCAAGAATTTTCTGTTTCCGGAAACGAGAAAATGATTACTTTCATTTTAGTGTACCAGCAGTTTAAGTCTCTTGATGAGCTATTTGAAAATGATCTACAGGAACGCATAACTGCAAATAAATTTCCTTGATCTGATTTAAAGTTGTACTAGCAGGTTATCGTGATCATGAAAATTACAAATTACGAAATACATAAAAATGGAGTTGTATGGTATGTTGGTCTTAAAAGAGATTCAGCCTTTTTGTCTCTTAACGATAGGACCACTAATACAATCTACGAATGTCGGCATGATGATATGATACTCGAGCTTGAATTTATCCTCGATAATCGTAAACGTAACGAAACATGCTGTTCGCAAATTGAGGCCATTGAAGAAGGAAAGAATGCAGACCCATTCAATAATAGTGCAGGTATATATGTTGCGTCTGACACTTTCCAGATCTCGCTACACCTGGTCACTAGAGTGGGATATGGTTATACAAAAAAAGATGGGTGGGTAATGTCAGAGACATAACCGGAGTGAAGTAGAATACACTTTAGACCGGTAAATTCTGCTCTGGAATAAGCAATTTCTATGCGATTTTGTCGACTTTAGCACATTCATAGTTTATTTGGAGTATTTTTGGAATTATCAATTATCGTAAGTCCACCGGAGGAAAGGCTCCCCGCAAGCAGTTGGCAACAACCCCCTGGCAACCCTATACCATCATATGGAGTTTGACAGCGACCGACATATATGGGGCGTTATAGCTATAAAGCCCCAAACAAAGAATTATGTTCGGCGCTATGCTCGATATTCAAGCATTCCACACGACGTTTTGCATCTTGTGGGATGATTTAATAATTTAATCGACATTTTGTAACTAAATACAGCTTCTAATCATTCGGTTCAAAATCAATGTTTTGCCTTTCATGGCAGTGATGCTGGCTGTACAGAGACGTCGTCCTTGACAGGGGACTGGTTGGCAACGAAGGCCGTGTAAAAGTGCCCCAGTCACCGTTGGCGTTAAGAGCCTCATCGCTACCGAACAGAAACAGTCGCCCTGCGAAAAATTCACAGCTATCAGAAATCGAGCGGGCCTAAATTGTGACCCAAAATAAACCACAAACCAACAAGTTGTTTTCAGAACCAGCCAATTATAAAGTATTATTATTATAAATGAAATTTTCCATTGCCTTACAACCTCCCTCTCCCTTTCCTCCCGGCTTGAATAACTATCAATCTTGATGATGCTGTGCGGCGGGGGCACTAGTTTTTATTATGGTGGAAAATTTAGGTTTGCTCGTTTTTCCCAAAAGTTTTTTAGCTGTGCTGTTTTCAAAGAAGTTGTAGTTGAATTCAAAATAAAATGGTTTATTTCTATTGTCAGAGATGGACCTTCCAACGAAAACGTCTGGCTCGCTTGGAATCGAATTGTATGGACCAACCACTGCTTTCACAAAATCTGTTATTTTCAGTAATTGAACATTCTACATTTTTGTAAATTGAATCATTACACTAACCTGTCTACAAATCACACAAATAACTTTTTTATTTTGTGCCATTCTACTTGAAAGCGACGATATTGTTCACAAGTGGCTCACTTACCATCCAACGCTCTTGGCAAGCAACTTTCTGATGCTTGTAATAAAATTTCAATTCGATTCTTTGTCGATAAATTGATGGCCCTGAAAAGGGCCTTTTCTTTGGGCAGTGTTTGAAATTTACTTGGTGCTGGTGTATATGGTAACAGTTTTGGTGCCATCGAAGACGGCGTGCTTGGCCAACTCTTCTGACAGCAGCAAACGGACTGCGGTTTGAATTTTGCAGGAGATGCTGCAAACGAACTGATCGTGAACAACAGCATGCTGAGTTTTTATACCTGACTACAGCACAATGTAAGCTCGTCCTTTTTTGTGTTGTCCTCAATATGTGTTATTCGTAGCTCCACCTCTTTGTTGGTCGACCACATATTTTTGATAAAGAACAAAATTGAAATTGTGTTTCCAATACGGAGGTTATCGAACACTCAGGGTAAAAAGAGTAATGTAATACGGCACTTTGGTAAAATGTTTGAGAATTGAAACCGTTTTTGAATGCGCCTAGTAAACACGAAACTGTAGACAAACAAACAAATGATAACTTTTTATTTTGTGTCATTCTACGTGAAATCTACGATATTGTTCACAAGTAGCTCACTTGCCATCGAACGCTCTTGGCAAGCTACTTTCGGATGCTTGTAATAACAAAATTTCAATTCGATTCTTTGTTGATAAATGGCCCGTACCAAACATACCGCTCGTAAGTCCACCGGAGGAAAGCCTCCCCGCAAGCAGTAAGCAACGAAGGCCGCGTAAAAGTGCCCCAGTCACGGTTGGCGTTAGGAAGCCTCATCACTACTGAACAGAAACTGTCACCCTGCGAGAAATTCACAGCTATCAGCAATCGAGCAGGCCTAAATTGTGACCCAATATAAACCAACAAGTTCTTTTCAGGACCAGCCAATTATATTCCAGTAAGATATAAATGAAATTTTCGTTTTCCATTGCCTTACAACCTCTTTCCTCCCGGCTTGAATTACTATCAATCTTGATGATGCAGTGCGGCTGGGCACAGGCAGTTTCCATTATAGTAGAAAATTTAGGTTTGCGCGTTTTTCCCAAAAGTTTTTTAGCTGTGCTGTTTTCAAGGAAGTTGTACTTGAATTCAATATAAAATAGTTTACTTCTATTGTCAGAGGTGGACCTTCCAACGAAAACTAGTCTGGCTCGCTTGGAATCGAATCGTACGGACCAACCACTGCTTTCACAAAATCCGTTATTTCAGTAAATGTACATTCTACAGAATTAGTCACAACTATTTCCAATCAGCGCAAAAATCGAAGGTTTTCATTCAATACAACAGCAGATTTTCACGTTTGAAAAAACAGGCAGCATTCTGGCCGAAAATTTTGAAACGGAGCACCTATATCGAAACGTTAGAAAACGTTCGATTTTTGTAAATTGAATCATTACACTAAAATGTCTATAAATCACAAATAACTTTTGATTTTGTGCCATTCTCGTGAAAGCGACGGTATTGTTCACAAGTGGCTCACTTACCATCCAACGCTCTTGACAAGCTGATGCTTGTAATAACAAAACTTCAATTTCATTCTTTGTCGATAAATTGATGGCCCTGAAAAGGGCCTTTTCTTTGGGCAGTGTTCGAAATTTACTTGGAGCTGGTGTATATGGTAACAGTTTTGGTGCCATCGAAGACAGCGTGTTTGGCCAACGCTTCTGACAGCAGCACGCGGACTGCGGTTTAAATTTTGCGGGAGATGCTGCAAACGAACTGCTGTATGCTGATGCTGGAAACGAACTGATCGTGAGCAACAGCATGCTGAGTTTTTATACCTGACTACAGCACAATGTAAGCTCGTCCTTTTTTGTGTTGTCCTCAATATGTGTTCGTCGTAGCTCCACCCCTTTGTTGGTCGACGACATATTTTTGATAAAGAACAAAATTGAAATTGTGTTTCCACTACGGAGATTATCGAACACTCAGGGTAAAGAGAGTAATGTAATACGGCACCTTGGTAAAATGTTTGAGAATTGGAACCTTTTTTGAATGCGCCTAGTAAAAATGTTTTCCACTTCACTCCAGTTTGTTTCTGACCATATTTGCAATTTACGTACTGAAATAAATCACAATTTAGGGTTTAACCCAAATTGCTCTCCAGGGAGAAACAGTCCATGAAACAGAAAATGCAAACTTATTCTTTGAAATGGTTTTGGTGGCCATGAAAAGGGCCTTTTTTATAATGATACAAGTGAGTTCTACCTTTTCAACTTCCAAATCCATACAAAGTGCGTCCCTGCCGCTTCAGAGTATAGACGACGTTCATTGCGGTTTTGCGCTTGGCGTGTTCAGTGTAGGTCAAGGCATCTCGGATGACATTTTTCTGCACACCATCAGCATTCGTAGATTAAATTGGAGATGCATTTTACACCACCACGACGAGCCAGACGCCGAATTTGGTGATTCCCTGGATTTTATCACGAAGAACCTTGCGATGACGCTTGGTACGGGAACGCAAATATGATACCGCTCATTGTACCGTCCGGACGAGCATGTTGCTCGTGTGGTAAGCGAGCACCCACTGATACAAAACAAGCTCGCGTGTCCTGTATATATAACATTCCCGTATGTAATGAAACGCTTACATGCTCCTTTTTGACGGCTCTGCGTGGGATATGCTGGCAAATTGCGCATTTTCCTCGCTGTTTCCGAAGGATTTTCTGAAAATCCTTGTTTTGGTTTATTTATAGTAGTCGCAGTAATTCCGAAATTTAATACGAAATACGTGCACAAATTTCCGACCAGATAGTGCAAAAATATTGCGATTTTGTCCAGTAGAACGGAAGATATTCGCATTTCAAACCTGGGAAAATTTCTCAACTGAAATTTTTGAAACGGGACCCCATATTGAAACGTTAGAAGTATTCTACTTCAAAAAAAAAAAATAAAATTTCGCTCCGAGTAACTTTTTGGGTCTCATTTACCTCCCAGAACAACTCTGCAAATTTTTAGTTCTATCGGTGAAACTATATTTTTGCGCCCACGGTTTAAAGTTTACATAGGATTTCGTATGGTGAAATAGTCTTTTACAAAATAATTCTTCCAATAGTCGCCCTTTACCTCCTGAAAATAACTAGATGTTTGATTTTTATAGGAAATTTGGCAAGGAAATAAAATCTCTAGGACTACGAAACGATCTGATGCTTGTGGAAAAAGTTATTAAGCAAAAACCGTTTGATGCCTTGAAGATTGATGAAAATTTCACTTTTCATAGCATCACTGCTGCTGACGGTCGAATTATATACAAAATCTTTAACTTTCTCCTATAAGGTACAAAAGAAGTCTCAATTTATCCCTCAAAACTCTTGCGAAGAGAAGATCAAAACAAAATTGCATATAATTGGATAACCAACAGCAGTGGTGCTAGAAAAAATGAATATTTTATCAATCGTCAGAGCATCAATTGGTTTCAGCTTAATAACATTTTTCTCAAGCGTCAGATCGTTTCGTAGTTTTCGCGACTTTGTTTCTTTGTTAAATTTTCTACTAACGCCAGATAACCGTTTATTTTTAGGGAGCAATGGGCGACTCCTGGAGGAATTATTTTGTGAAAGTTAGTTTTCTTATATAAAATCCCATGTAAACTTTAAACAGTGGGCGCTAAAATATAGTTTCAGGGATCAAGCCAAGAATTTGCACAGATTTCTAGGGCCCAAATGGTGCCCACATAAAGTTTGTCTGGGGTACAAATGTACCCCAAAAACCGTTTATGTTAATGTTTTGTCTTGTGTACAGAATTCGGAAAATTTATCATATCTTTTTTAAAACAATATATCAATACATAGTTAGCAAGAAACTTAGGTAAAATTGTGTAAGCTTCAACATTGCTGAACAATTGGATATGTTATTTGGAATAATAAAGGTACTATAGCAAAGTAATTCGAAAAGGTGTTTGGATCGCTATCGTAATTTTTGCTTTTGCGGATGAAAAAGGCAAAATACATTCGTGAATGTTATTTGTATCGAAGTGTTTGTGTATTTCCTAGCTTATGTTTGAATAAGCTAGGAAATAAATAAATATGAAACATGAAACTGTATATGTTATCGCTTTAAATTCAAACGTATTGGCTTATTTATTGAAATTGTCGAGCTTCCACGTAATTCTTCGATTTTTATAAAGTGACAAAACTTTCTTTCATAATTTGTAGCCTACATTAATTGGTCGGTGTTAAGTCAGATCGGACTAAGTCGCAAAACATCAAGAAATGAAATAATGATAGCACTGGATGAAGAATTTCTGCAGTTTCGATTTTAAACTCGTTTTTCTCGAAATCAATATATTGTCACTTAGTCCGGTCTGGCTTAACACCGACCAATTGCAATCGATTCATGGATAAGAATAATCACTGATTACACACTGTATTACACATATATATGGGTCAACCAAAATTTCAATTCCTTTCAAATTTTTTCCTTGCATTCTTTAGTTTACCAAAAATGCTGATTTTATTCCAAAACAATCCTATTGTACAAAATACTCATAAAAGTTTTGATACGCGAAGCAGCATCGAACTTCGTGGGGAATGCTCATTTTGAGCAAATTTATTCGAGTTGTCATGATCTAATATGAACTAGTTTATGAATCCTTACGAAAAGTTCCATGCAGATTTAATTTCAGGAAGATCCGTATAATTTTAATTATTCATATATTTTATCTAAAAAGATGGGTGGGTAATGTCTAGGACATAACCGGAGTGTCGTGACTACACGTTTGACGTGTAATTCAAATCGAATGTTATTCAATGAAATAAATGTGTGAGAATGTTTCAAATTATTCTTTATAATAATTATTATTGTTCTGAAAAGAACCTATATGTTGGCGTTGCTAGGTGAAGCACTGGATTCGAAGCTTGTTGGATGCTGTTGACTTCTGTCCTTTATGTTCAAGCTGCTCTGTTGTTTCGCTATAGCGATTCGGATATGGTTGGTATAACTGTAGATCGTCATCCGGCTATAATTTTATGATGTGTTGTGTATTGTAGATTTCAAATTAAACCACTGGATCAATCAAACAAAGTGTTGATCTGTGATATGAAAATTATGAAATACATCTTCGGGTTTCTACATTAACGTTTCTGGTTCAGTTTTTAGTTACAAGCGTTTTGTTAAACAAAAAACCTTCAAAACAATTTTGATCAGGTTTAGTGTATTGAATGCTCCGTTTTGGGCCGTTAGTAGCCTTTGCAGTTAATGCAAGATGCTTGGCTCTTATTTTAGCAAAAAAAAACCTTTTTGCTTTCATCGAGGTATCAGTTTGAATAGGAGTTTTCTCTATGACTCCACAACCCTTAACTCCGCAACCGGAACTCAGATCGAAATAAAATTTAATAACAGTTTTTGGGAACGCAACACTGTTCATTTTGGTCAAATCGGTCCAGTTATCACAGAGAAATCGAAGTAACTGTTATTGTGAATTTAGATAGGGGCTTTCGGAACCGTCGATGGTGATCAATGTGGCCAAAGAGACTTTGAATGGCTGTTAGTGACCTAGAAATACAAATTAAAGCAGTTGTGGTCACATTTAGAAAAAAAATCACCTTTTGCCTTTCTCATATAGAAAGATTATGCCATCACTCTACAAATCGCCAACCTAATCCCGATCTCGAGGGACTCAGTTCGTCGAGATCGAAAAGTGTCTGTGTGTATGTATGTGTGTATGTGTGCATGTGGATAAAAATGTAACCTGTCTCTCTCAGAGATCAGGGTGGACCGATTTGCACAAACTTAGTCTAAAATGAAAGGTACAACCTTCTTATCGGCTGCTATTGATTTTTTTTTATTGATTGGTCTTCCGGTTCCAGAGTTACGGGTTGAAGAGTGCGGCCACGCAGCAAACTTTTATATAAACTGGTACCACCATGATATTAAAATGATGCAATACTCATTAAAATAGGCACAAAGTTACTTTGATTTGGCAGTCCAGATCAATAATGACTAACCAAAGTCGAGATGAAACGTCGAGATTTGATGTAATCTCGAAAACATTATTTTGACGAAAATGGACTTTTTGGACTTTGGCACATGTTTGCCTTTCTCGTATAAAAAGGTTGGGAATCTATCGGCAGCGGTGGGTAGCCGCTGTAGACACAGCCATTACCTTACACAATGTAGCAAACCCGCCACGACTGTAAAACAGGGACAATAGTCTAATAAAAATCTATCCCGGCATTCAAAAGGCAAACAGAGATGAACAGCAGCAATCATCATTAAGATTGATGCTAATCGTCGACAGATTTTCAGTGGTGATCTTGCGTGGCTTAATTTTTGCCGGTTGTCACGGTAAAGATAGATACGTCTACCTTTATCAGGACACATGTTAGTGAACTCGGGTGATTCGTAGTTATTCTGCCTAAGCTCGACCCTCATTAACAGAAGGCAAAGATTAAGCCCGTACGATATTTAGCCTGTTCTAATGACCCTGCCACTTCTAGTTTTCCGATCTGTTTACTTCACATCCTTGCTCTCACTTGAGTACTATGGCTCTAAGTTTCATAACTTTTCCTACCCAGTAATCTCTAGCTAATTTAATGTCGTTAAAACGTGAAAAATAAAAAGTTTATACACTCTAAAAAACGCCAACCTGATTTTTTGTGGCCTTCTGTGGTTTGGTGGTTTTCTGTATTTTAACAGGGGCGTAACTAGAAGCATGCGATGAGAGGTTGCCCCCCATCTCTCGCACATTACACACCATCCTTCCCTAACCCCCTCCCTTTCAAGTCCCCCATCAAGCCACCTCCCTTCAAAGCCCCTCAACTGATCCCCCTCAAACGACCACCTCGTGCAGCCTCGTCAGACTTACCCCTTTTTCATCCCAATCACCTCCATCCAGTAGGCATATCAAGATAGGCTGGGAGATGGTTCGATTGTGGGTTATTCATCTCCTTCACACACACCCCCACATGATAAAATAAGTTAGCAGAAAGACAACACTGAGCTTATGTGAATTAAGCTAATTAAATATTATATATTTTTGTTTCATTCAGGGGCGGATCCTTAATATTTAAACAAATTGAACATTTGAACATTAATTGCATTTTTTTACAAGTGAAAACATTTTCGACGGGGTCCGTACCCCACGAACCCTCACCCTCGATCCGCCGCCAGATTCAAGTGTTTCATTGTCGACACATAGCATCTCAAGGTTGTGGCTGTCGATCAATTGTATGTATTTGCAAATCGTACTACTTATGTAATAGACATTTCCACCATTATATTGAATATAACCAGCCATAGAATGGTAGTTTAGACAAATGAGAAAGGCACAATTACATCACTAGGTGGATTAAAACAAATTTTTACATTCATCACCGTATACGTTGAAATCGGGATTTGCTGAGTGTTCGTACTCATCACACTGTAATTCCGGAACTGGAAGGAGTATCCATTAGAAAATCTATAGCAGGGAGCGCTGTGCCTTTCATTCGAGACCAAGTTTGTAAAAATTGGTAAAGAATTCGTTGAAAAACGGGTATGCCATTAACATAAGGGACTTGGCAAGTTCTCCGGGAGTATCAAGAACGGTCATAGGTGGAAAATGTGATCATAGCGAGTTCGATGGGTCATTAATGATCTAGACATGCAAATCCAAGTAATGTTGCACACATTTTTATATGTAGCTCCAAACCGGAAGTCGGGACAGTAAAAATCAATAACGACCGATGGTCCTTTCATTTGAGACTAAACTTGTGCAAATCGGTCCACTTTGAGGAAAATCGGTGAGATTGTTTGACTCATACATATACACACACATACACACTTTTTGCAATTTCGTCGAACTTAGTCGAATGGTGTAAGAGATTAATTCTGATTTTTTCTGACCAAACCCTTAGTCCTGCGTGATGTTTCGTGAGAAGAAGCGTTCTGAATGGGCTGATAAGAATTAATGAAATCGAACTTGATTTGGCTTAGCAAGCCAATACAATATGCACCATGCTATATTTTTAGAGAAAATTTTCAATAGGACGTAAGTAACATTGAGAGCCTCTCTTTGTTTACTTTCTCTTTCGTTTATTACGACGTCATTACAACACTTTGTACTAATTTTCCAGTACATATCGAAAGCCGACGGTTTTTACTACAATATTATGCAAAGAGTAGAGTAGTAAATGTTCAAATGGCCGAGTAATGAACAGAAGAGAAAGACCTCAAAGAAAATCTCTCATTGTTACTTACGTCCTATTGAAAATTTTCTCTAGATTTCTCCATTTCTGCATGTTTTTTGGAGCTAGTGTCAATCGGGCGTTAGCTTAGTCCTGTCACTAAGTTATTGACGTATTTTGATGAGACGGAGTCGAAATGCAAATTCCGCAACTAATTTGGTCACTTGTTTTGTGCTCTTCGCGCGCAAAAATGTTTTTAACTATAGTGGAGAAAAAAATAGCTTTCACTAAAATTTTTCTTCACCAAGGAGAAATATATTAGCTAGTCAAGAAAGTTTTAAGAGCTTTCTCATACTAAATTACCACAGGCGTTTCAATTTCTCAATAATTTCATTCGACATGGTGATCACCGTTTCATTCGGCTACTTTTTCCTTCTTTTAGATCAAAAATATGTCCTAACCATAAAACTCAACGTTTTTCTGAGCAATATACGATTTAATTGTTCATTTTGCTACCGTCTATGGGCATTCGTTTTTTTCAATCACTACCCAAAACCAATTGAAGGTTAGGAAAAGCTGTTGTTTGCAGAATGTAGCGCAGATAGGGGAGAGTGGGTACGCTTGATCCCACTTTTGTTTTTTACTTATAACTTTTCAATGAAGTAAAAATTTCAATTGCAAAATTCGCCATCTTGTAGTTAATTCGTATTGTAAGAGCAGTGAATAATGAGTAAATAGGAAAACTATGTCCTGTCAGTAATATGAACAGTTTTGAAAATCATGCCAAAATGAGGTTTTTGTAAAATCGTGAGGTAACTTGATCCCCCGCCTACTAGGGCTAAAGAAACAAAGCCCACTATGACCAACAGATACGAAAGTTCAGCTGCGAGCAATCTGTCCTGAGAAATTAAATAATAAGATTACCTTTTTAGATGCACGACAAACTTTAACCACAGTAGAAAGTCGAGACAAGTATTTGCGGTAAATTAATGGTATTTACCTGGCTTTTTCAATAACTTCAATAACTTATACTATCATTTGTTCACGGAAAAACATTTTAGATCATTTAATAGTGTTTTGCTATTTCTATACATTTCGGAAGTGTTTGAGAGAACTAATGATAGGGATCAAGAATACCCAGTGTTACAGGGATCAAAGATACCTGTTGTATAAGGCAAACAAAATTTAATTGTTTTGTATGTGTAGTGAAACTTTTTATCCGAAAAACGTGTTTTTCTATGGCAAAAGCCCTTAGAAAGTAATCGTACTTGAAAATATTAATAAATAATTAGTTCTACGATCTCATACAACCGTTCAAAAAAATTGTGAAAAGATCTTCGAGATGGACTTAAACATATATTTTCTAAAATATTATACAACTTTTCCAAACCAAATGTAATACACCAGATTTGTTTTAAACATCATAAACGACCAAATACTTCATTTTCTTTTTATATTGTGATACATTTATGCGTATAGATTAGGAGATATGGCCAGAAAATCAAATATCCCCAAGGATCAAATGTCCTCACTCTCCTATATAGTGCCATCAGTATATCGTTCGATTCGTTCACTACAATACTGTCGGCGGAAAGAAATCTCTGCTTAACCGATTTCAAAACTCACTTAAATCAATACTTTGATCAAAAAATTTATGATTTATGTAGTGGTTAATTTATTTTTTACCAAAGGAATAAGGAAAGGTAGTCAATTAGAACGGCGAATTCATGGTTGAAAACAATTTTACAGGGCATGGTAAAATCTGTGTTCATGTATAAACGTTTTGAACTATCTAGTAGAATAGTTCTTCTACTGGTTACCCGTCTAATTTCATCTTCGAATTACGGTACAAATCAGTATTTCTAAACTTTTTTCATATGAAATTTACCGAAAACTTTTATTAATTGCAGTTTAGATTATTTTTCGTGGAAAATTTGATAACAAAATTACATACAACAGTTAACAACATCAAGTCGCTTGTTCGGGATGACGTTCCAACAACAACCAAACTGTTAAATTGTTACGGTATTCTTACGAAATTACTTATGCAAACCCAGCTCAACCACACATCACCGAATCGGACCTAGAAAACGTTGAAAACAATAACAATTTTAAACACTTCGGTCTTTTAGTGAATAAATAATCATGAAACAGGATAGTGGCTGGACATTCAGATTCACTAACTGTTGAATCGCAGAGTACTTCTGATCTTGCATTTTTCTTTTAACACCCGGCACCGTTGATGGTGAATGTGTCATCTAGTCGGCGATTCGCTTGATTTGCATTTCATGCATTTTCGATTACGAAATAAATTGTTTCTTTTTCATTTACCACAACGAACTGACTAACGTGGCGCGGTACTGCTAGTTAGTAGGTAATGACAGTGAACGGATTTTTCTACTTAATTTGCTTCTTCATTGCTGTACTGTATTTCTTGTAGACCATTATGATTATAAGACAGGTTTGGCTTTTCATCAGTGCTAGTAGTAGGGTACAGTGGCTGAGCTTCGTGTCTTGGTAGCCTACTGCGCTGTTGGTTGTCCAGTTAACCCTACAATCGGCAATCCACAAACCCCACGGAATAGCATAGTCTACCAGAATTGTGAGAGTGAAAGAAAGAACTAGCCGAGAAAAGCAAATTATTAACCTAAATTATATCGCTGCACTTTCAAATTTCCTAGAATTTTACGGTAGGTATTAACTGGACAGTAAATTGACGAATAGCTTAGAAATTGGTGCGGTGGATGTTGTTGACAGGGCAATGTTTGTGTATTAAGTTTGTATTAATTTTATCCATGTATCGTGCCTGTCACTATACAAAACTGGCGCGCGAACAGTCTTTTGCACGACTTTTTTTCTGTTTCGCACCTGATGATGACGTTGTGTGAAGTAGGAGTAATTCTTTAACTGGAATAAACAAGAAACCTGGAAGAGTTTGGTGGACATTTAAAGGTCTCCTCGACAGCCTTAGTTAGCTTTGAAGTATAACAAATTCAAATCGTTTGGGCATTGATTTGATATTTTGTGGTTGTTTCGTTTGAAGTACCTATCATAAATATTAGACCCGATCCGGCAGACGTTGTCCTGCCTAGAATTGGTTACTGGAAAATAAAACGAAAACAAAAATGTCAATGTTTGTGGACCAAATTTCTATTTATTTCAAGTCCAGTGAGGTTGTGATGTGATAATGATTCCAACTGTAAAACATGTTGCAAAAAGTTCTGTAATATTTTTGATAAACAACGTTTTTCTTTGTGCCTATCTCTACACTAAGGCAAAATGCATAGCGAATTTCATAAGATTCATCTTATGATGACTAGAAAAGTACACTCAGGCAAAAAATATAGCGAATTTCATAGGAATATCGTATAATTTTTAGCCACAAGTAGCACGTATTTAAATCATAAGATTATCTTATGAAACGGCATTTATTTGGTCAAATCGGTTTGCTATGATTTCATGTTCCATAAGGCATCTTTGAATTATCATAAGACAATATGATACGAGAAATGTATAATTTCTCTTATGTTTATGAGAATCATAAGATGCTCGCATGAAATTCGAACGACTGGCATATGCAATAACTTATTAAATGTTAAGGTAATCATACAAGTCGTATGTTTTTCATATTAATCTTATGAAAACATAGTTTTGTTACTTTTCTATTCATCATAAGATAAATCTTATGAATATCGCTATGAGTTTTGCCTTAGTATACTTTTCTAGTCATCATAAGATGAATCTTATGAAATTCGCTATGCATTTTGCCTTAGTGTAACAAAACTATGTTTTCATAAGATTAATATAATAAACATACGACTTGTATAATTACCTTAACATTTTATAAGTTATTGCATATGCCAGTCGTTCGAGTTTCATACAAGCATCTTATGATTCTCATAAACATAAGAGAAATGTATAATATTGTCTTATGATAATTCAAAGATGCCTTATGGAACATGAAATCATAGCAAACCGATTCGACCAAATAAATGCTGTTTCATAAGATGATATTATGATTTACATACGTGCTACTTGTGGCTAAAATTATACAATATTCCTATGAAATTCGCTGTATTTTTGCCTGAGTGTATGTACAGTAACAATACTGTTGCTTTACCAATATATTTACCGCGTGATAATCAACGGCATTCCAAATTTATTTCGAAGCTTTTCATTATCAAAGGCAAGTCGAATCAGAAATTGAATCCGTTGAAATGATGGGAATTCGTTTACTCACCACAGGCTATGTAGATTAATATTGACACATTCCGTGGGCTTGTACACCAGAATAACGTTTTTGTTTTGTCTTATTTTGGTATCACAATATTTTTTCCTAGATTCGGTAGTGTTTAAACCATTGAAAAGTTATATAATCCAACCATTGACATTTCGACAAATATTTGAAAAATATATAGAAAAGTAAGTTGAATTTCGCGGAAAATGGCTCCTGACATATTGACTTCTAAGAAAAGTTCTATTTCATGAAACTATTATTGAAATTTTTATCTGTTTAAAGGAATTTGTTCGTTATTGAGTGTAGAATAGTAAAACTAGAAAGATTTTTTTCTTGATTTGACCACTAATACTTTTTGAACTAATAGAAGTTTTGATTGTTTCTGCGTTGTAACGACACAAAAAATGCCCATTTTTTAATTTTATTAAAAAACTAAAATTTTGTTCAAATTTATATTCCAGATTCCCTTTGTATTCAAAAATACTTTTCTAAAAAGCCTACAATTTCTTTTATTGGATATGCGGAACTAAAGTTAGAACAGGCTACACTTTGCGTTGTACCGTCACGCAATTTAACTTTTATCAGACGCTTGAATGATTTATCAGATATAGTGTCAAATTTTCCTTCGTATGGTTTATTTAAACGCTTTCAAGTTGTTTCGTAAACAGGAAATTATACTAGCGTGATATTCATAAATTCAGAAAGTATATCCTTAAGTGCTTAAGGGGTTATATACTATCGACACATTCTTTCGTGACGTTACAACGATTTGACCAACCTTCATTCTATAAATCTGTTATAACTTTTTCAAATGAATCAGGAATCAGGAATCAGTAGCGTCTGGCTCAAATGGCACGTTCCCCATATTGATCGGAGATTTGTGCCTTGCCAAGAATCGTCTTTTCATCATTTTCCTGATGGGAAGGATTGGGGAAGTGGTAAGGTTAGGGGTAAGGAAAACAACGACACAGAACAATTAAAACAGAGCATTCTGCACCCCCGGAGTGATGCTGAACGATCTGCAGGTGTTACAACAGCAGGAATAAAACTTCCAACCCCCGGAGGGATTTAGAACCTCTACCCAAACAGTGAGCGGATATATCAACACCCCCGAGGGGATATTGAGATAACAGAACGACAACACCCCCGAAGAGATATTGTCATTCAAATACGGCTAAAAAAACTATAGCCCTTTACCACACTGGGTTAGGAACAAAAGCATATCCTTAAATTTCAGCTCTCTGTACATAGGTTCATCTATGTATGGAGAACCAAAAAACCGGATGCGCAATTGCATTAATACAGGGCAATTGCATATCAAATGATATGATGTTCCGTAATCGGATTCACAAAAATCACATGAATAATACTCAGCGCGCTGAATAGTAGCCATGTGATAATTGAGTTTGCAATGTCCAGTCAGTGCCCTGACCAGAATACTGCAGTTGTGCTTGGAAAAATGCAACAAATTTCTTGACATTTTCGGACTCACATCCGGCAGAAAAGCCTTTGTTTGAACGCAAGTTTGCAAGCTACGCCAATGTTTGGCATGTTCGAATGCAGCCCAAGAGCGAATCTTGTGCTTTATCTAACTTATTGACGATGGTAGAACTGGTTCTGGACCAACGAAATCAGTCGCAGCGCTAGCTCTAGCCAATTAGTCCGCCCATTCATTTGCAGTAAAAACCGGAATGACCGGGTACCCATAGAAGGTAGATAGCATTTGAAATGCTAAGTTCTTCGATTTGAGTTCGACATGCGATTACTAATTTCGATCTCGAATCTGCCGAACTAAGTGCTTTCAGGGCAGCCTGACTGTCAGAGCAAAAATAGATTCTTTTACCGCAAATTCCCTGTTGAAGTGCGGATTGTACGCCACACAGAATCGCAAAGATTTCTGCTTGGAATACGGTACAGTATCTACCAAGCGAATAAGATTGGTTTAATCTCATCCCATGACAATAGACACCAGCACCGGCTCGGCTCCCCAACAAAGAACCGTCCGTATAACAAACTACGTATTATTCAAGTTGTCGCTCCATCCAGCCAGACCGCCATTCCTCACGAAGAGGAATTCTCACATTGAAAGTTTTAAAAGGAAAACTACATGTGAGTGTAAGGTCACTGGGAGCAAGTGTATATTCATCCCAAGTAACCATTTGGGGCCACAGTCTTGTGTGGCTAGTTACACCACCTTGAGGACATCCGCAGACACTCAGTTTCCTCATCTCTACTTGTCTTAACGATGAGCACAGATGTCGGTTGCTAAGCGTTGCGTGTATCCAGTTCGTGATATATGAAGGTACTCCATGATCTCGTGCTGTTTCCAAAATGGATTCGAAAGACACGTTGTCAAAAGCACCTTCAATATCGAGAAAAACTCCCAAACTTGATTGCTTTTGTGAAAAAGCTTTATCAACGTTGTAGACAACATTGGGTAACAGGGTGGTAATAGACTTCCCCCGCTGATATGCATGTTGCATTGCATGCAGCGGGTGCTCGCCCAAGCTACCATCCCGAATGTAGTGGTCGATTAAACGTTCCACTGATTTGAGAAGGAAGGAGGTCAGACTGATCGGTCTTAAGCTCTTTGCCTCCTCATAAGTGACGCGGCCACCTTTGCGAATGAATTTGACTGTTATTTCCATAACTGACATACTTCAAACCCACCGGATGCCACGCGGCCTCTAGGCTGGTTTTGTCCGGAGAAAGATAATAGAGTTATCAACCTCCTGGTGGACCACAGCCAGTTACTGGGGACTTCGCCAGGCTCTTCCCAGGCTCCGTTCGCCATTGAGAATATTTTAAACCCCCTCAACAATTTTACCCATAGCACGGGTCGCATGACACTATGGAATTGGGGTTCCCTGTTTGGTGTTACCACCGGAACAGGTAGTCCGTAGTGTAATTCTTAGCCGGTTGAAACAACCACTACCGACACTACACGGCTTATCTAGGCTGTTCGGAGAAAGAAGCTGACATTTATGGACAGCTCCCATAGATGGCCGAACAGCCGCAATTTAACTTTTATCAGACGCTTGAATGATTTATCAGATATAGTGTCAAACTTTCCTACGTATGGTTTATTTAAACGCTTTCAAGTTGTTTCGTAAACAGGAAATTATACTAGCGTGATATTCATAAATTCAGAAAGTATATCCTTAAGTGCTTAAGGGGTTATATACTATCGACACATTCTTTCGTGACGTTACAACGATTTGACCAACCTTCATTCTATAAATCTGTTATAACTTTTTCAAATGAACTCCTTCATCAAACCTAATTATAGATTTAGAAAATGAACAAAATTTTATATAAGATTTGATGAACACTTGAATGCACTGGAGGAGTTATTTTTAATAAACGATTGAACAACGTCACATAATATTTCTTTAAAAGTCCACCTACGCTGTACTCTCCTAGACGCTGGTTACGTGATACGTTCCAATGCAATCACGCTAACAGCAACGTAGTCCAGGACATGTGATGGAAGGTTGTGAGAAAATTTCCGAACTTTGTTCTCGGATTAGTATTTATCCATGAATAATAATGCGTTCCCTGAATATTTCTTTTCCCCCAGTAATCAACCATTCCACACTTCGCCATCATCGACGAGACGCCTGTTTTAAGATTCTCCACAACCTCCGGTACAGCCGCACGTGCCGTCAGTTAGTAACTAACCAATTCTTCCGTTACAAGCCCAAATACATCATCGAATCAGCTACGTTGTCGAAATGCCTGAGGTATTGAATCTAATATTGACGGGTATCTATTCGAATTTACGGGATGTTTTTTTTAATTTTGATTATAGAGGTTTTAACCTTAGGGTCATTCGTCTCTTTACGGGTTAGATAAATTTCTTCTGGAAAAATCTCTAACTCTATGTTCGGGGTTGGGACTCGAACCCAGATGAGCTGCGTACAAGGCAATCGATTTACCAACTACGCTATGCCCGTCCCCTACGGGATGTTGTAAAAACATAATTGGGTCTACAGAGACCTATCTGAGTGACCGCACTAAATCGTCTCAATTGCTTGGAGTCGGATAAAAAGGCTTTAGCTCTCAAATGAACCCAAAAAAGATAGATGAGGGAGTGTTTATTGGTGTTTGCAGACTTTTAAAACCCGTCGAATTGACGATTGGATGTAACACATTCTTTCGCAACATCACGGCGATGTGACGTGTTCTTTTTCTCTGAATCTTTGCAGCTATAATTTATACAATATTTCAGTATACTTGGCACTGTCGATTGCCTGGTGCTTAAATTGTGCTTTGTCATATAAATCCACTTGCTTAAGCCCAACAATACAAATATCATACTATAAACTCGGATCGGGAACTTGATTCCTTACCAAATTAAACAAAGCAACACTGCCAGTTTATTTTTGTTTGTGAAATTTGTGAGAAAAGCTGCTATTCTAGCTCCGTTAAACTACCATATTGAGCCGTGTCAAATAAATAAATATGTTAAATGACTCAAATTTATCCACGACAGATATGAAAAAAAAAATTCTTGGTTTGATCAATTATTTCTGCTACAAATAAAAAAGTAAACTGTAGCGTGATTTTTCGACAACCCCATATTGTTATTCGAGTACATTTTTATTAAAATGGCTAAATGTGATAAATATATAAAATTTTACTCAAAACAATAGCACCAGATTTGTTCTTGTTAAAAACCTTATAGAGCAGATATTTTGACTTTTATAGAAATACGTTGAAAGTTCTAATTTGTGACGCGTTATAACGTCACGTTACATTATCAGCTATAAAACAATCCTCTTCCAGTATATTCAGTTTATGTTTATTGAATCTGTAGTGAAATTTTGTCTACTTTCCGAATCTGTAATAAGTTTCGATGTAGGCGTTCATTTGATAAAGTTATAACATATTTATGGAATGAAGAATCGTCAAATCGTTGTACCGTCACGAAAGAATGTGTAACATGGCTTCTAGGCAGGTCTGAAAATAATAAAGATTTTTAAATATTTTAAGTTAGTGGTTATTAGTGATGTATATTTGAGTTGTGAATAGAATGGTGTAATAACATTTCGTATAAAGGACTCGTTCTGGAGTTATAAGCTATCATAGTGAAGAAAACAAAATGATTGCTCGAAAACATTTTTTTCGGTCGTGATCACATTTTTTCGAAACAGTTTACTTTGGATTTTTAGTATTTTTGAAGAATATTACAACGTTAAGCAGCACCTCTTCTAATAAAATAATTATGATGGTTAATCCTCTTATAAGTACTATATAAAATATTCATTCTTCAAACAAATTTAGTTCGAGATTTAATGGGTTCAGCAATGTTTTCGGATATACAATTTCGACAAACTTTGTTGAATGGGGCGGGAAAAGCGTAGTGGTAAGTCAACCAGGTGTATAGAGCTGACCAAGGCTCGTTTCTCAACCTCCGCAATAGAATTCTATTTTTTTTAACCTGAAAAAAGAACCGAAATACCGTAACTAAAAACTAATTTTAAGTTAGGCATTGTGCCCTCCTGCGCAAAAAAAACTATTTTTGCATAGCTTTAAAACAAGCTTTTCTGATATTGCAGTAAGTGATAAATGTTTGTTTATTTATTGTTTATTTAATTAAAGGCTTTAACCTCATGGGTCATTCGCCTGGAGTGATAAATGTTTTCTGCGTTGTATAAACAATAAAATTCACTTTCTATTCAAGGTAGTCTCCGAAGCTTACAATAAAAAGTTTCATTGAAAAGAACTGGTTTGAGGAATTTCTTAAATATCGTTTTATATTTCGATATATAAGGTTTGTGTAGCGTTCACCATTATCAACAACTTTGCCGAAGACACCAATTCCCTTACTATTTTTGAAGAAATATTTCTCTATAATTAATCTATATTACTACTATATATCAATCACCGACATTATTGTATCAAAGAAGCGCTGTTTGTTATATGATCTTGACCGTTAGAAATGTTTTTGAACAATTATTGCACTTTAAAAGTGCACTTTGTATTTGCATTCTTTGACTTCATTGACATATTATAAAAGATTATAATTATAAAAGGTATCTGTTAGACTTATTTTGTTTCTGAACTTTCACTGTTTTATCAAACTTACACATTATATTTATGCATTTTCGAAAAATCAACGATTTTCATCAAACCCCCCAACCAAATTTCTTGCTACGCCAGTGGTACTGTGAATTGGTTTTTTTATGTAAAAAATCATAAAATTTCCAAGAACATTTAAAAAAAGGCCATTACGGGAGAGCTGCCGCATGTGCGGGTGAGGCGCCGCACCGTGGTCACAAACTGAAAAATGATGAACAAAAGTATTTTATAGCTCTCGTTAATGTTTTTGTGATTAGGGGTTTTCAACTGAGTTTAATTAAGTTTGATGACACCTATCACTTTTACTTTTCTTAAGGGGGGTACCACCATTTCTAGAAACATTTTTTATTCAACATTTCAAAAATATTTTTCTTTCACAACCCTGTGTAATGGTTAAGTTGGAGTAACTTAATAAGGGTACTATTTATCTATATGTTTGTACGAGCGATATATATCTAGTTGCTAGTAGGGGTTCCTTAAAAACAGTTTTTGGCTATTTCTCCAAACAATGAATTTATATAACTTGGGTTTGTTCTTGAAAGATTCAGTTTGAAAAAGCATCAGTTCGTTGAAATTTTCGTTTTTATCCCAATATTGACATATTTACAAATCAATGCGTTGACGAAAATTAGTGCCTGAAGCTTTAAAGAATAAACCGAAGTAACTAATACTTAGATACATAATGCCCGTTTAAACATATAGACAAATAGACTCATAATTCTATATGTCACTGTGTTAGGTCCGCTAATTTGTGGATTTACCTTATTAAGAATCTATACCTGACACAAATGATCATTTAATGACATTCTGAGGAGAAAAAAGATGGGTGGGTAATGTCAGAGACATAACCGGAGTGAAGTAGAATACACTTTAGACCGGTAAATTCTGCTCTGGAATAAGCAATTTCTATGCGATTTTGTCGACTTTAGCACATTCATAGTTTATTTGGAGTATTTTTGGAATTATCAATTATCGTAAGTCCACCGGAGGAAAGGCTCCCCGCAAGCAGTTGGCAACAACCCCCTGGCAACCCTATACCATCATATGGAGTTTGACAGCGACCGACATATATGGGGCGTTATAGCTATAAAGCCCCAAACAAAGAATTATGTTCGGCGCTATGCTCGATATTCAAGCATTCCACACGACGTTTTGCATCTTGTGGGATGATTTAATAATTTAATCGACATTTTGTAACTAAATACAGCTTCTAATCATTCGGTTCAAAATCAATGTTTTGCCTTTCATGGCAGTGATGCTGGCTGTACAGAGACGTCGTCCTTGACAGGGGACTGGTTGGCAACGAAGGCCGTGTAAAAGTGCCCCAGTCACCGTTGGCGTTAAGAGCCTCATCGCTACCGAACAGAAACAGTCGCCCTGCGAAAAATTCACAGCTATCAGAAATCGAGCGGGCCTAAATTGTGACCCAAAATAAACCACAAACCAACAAGTTGTTTTCAGAACCAGCCAATTATAAAGTATTATTATTATAAATGAAATTTTCCATTGCCTTACAACCTCCCTCTCCCTTTCCTCCCGGCTTGAATAACTATCAATCTTGATGATGCTGTGCGGCGGGGGCACTAGTTTTTATTATGGTGGAAAATTTAGGTTTGCTCGTTTTTCCCAAAAGTTTTTTAGCTGTGCTGTTTTCAAAGAAGTTGTAGTTGAATTCAAAATAAAATGGTTTATTTCTATTGTCAGAGATGGACCTTCCAACGAAAACGTCTGGCTCGCTTGGAATCGAATTGTATGGACCAACCACTGCTTTCACAAAATCTGTTATTTTCAGTAATTGAACATTCTACATTTTTGTAAATTGAATCATTACACTAACCTGTCTACAAATCACACAAATAACTTTTTTATTTTGTGCCATTCTACTTGAAAGCGACGATATTGTTCACAAGTGGCTCACTTACCATCCAACGCTCTTGGCAAGCAACTTTCTGATGCTTGTAATAAAATTTCAATTCGATTCTTTGTCGATAAATTGATGGCCCTGAAAAGGGCCTTTTCTTTGGGCAGTGTTTGAAATTTACTTGGTGCTGGTGTATATGGTAACAGTTTTGGTGCCATCGAAGACGGCGTGCTTGGCCAACTCTTCTGACAGCAGCAAACGGACTGCGGTTTGAATTTTGCAGGAGATGCTGCAAACGAACTGATCGTGAACAACAGCATGCTGAGTTTTTATACCTGACTACAGCACAATGTAAGCTCGTCCTTTTTTGTGTTGTCCTCAATATGTGTTATTCGTAGCTCCACCTCTTTGTTGGTCGACCACATATTTTTGATAAAGAACAAAATTGAAATTGTGTTTCCAATACGGAGGTTATCGAACACTCAGGGTAAAAAGAGTAATGTAATACGGCACTTTGGTAAAATGTTTGAGAATTGAAACCGTTTTTGAATGCGCCTAGTAAACACGAAACTGTAGACAAACAAACAAATGATAACTTTTTATTTTGTGTCATTCTACGTGAAATCTACGATATTGTTCACAAGTAGCTCACTTGCCATCGAACGCTCTTGGCAAGCTACTTTCGGATGCTTGTAATAACAAAATTTCAATTCGATTCTTTGTTGATAAATGGCCCGTACCAAACATACCGCTCGTAAGTCCACCGGAGGAAAGCCTCCCCGCAAGCAGTAAGCAACGAAGGCCGCGTAAAAGTGCCCCAGTCACGGTTGGCGTTAGGAAGCCTCATCACTACTGAACAGAAACTGTCACCCTGCGAGAAATTCACAGCTATCAGCAATCGAGCAGGCCTAAATTGTGACCCAATATAAACCAACAAGTTCTTTTCAGGACCAGCCAATTATATTCCAGTAAGATATAAATGAAATTTTCGTTTTCCATTGCCTTACAACCTCTTTCCTCCCGGCTTGAATTACTATCAATCTTGATGATGCAGTGCGGCTGGGCACAGGCAGTTTCCATTATAGTAGAAAATTTAGGTTTGCGCGTTTTTCCCAAAAGTTTTTTAGCTGTGCTGTTTTCAAGGAAGTTGTACTTGAATTCAATATAAAATAGTTTACTTCTATTGTCAGAGGTGGACCTTCCAACGAAAACTAGTCTGGCTCGCTTGGAATCGAATCGTACGGACCAACCACTGCTTTCACAAAATCCGTTATTTCAGTAAATGTACATTCTACAGAATTAGTCACAACTATTTCCAATCAGCGCAAAAATCGAAGGTTTTCATTCAATACAACAGCAGATTTTCACGTTTGAAAAAACAGGCAGCATTCTGGCCGAAAATTTTGAAACGGAGCACCTATATCGAAACGTTAGAAAACGTTCGATTTTTGTAAATTGAATCATTACACTAAAATGTCTATAAATCACAAATAACTTTTGATTTTGTGCCATTCTCGTGAAAGCGACGGTATTGTTCACAAGTGGCTCACTTACCATCCAACGCTCTTGACAAGCTGATGCTTGTAATAACAAAACTTCAATTTCATTCTTTGTCGATAAATTGATGGCCCTGAAAAGGGCCTTTTCTTTGGGCAGTGTTCGAAATTTACTTGGAGCTGGTGTATATGGTAACAGTTTTGGTGCCATCGAAGACAGCGTGTTTGGCCAACGCTTCTGACAGCAGCACGCGGACTGCGGTTTAAATTTTGCGGGAGATGCTGCAAACGAACTGCTGTATGCTGATGCTGGAAACGAACTGATCGTGAGCAACAGCATGCTGAGTTTTTATACCTGACTACAGCACAATGTAAGCTCGTCCTTTTTTGTGTTGTCCTCAATATGTGTTCGTCGTAGCTCCACCCCTTTGTTGGTCGACGACATATTTTTGATAAAGAACAAAATTGAAATTGTGTTTCCACTACGGAGATTATCGAACACTCAGGGTAAAGAGAGTAATGTAATACGGCACCTTGGTAAAATGTTTGAGAATTGGAACCTTTTTTGAATGCGCCTAGTAAAAATGTTTTCCACTTCACTCCAGTTTGTTTCTGACCATATTTGCAATTTACGTACTGAAATAAATCACAATTTAGGGTTTAACCCAAATTGCTCTCCAGGGAGAAACAGTCCATGAAACAGAAAATGCAAACTTATTCTTTGAAATGGTTTTGGTGGCCATGAAAAGGGCCTTTTTTATAATGATACAAGTGAGTTCTACCTTTTCAACTTCCAAATCCATACAAAGTGCGTCCCTGCCGCTTCAGAGTATAGACGACGTTCATTGCGGTTTTGCGCTTGGCGTGTTCAGTGTAGGTCAAGGCATCTCGGATGACATTTTTCTGCACACCATCAGCATTCGTAGATTAAATTGGAGATGCATTTTACACCACCACGACGAGCCAGACGCCGAATTTGGTGATTCCCTGGATTTTATCACGAAGAACCTTGCGATGACGCTTGGTACGGGAACGCAAATATGATACCGCTCATTGTACCGTCCGGACGAGCATGTTGCTCGTGTGGTAAGCGAGCACCCACTGATACAAAACAAGCTCGCGTGTCCTGTATATATAACATTCCCGTATGTAATGAAACGCTTACATGCTCCTTTTTGACGGCTCTGCGTGGGATATGCTGGCAAATTGCGCATTTTCCTCGCTGTTTCCGAAGGATTTTCTGAAAATCCTTGTTTTGGTTTATTTATAGTAGTCGCAGTAATTCCGAAATTTAATACGAAATACGTGCACAAATTTCCGACCAGATAGTGCAAAAATATTGCGATTTTGTCCAGTAGAACGGAAGATATTCGCATTTCAAACCTGGGAAAATTTCTCAACTGAAATTTTTGAAACGGGACCCCATATTGAAACGTTAGAAGTATTCTACTTCAAAACAGGCAGCATTCTGGCCGAAAATTTTGAAACGGAGCACCTATATCGAAACGTTAGAAAACGTTCGATTTTTGTAAATTGAATCATTACACTAAAATGTCTATAAATCACAAATAACTTTTGATTTTGTGCCATTCTCGTGAAAGCGACGGTATTGTTCACAAGTGGCTCACTTACCATCCAACGCTCTTGACAAGCTGATGCTTGTAATAACAAAACTTCAATTTCATTCTTTGTCGATAAATTGATGGCCCTGAAAAGGGCCTTTTCTTTGGGCAGTGTTCGAAATTTACTTGGAGCTGGTGTATATGGTAACAGTTTTGGTGCCATCGAAGACAGCGTGTTTGGCCAACGCTTCTGACAGCAGCACGCGGACTGCGGTTTAAATTTTGCGGGAGATGCTGCAAACGAACTGCTGTATGCTGATGCTGGAAACGAACTGATCGTGAGCAGTTAACAGTTTTTTTTTTAACAGTTAAATTGACTTTATTTCTTTAAATTTGTTTTCTTGTAGTACATGTAATTTATCTCTTAAGTGATACAGAATTTTCTCTTCAACTTTGTGCATATCTTCTTGTTTTTTTTTTTGTGTTTCTCATTCGTAGTATAAATTTGGTACTTTTATTTACCGGATGTAACGGAATTTGTTTCTTTGTTTTAATTTTATAACCTAACCTTAACCTACTATGTACACTATTTACAACTTAACCTAGAAGAGAGTGCTTATAAGCATATATTCGGAGTTCCGGCATTTTGCCTGAAATTTGCTAGTGTTTGTGGTTATTCTTTGTGCTACGGTATTTACATTTGCCAAGCTATGGACAAGGGTGGTCCGGGAATCGAACGGAAGGTTCAGTATCATTTTCAGAGTCTTGTTTTGGAGCACTTGTAGTTTTTTCTTGTGGGTAGGAGCACATGTTTGCCATACTGGGCTAGCGTAGTCCATGACGGGAGCGATGATCTGCTTGAATACTGCCAACTTGTTTCGTTCGGAGAGCTTGGAGCGTCGATTGATGAGTGGATAAAGGCATTTAACTAGTAGGGAACACTTAGCTTGAACTTTTTCTACGTGCTGACGAAAGAGGATTTTAGAGTCTATTAGGAGACCTAGATAGATTACTTCTGAGGACCAGTCGATTGGCGTGCCTCCAAGCGTCACTTTGCAGTTACTAGGGGGATCCAGTTTGGTAGTTTGCCGGTGCTTGAAGATGATCGTTTGAGTCTTGGGCAGGTTTAGTTGTATTTTCCAGTTGCTCGTGTATTCGACAAAGATATCCAAACACCGCTGTAGCTTGCTCCTGAGCTCGTTCACTTTTCTGCCCTTCACCAGTATGGCGGTATCGTCCGCAAACAATGACAGCCAGCAGCCATCGGGGAGGGGAGGGATATCCGACGTGTATATGCTGTACAGGATAGGCCCGAGGAGACTGCCTTGGGGCACTCCAGCTGGGATTTGGAACGTTTCCGATACTGCTCCCTGGAGTGAAACCTTGAACGATCTATCTCGTAGGTAGTTGCGGATGGTTTGCGTTAAGTATACTGGGACGTTGAACTCGCTGAGCTTGTAGATTAACCCGTCGTGCCACACGTTATCGAACGCCTTCTCGACGTCGAGCAGTGCCATTGCAGTGGATTTGGAGACGACTTTGTTCTTCTTAATTATGTTGACAACTCTCATCAGTTGGTGAGTCGTCGAGTGGCCCCTCCTGAAGCCAAATTGTTCGGGTAGAAGTATGTTGTTACTGCTCACGTATTCCAGGATGCGATCAAGAAGAAGCTTTTCATAAATCTTGCTCAGAGACGACAGCAGGCTGATAGGTCGGTAGCTCGAAGATATTGTGGGATCTTTCCCAGGTTTGAGGATCGGTGTGATTTTAGCCAGCTTCCAAATGGAAGGAAAGTAGCGAAGCTCCAGACACTTGTTGAATATGCTGGTCAAGAGAGTGAGCGTTCTGATACTCAGATTTTTTAGGGTCAGATTGAATATTCCATCGAACCCGGGAGCTTTCATATTTTTGGTGTTCTTGATTGCCGAGCGAACTTGTTCAACTGTCACTATTTGATTCTGGGGAACACCACCTACTGACTGATCTAGGGCGCGAACTTTATTCAATACCCGCGTTTCGAATGGACTTTGGATGCTATTGCCGAGTTCATGTGAGCGCACGAAATGATTACCGATGGCATTGGCTTTTTCGAGAGGAGAGACAAGCTGTTTGCCATCCGCCTTCAGCGGTGGTATTGGTTTGGGGCGGGACTTTAGTACCTTGGAGACTTTCCAGAATGGTTTTGAGTGGTCTGGTAGCTTCTGAACTACCTTGCCAAAGTTTTTGTTTTTTAGGTGATCCATTCTGGCCTTAATGATGGTGTTGAGATCTGTTATAAGTAGCCTTTTGTGCAGATCACCTGTTCTTTGGAACTGTCGTCTAAGTACATTCCTTAGTCGAATGTAGTATTTGGTGTTACGATCGATTGGAACAGTCTTGTCTTTAACTGGTACTTTCCGAATACATGCTTCGTCCGCCGCTTCCACCGCTTGGTGAAATTGGTCCAGCCACCTATCGATGCCTTCTGGGCTGATAAGGACGGGATTATCATCCAGTCGCGAGTCGATGATTCTTTGGTAGACCACCCAGTTCACTCTACGATAGTCCTTCCTCTGTTGAATAGGGGACGCTGGGACTTCACCACCAAACTCACACACAACCGGGAAGTGATCAGAGCTGAGTTCAGAGAAGGTTTTGGGCTTGGAGATATCGGTGTTGGACAGGAAGATGTCCAGGGTGGAGGATGCACCAGCAGGCGAGAGATAGGTTGGTTCATCGGGAAAGTGAATACAGTAATAGCCAAGTTGGGAATCGTCGAACAATAAGGAGCCATTTTGATTTTTGCGGTTATTCCTCCAGAAATCGTGTCGAGCGTTCAGATCGCCACCAATGATAAATTTAGCATTTGATCGCGTAAGTTTTGACAGGTCATTTTTGAACTGGCTTGCTGACCCATTGCTCGCAAAACATTGACGAGGGCAATATACAGCGAAGACTTTGATTTTGCCTGTGGATGTTTCAATCTCTACGCCGACCGTTTCTATTATGGTGGTGTTAGTTTGAGGAAGTACGAGGAATTTAATGCCTTTTTTGACGATAATGGCAACGCCTCCACCGCGAGAATGAATACGATCCAACCGCACCGTGGAGTAGTTAGGTATGGAGAAGGAGATATCGGGAGTAAGATTGGTTTCAGTCACGATACTTACATCGATGTCGTTTGTGTCGATGAAATCCACCAGTTCTATCTTTTTCACTCGGATTGAGTGAGCATTCCAGTTCATCAAGCGTAATGGCTTAGCAGCCATAACTAATGACCAATAATCCCAGAACGTAGATCTGGTCTTGGCGAGTGCGGCACTGTTGTAGCTTGCCACACATTTCGGTGAAGATGCCCATCAGTTGCTCAGCCGTAAATAATGGCGAGGAGTGCTGATCAGGAGAACTTGTTGGATGGCCACCATCCTGGCTAAAATGAGGAGGAAGAGCCCACGGGCTGCTGGTTGGAGCCATCGGACGAGAAGCAGATGGGCCCGGATGCGTGGTATTAGGCCCGAGACAAGCGGAAGTAGGCTCGCGGCGATTTGTAGGAGGCCCGATTGGAGGGGTCTCGGATCCTGGTCTTCTTGGGACCAGTTCGGGAAAGTTGCTGGCTGAGAACACTGGCACTTCCTGACGCGTCTTTCCTGCTTGTCCTTGGGTGGAGGCTTTCTTACGAATGTTTTTATATTCCTCCCGCTTCGGGCAGGATCGGTCCGAACCTCGATGCTTTCCATCGCAATTTGCACAGCGGTATTCGATGGCACCTTCCACCAAACAGTCGATAGAGGCATGCCGCTGACCACAATAACCACAGCGAGGTTTCACGTTGCAATTCCGGGTACCATGTCCGAAATTCAAACATCTCTGACACTGGGTAACATCGCGGTTGAGAGCGCGATATGGCTCCCAGCGGACGACGATCGATCCGATTGATCTCACTGCCTGGAGTGCGTTTAGCGTAACTGAACCTTTAGCGAAATGCACTAGATACAGGCAGTCGCGAAAAGTTTTAGTCTTGTCACGTCGGGACATCCGGAATACACCTACCGTTGCTAGTTTGTAGTGTACACGCAGTTCCTCTTCTATTTCCTCGATTGTCATTTCAGGCAGCCCGCGAATCACAGCCTTGAACGGTTTTTCACTGGCGAAGTCGTGAGTGAAAAACTCTGTTTTGCTACTTTTCAGATATGTAGTAGCTTTTCCAAAATCATCTTTGGACTTCACCATGATCTTTGTGCCAATCCGGCAGATTTTATATTCGGCCGAAACACCAAGCGCCTTCATGGTTTTCATTAACTTCTCGAGAGGGACCGATTTCACCATGATGGGTGGAAGCTTAACTTTCACTTGCAACTGCATATCTTCAGCACGCAACTCCTGCGTAGATCCGCCAAAGTCACCGACGTCGCTATTGTTTGTTGCAGTTTTCACTGCGCTCGCAATACTCGCGGGGTGAGCGGAAAAAACAGACATTCGGTCTATTTCCGACCGCAATCGTTTGCTGTCCGGTTCCTTCGGACTTTTCAGCGCCTTTGCGCTCTTATTTTGTTTGGGGCTGGCCTTCGAGCCACCACCCGACCGCCGTTTCCGTTTCGACATACGACCGGATTGTCGAACGGACACCTCTACCGAACCAACTAACTACCGAACGAAAAACTAAACACGCGGCGAAAAAAAAAAAAAAAACACGTCTGAACACGTCAAGACACGACGAACCTTGTGATGATTCCTGATCGTGAGCAACAGCATGCTGAGTTTTTATACCTGACTACAGCACAATGTAAGCTCGTCCTTTTTTGTGTTGTCCTCAATATGTGTTCGTCGTAGCTCCACCCCTTTGTTGGTCGACGACATATTTTTGATAAAGAACAAAATTGAAATTGTGTTTCCACTACGGAGATTATCGAACACTCAGGGTAAAGAGAGTAATGTAATACGGCACCTTGGTAAAATGTTTGAGAATTGGAACCTTTTTTGAATGCGCCTAGTAAAAATGTTTTCCACTTCACTCCAGTTTGTTTCTGACCATATTTGCAATTTACGTACTGAAATAAATCACAATTTAGGGTTTAACCCAAATTGCTCTCCAGGGAGAAACAGTCCATGAAACAGAAAATGCAAACTTATTCTTTGAAATGGTTTTGGTGGCCATGAAAAGGGCCTTTTTTATAATGATACAAGTGAGTTCTACCTTTTCAACTTCCAAATCCATACAAAGTGCGTCCCTGCCGCTTCAGAGTATAGACGACGTTCATTGCGGTTTTGCGCTTGGCGTGTTCAGTGTAGGTCAAGGCATCTCGGATGACATTTTTCTGCACACCATCAGCATTCGTAGATTAAATTGGAGATGCATTTTACACCACCACGACGAGCCAGACGCCGAATTTGGTGATTCCCTGGATTTTATCACGAAGAACCTTGCGATGACGCTTGGTACGGGAACGCAAATATGATACCGCTCATTGTACCGTCCGGACGAGCATGTTGCTCGTGTGGTAAGCGAGCACCCACTGATACAAAACAAGCTCGCGTGTCCTGTATATATAACATTCCCGTATGTAATGAAACGCTTACATGCTCCTTTTTGACGGCTCTGCGTGGGATATGCTGGCAAATTGCGCATTTTCCTCGCTGTTTCCGAAGGATTTTCTGAAAATCCTTGTTTTGGTTTATTTATAGTAGTCGCAGTAATTCCGAAATTTAATACGAAATACGTGCACAAATTTCCGACCAGATAGTGCAAAAATATTGCGATTTTGTCCAGTAGAACGGAAGATATTCGCATTTCAAACCTGGGAAAATTTCTCAACTGAAATTTTTGAAACGGGACCCCATATTGAAACGTTAGAAGTATTCTACTTCAAAAAACACATTTTAATTACGTATCCATCGAGTGCGGAATCTCACCCGCAATATCGATGCGGCATCTATCTCAATTGTAGGGGAGAGATGCAGCACGACGACATTTTCCTCTGAAATTATGGATGACCATGCTCATGATCAGAATGCCTTCTAAACGGTCCCATGCATTCAACCGATACATGGTTTACCAAAAAAATGAGCGATTTAAAAAAATATATGGTACTGAAAAATTTTCGGCACTATGTGATGCAACTGGATGCACATAATACAATTTTCGTGAGTTAATAATAAGGATTATTTTACATCTCCAGTGTTGTAATTCTTCGAAAGACAAAGTAACAATACAGTGAAGACCCGATTTTATCAGCATCCGGTTATATCATTGATCGAACATTGATAGTTGGTAGTTTGATGGGCTCTAGCAGACAAACCAAGTTGATTTCAAGTAAATCCTTCCTTAAGCATATTTTTCTTATCTTAGAGATCCGAAATATGCAAAAATAAAAATTTTGATTTTTTTTAATTTTGCAGTCAGAAATTTAAACTAAATAAACAGAAAAGGTTATGAGGCTATATCTAGGGACTAAAAAGAACATTTTTTTTATTTCTATTATAGAGGTTTTAACCTTAAGGTCATTCGCCTCTTCGGGTTAGAAAAATCTCTTAGGAAATTTTTTTAACCCTATGTGCGGTGTCGGGACTCGAACCCAGGTGCGCTGCGTACAAGGCAATCGATTTACCAATACGCTACGCCCACTCCCCTAAAGAGAGAGCTTCGGTTTATTAGAAAGAAAGAAAAACATATGTCCCGATTTTGTCAATGTCCCCGTTTTATCAGTCTAAAATTTACGAAGAGGCTGATAAAAACGGGTCTTTACTGTATCATTTTACCGTATAAAATGACCCTATATACGAGATACATAGTGCGGAATCTCAACTGACGCGGTATCTCTCCCGAAATTACTCTAAGTGAATTAATTTAGAATTTTAAAATTTCTAAAAAAATTCTAAAGAATCCTTATTTTTCGCAGGCAAATCCTCTAGTCGTGAAGTGGTAATAATTACCAGCGACAAGCGTCATCCGTATCCAATTTTGATTCTCTGGTCGGGCGATTCGAAGCGTGCAGTTTTACTAGTTCGGCTCAAATCAACTAGCTCCGTAAATTCCACCGGCTGAAGTACAGTCGGGTCTCCTACTACGCGGATTCCTACAACGCGGCTTCCTACTGCGCGGATTCCTACTGCGCGGTACCCGCGTTGTAGGATACCGATAGCTTATGGGATTTCGACTAATTGGGTCTGTGGCCGATTATTTCGTCTGTGTCAACATGTAGCGCCATACTTTCTTTGGCAAAGTTGTTGTACTCACTTGGGCCTATAACTTAGAGTAATTGGGTATCCAATTAGTTGAGAACTATGCCGCCAGGGGTGCTATGAAGAAAGAGTAAATAAATCGAAATTCTCGTCGTAAATTCGACTATCATCAAATGGATTCAATGTCAAATATATTAAGACCCTGATTATTTTGCAAGGTGGCGTCTTCGGGGAATTTATAAAAGAAGTCCAGAGCTTCTGGATGGTACAAAGTATAAATCGCAATTACCTCACCATGCGGCGCTAGTGCTAATGCAAATATTCAACACATGTTAAAATAATTCTATATCTCAACATCTTGATTAGATAGAGTAGTACTGACTTCAGCAAAGTTACTCGAGAGGTCGAGGACTACCCAACGGTAAGATTAGTTTGGAATACTCTCACTATGCGGCGCTAGTGAGCGTAGAAGCTTTCAACATATGGTGTAGTTCGTTAACCTGTATGGAATTTATTCCAAATTATTGTGCCAAAAGTTTAAAATCACCCACGTTTTGGATCAGGACAAATAATATTTCTCAGAATCAGATTGATTGCGTATTAACTGTAGTCAAATAAATGGAAAACCGCCGATTAACAGTAAACAGCCCGCTTTATCTTGCACAGTCCTTATCGTATTGTGTGATTGTAATCGCTCCAAACATGAACATTTCGAAGTGTCCGACTACGGTCGAAAGGAGGAATGATATCGTTAAGGTAATAGTCCGTGAAGTGAACCGCGGAAAAGTAAAACAAATACTACTCTAAAACATTCAGGTAGAGGACATTCCAGTGCTTGACGTGGACAAAGGAACACACTGCATTGTAATGATGGAGAAATTCACCATGGCTTGGACATCCGATTTCATGTGTTGAGAGTTGTCGCCGGAGAAATTCCGTTGTTGCTGTAAAACCATTGCGATATGGGTCATCAACAAGGATTCATGGAGAAGCCAGCCAAAAGCGGACTGTGGATGTTGTATTTAGACCAAATTACATGAATAATTAGTTTCGATTGTTAAATAAGGTTCCGATTTGGATCTAGTGCGCTTGATACTTTCATTCTGAATAATAAACATGGTGCTTGTTTTTGTGGGCTTTGAAATATGCGAATTTTGGAAAGATTTAGTAGGTACATTTGTCATGTCTTGATTTTTTAACAGTGTTGTTATTATTTTAAAGAATACGAATGATTCGAAATACTCCACATTTCTATGACATCTTAATTTTCTTAAAAATGCAAACGATTCGAGTTCATCTCGCTCATCGAAGCCTTTTGAAGCGTTTCCTCGAATAAATCTTGATAGCGGTCATCCAACCATTGTTCCGGATAAGAATAGCCACCGAGTTGCTGCTTTGTGAATTCCCAAGACAGCTAGAATAGCACCGATATCGACTGAAAGCAGTATTTAAAATAGTTTTCGTAACTTCTAGTAGTATTATTTTAGGGATTGCTGCACAGTAGTTCGGATTCTTAAGAAACGCGGTCTTAATTATGGGCCTTATTCTCAGAGTCACGTCACCTAGTTCGCATTTGACAGTACGAGCTACAAAATTTTGCGTTAACTCTCTAATAATTGACAAAACTGCTGTTTAGAGTTCCTACAGTAAAAGTCTAGTAAAAAAAATTGACAGGAAATGTGGCTCAAAAAAGTTGGACTAAACTTGAAATTATTGAAGCGCGCAATAATCTTAGAAATGTATGTTCGGGTTATGTTGAACAGTTGACAATTATCGAATATTTTGTAAAATTAGAACGATATTTGACAAAAATATCGGGGAATATGCTAAATTCAGAATAAATTACATACATTGCCGAGGGGCAAGCACTAAATCTTCAATACGACGCAGTGCCAAAAGTCGTACTTAATTAGTTACTTTAAGTACCATTAAGTACCATGAAGTACATTAATTACCGCTAATATTTTAAAAGTATGTGTTAAAATCATTGTGATTTAGAGATTTTAAGTATATCTCATCTCATTCGTACGTTCCAAAAAAAGCTTCATCACCGGGTCGCTTGTGGATATTTTTGCATGAAAAAGTTACAGAATGTTATTGAAATGATACATATACATTATATTAATGTTATTGAAATGATACATTATACATTATAACACACAAAAGCTTTGGTCAATTCGCTTTACCCAAAGTTCTAAAAAAATTACAAAAAAGTTTTTTTTTCTTGCTGAAATCTTTATCCCTCCACCCTCCCCCCTCCTAAAGCAAATTAGGCACTTTTTGCTAGCAATTGTTGAATCACTGGTCTTGGACCATTTTCATTAAGTATCTGGGGATATCATGTTGTATATTTATAGACAGGAAATCTTAAATGCTACAGAATGGCGTTGAGTTCTTCTATTTTTTGTTCTTTTCATTAAAAGTTAGGTCTAAGTTTGTGAATTCATTTAAGAAAATTATGTCCATTTTGCTTTCAATTTTGGAATCAGGGTGGCTAAGACAAATACTTCATTGTGTATCTAGGGACAGCATCATGTTATATATTTTTGGAAAGGGATTCCGGTTCTATTTACTTTAGAATCAAACCGCTAGATGATTTTTTGAAGAAAATTGTTCCACGAGTCTGGTAAAAATTATTATTTTTTGACGGCAGTACTGCCAACTATGCGATTTTTCCAGTTAAATATTAAAAGTTAATTTTTTTCTCAAAATATTTTAATTTCAAAAATTCTAATGCCATCGTGTTCCGCAGACATTTTTACATAAAAAACTCTAATAATCTCAATATAATTTGAGCACACCCTGAGATACACCGTTTTGAAGGGAAAAACTTGCATTTTCTCATTTTCTCTTGCACTTATTGTAAACCCTAATGTTTCATATTCACGGCAAATTTACAAACGTTTTTCCCAATGTACTGTTCAAACTTTTCTTTCATTTGACTATGAATATATTGCGACTACTGTGAGATTTTTTCTGCATTCCGCATTTATTCAGCTTAACCATAAATTGAAACTCAAACCACCTAGCAAACCGAAAACGAAAGCACCGTACTCAGTAAACTAACAAAATTGTTTAGCCGGTTAAATACGGAATACAGGAAAAATCTCAAAAAAAGTCTCAATTTATTCTTAGTCACCTCTAGGTGGAATAAAAAGTTCCAACAGTACATTGGCAAAAACGTTTGTTAGTTTGTCGTGAATATGAAACATTCAGGCTCACATTAAGTGCACCAAAGCATATATGTTGTATATATTTATATATTGTACACTTTACAACTATAAAACCTCATTTATGATAATAATTTTAATTAACGCATGTTAAATTAAATTTTAACAATAGAACTGACGACGTTTTAAACAATAGAAGTTACGATTTGCTATACAACAGAATTTACCGCGTGCTATATGATAGATTCCGCAATATGCTGAACGCAAGTTTAAACATTCCCGTTGGTCAAGTTCGCGTGGGCTGTGGATAGTGTGTTATCGTGGGCATCATCGAAATGCGAATGTTGAAAAACTTCATATCTCATATGCGGCGCGTGATATAAAACTTCATATCTCTGGACAAGAACAAAAGGACAAAAATATCTTTACAGATTATTGAAGGTGAATGTTTTCCGCGTCATTTGACACTTTTGTTGATTTTTTGTAGCGCCGAGAACATATAAATATTTTAAATTTATTAAAAATAAATTGTTTATTAAAATGTATGTAAAATACTACTATTAAAACAAATATTCTATAAAAATATATTTGTGTGATAGTTTAAGTATCATTCTATAAGCGTACAAAATTTCATGCAATCTTGAGTAGTTGAGTTGAGAAATAAGAAATTGAAAAAAGTTCAATTTTATTGTTTTCAAAAGTTTAAAAGCCTATAATTCAAACAACAAAAGCAATTTTAACCAAATATTTATACCGAAAGTTATACACAAAAATACTTTTCATGAAAATAGGTGATTTTGTGAAAAATTCGAAGCCCACTTGCTGTGGTTGGACGCAAATATTACTAAGAAACTATATGTACCGTATTATTTTGAAAAGAATTCGAATTAACACAATAACGAAGACTGCATATTAGGGCATTGCAAAAAAAAATTTTTTTTGAATTCTCAAAGGCCCCCCCTCTCATGTTGTGACAAATGTCAAAGTAAGCTCAGATGCCAAATTTCACATCATTTGGACAATTTTAGACCCCCGCCCACATCGCTTGAAATTTTTTGAAATTGGTACTATGGGAAAATGTGGAGGAAAAATACATTAAATGCTATAACTTTTGAAGTAGCAATCAGAAAATTACAATTTATACCTCTTTTGAAAGGAAATAATCTAAGTATTTGAATGGAGATATTTTTGTTTCTTGAAAAATACGGGAAAGTGGGGTACCGGGTCATTTTGGACCCAAAATCCCCTATTTTTAATGATTTTTCTGCACCGTGAGGCAAATCATACATATTTTGTAGTTTTTCTAATGTGAAAAAATCTCAGAAATCGAACGGAACCCTTTTGACCTTAGTTCGAATACGAGAAATTGGGGTTATAGGGCTTTTTGTCAGTCATATTAAATTTTATCATTTTCTCATGCATATATCTCTATTATTCTTCAATCAATTTTCATAAAATGTAACTTACTGAACGTATAAAATTCTGAGGAATAAAACAAAAATAAAAACGTTAAAGGTAAAATTCAGAAACATCAAACTTTTTGATATTTACTCTACAAATCTCATTTTTTTCATTATTTGTCCTAATACCTCAACTTCCCCTATTTTTCCAGGAATGAAACTTTTCTCATGTGATCCCTAAGCATATTTTACACTAAAAGTAGTAAATTAAATAAGAATTTTGTTGTTAAATAGAGTTAATATGTGCGATTTTATGATAAAAATGTGAAATCGACACTATATGTCAGATAATTTGATGTTCCTGAATTTTACCGGTAACGAATCTATTTTTGTTATAATCCTAAGGATTTTCCACGTTCAACAAGGTATAGTTTATGAAAATTGAGTGAAGAATAATGGAGATATATTCACGAGAAAATGATGAAGTTTAATATGAATGTCAAAAGGCCATTTAACCCCAACTTCTTGTATTCGGACAAAGGTCAAAAGGGTTCCGTTCGATTTCTGAGATTTTTTTACATTAGAAAAACTACAAAATATGTATGATTTGCATCACGGAGCAGAAAAATCATTAAAAATAGGGGATTTTGGGGCCAAAATGGCCCAGTACCCCACTTTCCCGTATTTTTCTAGAAACAAATAAATCTCCATTCAAATACTTAGATTATTTCCTTCCAAAAGAAGTATAAATTTCAATTTTCTGATTGCTACTTCAAAAGTTATAGCATTTAATGTATTTTCCTCCATATTTTCCCATAGTACCAATTTCAAAAAAATTCAAGCGAAGTGGGCGGGGGTCTAAAATTGTCCAAATGATGTGAAATTTGGCATCTGAGCTTACTTTGACATTTGTCACAATATGAGAGGGGGGGCCTTTGAGAATTCAAAAAAAAATTTTTTTTGCAATGCCCTACTGCATATCAACAAGACTGGTAACTCTGTCCGGAATCTGGAGACAATAACAGCAACGCCACTTGCGGGTATAGGTGGTACTTTCCATAGTGATGCACACATATAAATATTTTTACATTAAGCTTCCTATCTTCCCCCAATAGAGGCGCTGTAACCTCTGTCGCTTCTCGTTTGAATGGGGGAAGGAAAGAGATATTAGTCTTTTTAATATGTAGTCCATTCTTAATATTAAATCCAGCAATAATTCTTAGTGGAATTTCGCCTGCGTAGTCTATTCACGCATGTTCACGGTGAATCACTAAATATATGAGTTTACGGTTATAATATAAATAATTAAGTCTATTTATTATTGAATTCCATTATTTGTTATGCTATGTTTCTTGACGGTGCCAAGAGAATCACAATTTTAAATCATTTACATTTAAATTTACATTTTACAGCTATTTTTGAACTAAGAATACACTGTGATATGAAATATGGAGTAATTTAGCCGGACCATATACGACCGCAAGTAATCCCCAATATATTCTATAACAAATTCTGAGAAGTCAACTGTGGCAAAATGTTCTACACTGACGGATCAAATCTCGGTGGGTACACTGGCTTCGGTATCTTCAATAGTACTATCACCGCTTCATTCAAGCTCAATGATCCCGCTTCAGTTTACGTCGCAATGTTAGCTGCTATTCAGTAAACGGTGGGATCATCGACACTCTGCCCACAGATCACTACTTCATCATTTCAGACAGCCTCAGGTCTATCGAAGCTCTTCGTGCGATGAAGCCCAAAAAGCAATTCTCATATTTCCTGGGGAAGACACGGGAGTCCTTGTGTACGTTATCTGAAAAATCTTACCAGATTAAATTTGTTTGGGTCCCCTCTCATTGTCTATCCCGGGCAATGGAAAGGCCGATTCTTTAGCAAAGGTGGGCGCATTAGAAGGTGACATATAAGAAAGACCAATCTGCTTCAACGATTTTTTTAGTATTTGTCGTCAGAGGACACTCAACGACGATGGCTACATTCCATTATCCCAAAGGTATCAAAAAAGCCTTGGTTCAGGGGGATGGATGTGAGTCGGGATTTAAATAGTGTAATGTCCCGTCTTATGTCCAACCACTACACCTTTGCGGCGTATTGGGCTTGCAAAGAGTAGTCTATGCACTTGTGAGTAGGGCTATCACAACATCGAGCACGTTGTTTGGGTAGGGGAGAGAGGGTAACAATGAAACACATTTTTTCTACAATTTAATTTTGATGATAATACTTGTTATTTGTGTAACCAAAAGTGATACATAGTGCTACTCTGTTGTTAACTAATACATATATTTTTCCAGCTGGTAAAATTCACGGGAAATAACATTTTTTTGGATAATAAACAGTCGGTGGTAAAATGTATCAGTGTGCCCCATGGGTAGGAATTATGAAACACGATGTCGTCTATAGTGAAATATTCTACTTATAAATTTTATTCTTTTGTTTTGACGAAGAATGATCCTAACGCTTTAAATTAAAGTTATATTGAGGCGAAAATCGTTTGTTTATGAAAGAATCCACTATATCATCTCGTAACATCGAACCACCATATATGCATATTAGCTGCAATCCTGAAATAAGAGACAATTTCTACAAAACTTGTCCAAATTTACTTATTTTGCACTATATGAGTAGTATTTACTGTGGAAAATCGGAACCCATTCACATTTTGAGACAGACCACAAAAACAAAACAAAATCACTGTTCCCCATTGCATTTTCATTGCAAATTTACTCTGGCTATCACAAAACAAACAAATATCCATTAAAAGAGATAGAGTTATCAGATCTCTTCCAAAATATAGCAACACGTGTAAATAATTAGAAATCGTGAAATATGAGGGAATGAGATGATTTTGATCATGCATTATGATTTTATTGCGAATGTTTCATAGTTCCTGCTGATCCACTGTTACCCTCTCTCCCCTATGCGCCGGGTATTGTGATGCTAGGTCTCAGTTAAAAGATTCCCTTCGGGTCCGAGGTAGACCACCCAATGTCCCAATTGGGGATATGCGGGCAAATCGCGATATATGTCCCTTATCTATATTTTCATAAAAACGATAAATATCCCAATTTAGTCCCTCTCTTTTATTTCTCGTTTTTAGAAGTTCCCTGTCCTGCCTTGTGGAGCCATCTTGACATCTGAGACATCTGGGTAGTCTGACGCTCTAAGTCATGTAGCTGATCTCCCGTTTGCCTGAAAGTGGCAAGTTTGGTCTTCTTACCTGTCGCCATATCCGTCCACTCTCTTCTGTTCCTGATATAACAGCTACAACACCGACGTTGGAAATAAACCACGATTGCATTCTGTATTCCTAGTTTTAAGATAGTTGTACTTTGTCATAAAAAACATTCTTTCGACCTTGTATATCGAACTGCATTCCTAATTTTAAGATAACTGTTAAATTTCTCATAAAACTTTTCCCTTTTCAAACTGTATTCTTAGTTGTAAGATAGCTGTCATTTTTTTCATAAAAAAAATATATGTTCCCCCTTTTGTATATCAAACTCGATTCCTAGTTTTGAGATAGCCGCAAAAAAAATTTCTCAGAAACTATTTTATCTCACTGTTGTATATGGCATTGCATTTTTAGTTTTAAGATAGCTGAAAAAATACCGCTTGTTGTAAAAAATATTTCAAAATTGTAACCTCCTAGTTTTAAGATATCCAAAATGTAAAAAAAAATGAATTTGGCGCTGCCAAATTACCGCATTTGTGACTTTTAAATAAACGAACTGAATAAAAAATGGAGTAATTTAATTAAAATAAGAAAAGCCGGGGGAGATCAACATTTTCACTATTACTTTTCTTAAAACTAGGAAAACAGTTCTATATAAAAAGGGGAAAAATGTGATTAATTCGCGGGGAGTCAATTAGAGATTTCTGTTAAGACTAGTAATACAGTCTGGCATTTTTTACAGGAAATATAATTGAATTGAGCAATTAAATCTTGACAAAAACATTTTATTTTGCGTTTTGCAAGGGAGTATATGCTTGGGAAAGACATTCAGAAGAAGGCTAATTCCAAAGACAAACATTATGCGCAATAAGATAGTGGCTATTTTATTCCTTTATCTTTAATATTTTTCTGGCAATAATGTAATCGTCACCGTCTTTTAAATTTTTATCAATATTTAACTCTTTGAATATATATAGGGACGAAATGAATTACTACTTTTGTGTTATTCAATTGATTGACCGGATCTACCTACCGGCATACAATTACCAAAATGTGTTTCTCAACTTTCCATTATTGATAATAATTTAAGAATCGATGGCAATGATCTTTTAAAATGTAAAATAGCCTTCTGGTGTTTACTTTCATTAACACTAGTAGTAAACATCTTAACACAATCCGTTATACACTTTTAATACCTCGCCAACAAAAAACCATTTCACAAAAACTAAACTAGCTCAAGTGTTATATCATAATCGGCCAAAAAGTGGCAAAAACTCATGTAACTATGGTTTGGATTACGCGTTTACGAGCGATACAGAAAAAAACAGCTCAGCAGCAATTTTTCTGGCTACGCTCTGAATACGCTCCGTGGGCAGTTAGAAGCCCGGCGAGAGGTTCGATTGTACGGCTGCTATTAGGGGGCAGCGGCGCCCTGCCGAGTGACCGCACTTGGAACCAACAAATGCACCGGCCGGTTCACTGGGCGTACGAGTTGGACGATTTAATTTTCCTCAAACTGATAATTTTCTCCGAACAAAACGGTACCAGACTTTGGGTTTTTTCGGGGTTTGCGAATTTTTAACTATTATATAACTTACTCCCATATTTCGTCAAGATACAATATGACGGATTTTATGAATAAAATTTATAGTAATGCATAGAATTTTTATATAATAACAGTCTGAACAAATAAAACAACACGCTCGGTTAATGTTAATTTTATGTTAATCGTATAATGACCGGTCACATAAGGACCTGTATGTACTTAGACATTGTGACACCCCTTTAGAAATGTTGGTATAACAACAAGGTGACAATTAAACTTCAGAAAAACAAAAACCACATGCCCTTGCATTTGCATTGAGGTAGTCAAATCAGCCAACAAACAAACATCTTCGCTGAAACCAGAATACTCGCCTATCCAAAACGATCGTTGCCGCTCTTGCACTACCACTCAAGATACATTGCATTTCCTATACGTACCACTCAATTATGAACCAATCGTTCCAACACAGTCGAATTATTTGAAAACTTATTAAAACTAAAAGAGAATGGGTGGCCAATCCGTATGTATGTTAACCGACGATGAATGTGGAGGAGTTTTGGTGGGAAGCAGTTATTCATCTTGGTAGAATAGCTTTTTAGGGTTTAGTGGGTGTGGGATAGCATTTGAAGAGGAGTTTCTACTGCCGGATTGTCTGATATCCGGTTGCCATCTTTACAGAGACGTGTTATAGAAGAGAATAATACCATAACCGTTCTTTGATCTAGCATTGTTTCAAGCATATTCAACCCATGTCTCACTCATTTTAGATTAGTTAAAGAGACACACCAGCTTTATCCTCCTAGCAGTGAGATGAGACATTTCCTACAGATATAATTGTTGTATCATCAATTAACGTCAAACGGGGTAACTTGCAACAGTGCGATAACTAGCCACACTTCAACATTTATCTGTTCAGATGAATTCAACAACGCTAATAATAATGTTTGCAGTTTAGTACTATAGCTGTCAAATGTTTAAGGATGATAGATTTAAAGATAACCATGTACTGCCAGTCATTATTTTCTGGTTCTTTAGCGCGACAGGGTAATCTTCTGTATTTCGAAAGTTTTCAAGAGAAAAGAAGCTGGAATGTCGTGATTTGCTCCATTTCAATGGTAAGAGCGTATCTCCTGTATCTCTTACGTACAGATCGGGTATACAATAGCAAACGTTACTGTTTGATACGTGTTTGCTTACCCTCTCAAATATACGCAAGATAACTATTTAACAATGTTAACTATCCATGTGGGGAAACATGCAGCAGTATTATGTCGTATTACTATTATGCCTTGAGTCAGTTGGCTGATTGAGCGTTTCAAATAACAGTCGGTATAGCATTTTAAATCATATTTTAAAGGTTTACCGTACAACTTGAACATGAAAATGCTCTTTATTTACAGAAATGTACCAGGAAGCCGTCTTTAAGCGAACTTGCTTCTCTAGCAGAACTAGAAAATGCTCAATTTATATCTACCTATACTCAACTGGATTTCTCTAGCATTTATAATAGTCCGATTGCATGGAAAATATAGTCGACGACAGCGTAAATTAATAGGTTTCATCTGTTTTCAATAATAATTTTAGACAACAAAGATATAGTATAATTTATTTTTCGCTGTTCACTGAAGCTATTCCTGGCAGAACTGTTCCAGTGGATCTAATCACGTTAATTGCGAAAACCTCTATGGATAATACTTGCAAATATTAGTTCTAAAATGAAGGGTTAAAGCCCCAATAGTTAGCTTTTCCTGCGAATTGCTGGAATAAATCGAATGTTACAGCTTTTGGAAAACGTTGTTGTTTGTAAACAATATGGGCATGAATTTTAAATAAAATAAAATAAACAAAATTCAATTAAATTAAATTAAATTAAACGTCCAAATTATAGTACATTTGGTCAATGTACTAGAGGCAAAGAAAAATATACTGCATTAGGCTTCAATGAAGTTTATGTGTTGCCATTACCTCATATGCGGGGTTACTTGCAACAGGCATAAATTTTGGCCATCCTGAAATTTGATTCGATAAGTACCATTTAGTATTCTTCATACTCCCGTTAGCGCTTGTACATGCTGAAATTATTTCAGTATTTTTAGTTATACCGCTTTGAAGTTGAAAAGTCTTGCAAGTAACCTCGTTTGACGGTAGTTTGTAGGGCTCAGGCGAAATAGGCACCCAACTAGAGGTGTGATGAATAGAATTTCGAGTCATCCATGAATAAAGCCTCGGATAAATTGAATGAATTATAGAAAATCAATAAAACAAATGAAAATAAAAATAATATTGCAAACAAATGACAGAAAGTCGTCAAAAGAGTAGAATGATTAATGTAAATAAAATAAAATAAATCAATCAGATTAGTTCAGCTCTTTAAATAAAAAATAAGGCAAAATTCAATGAAACGCTCTTAGTCCACCTAACAGTGTTTTGAGGCATTTCCAGAATTCTTAGAACTCCCCCTTCGGATATTATATCGATCAAATTAGCATGGGACAACATCATTGCGAGAAATTTCGAAAGTCAAATCAAATCAAAGGTAAAGCAAAAAACGACCTTCAGTGCATTATTTATGGAAAAACTGATTTTTTTCTGGGCCAAAAAATCAATAATATATATTGCGTATATTTGATGTACATACCCTTATAGTGTTTAATAGTGTGGTACTTTAAAGTGATTATTTCGACATCGACTTTTTCTAAAAGGGCCCTGCCAACTTATTTCGAATACCGATAGACTCACAATAGCTAGTGATTGAACAAAGCATTTTGATTTACTCCATTATTACTAGTGCCAATCAAAAAAATCTCGATGCCTGATTTTTGAGGGAAAATCGTCGCCGTTATTGAACAACTTTTTGTGAAACTTTTCGTTAAATCACCATTGGAAATCTAAAATAAACTTTTGTTTTAGCTCCATATTTTTCAGTTAAGAGATTCGCGTTCACCGCCAGCGACGAAAAAGAAACAGCGTTGTGGAGCCAAGGTGATTCCCTCCGGAAGTCGCGCAAATGGCCCACTGAACGAGCAGCCGCTGGTACGCTAAGACGATTTCGCTAGATTTACAGAGCAGCGTGCACTCAGTGCACTAGCGCGACTTCCGGAAGGTTAAGATTGTTATAGGTAGGCGAAAGTAGTCGGTTATCGGCACCCCTACGTAGACCTGGTCATTCAGATAATTATTATTTGTGTGTAATATTATCACGTTCTTTTTGTACCGATTGCTGAAGCCAACAGACTCGTATGTTCTATTCTACAACCAACATATTTATGGAACGAAAATCTTCTCAAAAGGTTTTTTTTATCATCTGGTTGGTTTTATAGAAAGAAGAAAATCGATCGAAAAAGTATGAAAATAAATAAATACGACTTGAACTAATTCTTTTTCGTGATTAAAAAATTGAATGCCATCTAAATGTTGGCCACATTTTTTTGTTCAGTTTTCAAAAAGAATACTAAAATCGGTTGTCGGCACCCCATTTTTTGTTACAAATGCTGAATTCTCTATAACCTACTCAATATGGGTATTCTCGCAACGGAACATTTTTGACACCATTGTGAAAACCAAGATGGCGACTTCCGGTGTAGCGTTTTTGACAAGCATATCTGGTAGGCAACTTTGTCGAATACTGCAAAGTGATCCGACTTAAATAGGAAAAGACATTGAATTTTTAACGAAGTGGTGTCTAAGTTTGTTTCGCACGACACCTAGCCTCGCATGGTGGAGTTTGTTCAGAAGTCGATAACCACGAATTTATGGTTAGGTTTAGCTAAATAGTGTGCATGTTTCAAAAAATGTTAATGCATAAAAATATTAGCTCCCAATTTCATCAGAAAGAGGACGCCATCACTAACTTTTCAATGAAGTTAGTTGAGCTATTTCACTATCTCAATTTATTTACAGCAACAACATGTGTCATTTCATTCAACATGATAATGTTGTCCCAGTTTTTATGGAGGACAATGCAGTCAACAAACTACACGATTTGCCTCCTGGTACACCTGATAGTGTAATTCGCAGATTCATGTCGCAATATGGAGAAGTGGTTTCCATTAAATATGATGTTTGGAGAAATTTCTTCCCCGGCATTTCCAACGGTATTCGGGTGGTAAGAATGCGACTAAAACGCCCTATATCATCTTTTGTGACCCTGGAACCTGACACCCTCTATGCACAGACCACACTGTGCGCATAGGACCAACAAACTGCCACATGTCAGTTCTGTGAACTATCTGCACGTTATGGTAAACCGTAGCGAAGTTAAAATTGATTTAATGTCTATGAAACATAGAACTGCTCACCAAAAAAATGCATAACTTTCAACACTTGCTAAAAATGTTTTTGCCTTTCTCATTCACTCTAAAATTCGTCAATCTAATCCCGACCCGGAGGGCCGAGTGTCATATGCCAATCGACTGAGTTCGTCGAGATCGGAAAATGTCTGTGTGTGTAAGTATGTGTGTGTATGTGTAAAAAAATGTGACCTCTGTTTCTCAAAGATGGCTGGACCGATTTGCACAAAGTTAAATGAAAGGTACAACCTTCCCATCGGCTGCTATTGAATTTTTTATTGATTGGACTTCCGGTTCCGGAGTTACGAGTTGAAGAGTGCAATTACACAGCAAATTCCCACATAAACTGAAATGAAAAATTTTCAAAATCAAATTTGTATTTTTGATGCCAAATGACTTTAAAATGCATGAAACATTGAGATGTTTGACAAAAATTGACTTTTTGGATTTTGGTACATTTTTGCCTTTCTCATATAGAAAGGTTATGCAATCACTCTAAAAATCGTCAATCATACCGGCCCGGAGGGAGTATGCAGTGAGGGGTTGCTACTTTAAAATTAAAACTAGTTTAAAATTTCTTATCAAGTTGAAAATTTTCGGCAGGACCCGGATCTCCCGGATTTTTCTCCTTGATCCGCCGCTGGTTTCAAGCGATGTTTCAGTATCACATAGTATCTCAAATTCGTGGCTGTTGATCCGTTGTATGTATGTGCAAATCGTACTGAACATGTAATATTCATTTCCACCATTGTATTGAACATAACCAGCCATGGAATCGTAGTCTGGACAAATGAGACAAGCACAATTGCACCACTAGGTGGATTAAAACAGGTTTTTATTTTGGGAATGCGTCCAGTTGAGACGAAAACGTAATATGATTAATAACGAGGATAACACTTTCCGAATGTAGAGAGAAATTTATGAAAAATGACGATTTACATTCGACTCTAGCAGGTTCTGATCGATTTTGATGAGCATTTGATTTTTGTTATATGACCAATTATATGTATAGGTCAAATGTTTAAAAACAGTAATTTAAGGTCAAGATAGCATCATTTTGAAACCGCCAATTTCGGAGGTTTAGTATCTTCGATGAGTTTTACAAACGTTAAACAGCGCATCATTTGATAAAATAATTTTGACGGTATATCGTCCAAGAAGTATTTATGGTGAATTTTCTCAGGTTAATATTCATGACTACAATAAAGCCTCAACAAATTCGCTAAATACACGAACTCTGTTACTATTTTCTGAAAAATACATTCTGCATAATTTTAAAACTTCAAATATTACGGTTTCGGAATTATGCCGTTTGGACAGTACGATCGATTTTCACCAAACCCCCACCAAACCGAATTTCTGGCTACGCCGCTGATTTAAAGTAGGTAGAAACAAAGTCGTTCTACACTCGTTCACAAGAAATGCTGAATATTTATTATAATACATTATCAGCCAAATATGGACATATCTTTGATGGGGTCTAGCAGACGAACAAGACTGAATTCGAGCAAATCCTTTCTTGAGCATGTTTTTCTTATCATGAAGATATGCGAAATATGCAAAAATAAAAAGTTCATCATAATCAGAAATAGTTATCATACTACATCAAGGGACGGGAAGAATATTTTAACAGTTTCAGTTTATTATAAAGAAAAAAAAATGCCCGATTTAGTCAATGTCCCCATTTTGTCAGCCTAAAATACGCCATGAGACTGATAAAAATTGGTATGTATTATTCACTGTGTTTCACATTAATAGGTACATATTTTCATTTACTGCATCGAACTACAACAATTTTTAGATAGTTTTCAAGGAGTTATTTTATAGACTTCTTCCAAAATTTGGCGAACCTATTCCAATTCGTATACCAATTAATTGGTATACTTAAGGGTTTATATGTTGCAGATGGAGAAAATATTGAAATTTTTAGCTTTTTTCCTACACAATATTACGATAGCTTATTAAACAATTTTTCCTATTAAGTTTGTGAAAATTATAAACTATTTGAAATTTTTTAATAGTTTAATTTTTTATTTAACCGTGATTTTTTAATAAATAGTGACCATCGCTTCACAACGTAGTCTATTTTTCATGGCTTGCGGTGAGCACGATTTCTCGAATTGCTGAACTGAAAATTATGGAATAGAAATTAATTTTTAGTATTCTTTACAGATTTAACTCGCCGCGCAGATAGCTCTGAATTAGACCCACTGGTGCCCTAAGACGATTTCGCTAGATTTTCAGAGCACTGTGCACCCAGTGCATTAACGCAAGTGACGGAAGGTTATCGAAAAGTTTCGTGAAAATGAAAATTTCAGTAATGATCATGATTTTCCCAAACGGTTCGTTTTCGTGAGGTTTTTATTTGTTCTTTGGCATTAGGATTAGTGATAATAATTCAAATCAAGGATACTACTGGGAATTCACCTTTAGAAAAAGTCGATGTCGAAGTAAAATTTGAATCTATGCACGCATGCACTTCAGAGATAGCGTGATATCAGAAGCTGCGATTTCATTTCAACGCTTTTTTGTGAAAAGGGCGATACTTACAAATGTAAACATAGGGCTTTTTTCATACATGCGAATGAGGGCTTTGAAACGCAACAAATTAACCTAAAAATTTGGATTCTACGATATTGCTTTCTTAAACTACAGCAAAAAATACAACGGGCGAAACTGTATTTTTGTTTGTTTATTTAAAGTTTCGCCCTCCACGCTCCATGCAAATAAACAGGGCGATACTTTTTTTGCTAGCAGTTTAGAGGCGAAACTGTTATTTTCGTATTTTTTTAGGATTATCAAGCTGATATCAGCTGTAAATAGTAACAATGATCTCTATTGAAAAAACACGGACGAAATCGGTGGTGTAGAACGGTAGTTATTGTAAAAAAACGTAAGGGCGATACTTGAATGCTGACAGGTGGGACCGAAAAAGTAAACAATCGCCAAAGGGGCGATACTATCATTTTGTCAATTTCAATAGCAAATTTTAATTTAATAATTTCAAATACTTTATGAAGTTTTGGGTTTCGATCACTGAATCATGCAATCAAGGATGTAAAAAACACAATAGTTCTTAAATAGCAAATAAAACCAAGTCTGGAAATATTCACTGTTGATTTTCTCTGAATGGTAACACTGCTAGTATCGCCCTTTTCAAGAAAAAGCGTTGATTTATTAGTTCTCAGTCGCGTGGGAAATTTGAGTAAAGTATAAACTTCAAATCGATTCAAAAAAAATTTCGATTTTTTTGGCTCAGTACAATATATAACCCCTTTAGGAAAATTCAGTTTTCTCACCACAATTTAGATATTTTATTAACACAGCATTAACAATAATTCATTGGTATGTCTATTTTATGGGCCATTTTTTCGCTTTCCCATTGATTTGGTTTGAGATTTCTAGCACTGATGTTGTCCTATGCTGATTTGAGCGATTCTCTGAGTCCTGCCACTATCCCATGTAGTATGTGTTATCAAAAACATCGCGAAGCATCAAGTTCTAAATGTTCTCAAACGATATAATAATTGAAGAGAGTGATAAGAGTTATAAGAAATGTCTCATCACACTGTTAGGTGGATTAAAAACGTTTTTTGAAAGTTTAAGTAAATTCTTTCGGGGATCCCGGGGCTATCAAAACCATGGGGGTTATTCAGACCCCCTCGATTTCTCAGGAAATCGTAAGACTTTCTGACTGTCGTACATATTCGTGGATGCGCCATTCTGAAACATTAATTTTGACAGATGAATCTCATTTTGCAGTTTTTTTAGAATGGAGATACAATGTGTTTATTTTGTTTTCTCGCCATCCTCAAAACAAAAATAATTATAATGATAAAATCGTGAACAAAAAAATAACAGGTTAAAAAGCTTGAGGCACCCATTTTGTGAAATGATTTTTGTTTGGGCGAAAACACAGATATTTTCAAGACGCTCACCACTTTTGTGCGAAATGAGCGTACGGGGCTATCCGGACCCCCTATTCTATAAATCACCATTCAGCGGCTTGTGGCTGCCCACATGATTGCACACTTCACAGCAAAGAAACAACAACGCCAATCGCAGCGGTGACTACCCATATTAATTTATTAAATTCAATTTTTTTGCTTCTTAAGAAGTTTCTCCAATAAAGATTTCATAGGTAAACATAATTCCAACGTAAAACAGCAAAGAAAACTGACGGCCTGAATTACCCTATAGGGAGGTTCGAATTACCTAAAACCTTGCAAAAAAGGATGAAAAAACGTAGAGTTTTGCAAATCGTCGCCTAGCGCTGCCATGGAGTGGTGGAAATGATTTTTTATGACTCCGAAATGTAGCTGAGGTTTCAAACTAACAATTAGGATCTTTGATCGATAAATTCTTCTATATCTATTCAGCTAAAGGTTGGTTTGTTTAAGTAGGTCCGAATGGCCCCAGGTTCCCCTACATTTATTTTATAAGAAATGTAACAGATCAAAAAATAACGCAATTTAATAAGTTAGTAATATTAATTAAATTATTTAACAATTAAATTAATGAAATGAAAAAAAAAATTGCAGAATTAACAAAACTAATGAAATTAATAAAATAATTATAATGAATCTACTGAATATAAAGAATAAAATGAACAAATTTGATAGAAATGATAGAATCGGTAAAAAGTAGAAAAGTGAAATGAAATGAATGAAAGACTGGTAAAGGTAGTTTTACTAAGAAGTGTGTGTCACTTATAAGTGAATGAATCCAATTAGCAGAATGTAGAACACTTGCAAATCTTCTCTTACGAAATAAAATGACACTGAAAGGTTGCAATAATGTGCATTAGGATTGTTTGAAAATACCCTTATCAAGAAATAATCCTATAGCATAAAATACACATGTTTATAGCACTACACTTTCGAACTCTCTTCTCCTCACTACATAATGAAGCTACGAAACGCACATATTTGTATCTCACACACTCACACTTCATTACTCAGACATACATCACATTTTTAAAAAATGCAAACATTTTAATAAAGTGGAAAGAAAATAAATTAAAGGGGTGTCGATCTTATTTCTATGGGGTGTCGGTTTTACCTGCAGTGCCTACAAAAAGTCACTTTGTTGTCCAAGTTTTGACACCAATAATTTTTAATGAAATTAATTTTTTGAAGCGCTGACAAAATCAAGCCTTGTTAAGAATTTTCTGAAGAAGAATTCTGTGTAGAAATTATAATTTTATGGATTTTTTGGAAACCCAGAAAAAGTGTTAAGCTTAAGGTGTCGGTTTTAACCACAATTCCCCTAATGTCAAAAAGCACCTGAGTATCACATCTTCAATAGCATTTTTGTGTTCTGGACATTAGATCCAAAAAGCGAAAAATTATTGTAAACTAGAAAAAATCTTTTTTGCTCCGAAAGTTTCAGAGCAAGTGCATCCAATAGATTCATTCATCAAAACTTTTTATAGAGTTAAGGGCCCGTTTGTAAGGTTTGGCCCGTTTAGGAAGGATGCCGAACTATTTCGTTGATTACTCAGTGAGTAATACTCACCTTACTATTTGAGCCAATGCGTCGAACAAAGATGGCACACGCTGCTATAACCAAAATGGGAAGGATGATGATATGAATAGGATGAAAACAGGCTACCACAGCAAAGAGTCTCTTGATCTAAGCAGTCAATCTGAACAAGATGCACATTTCAGTAGCGATGATGAGGTAACAGCTAGAAACTGAATAGTTTTACGATCTCATTGGACAGCATCGCTATGGCTGTGAATTTATAGGCTTCTGTGCTTTTGCTATCTCATCTAACCCTTGCACCAGTTCTACGCCGTGCTACGACGTTGATCTGATTTCCATGTTTTTCTTCTGGCAGTTTAATTTCCATGCATTTTGAGCCGCTCGCTCGCTCGCTTTTCCAATCACTTGGGTTTGTTGGCTTACCGCTTACTGATGGTGAAGAGGTGCTTTTATTTGTTCGTGACATAAGTTGAAAGCTCTCGGTTTGTCTGATCCGGGCACCAAGAAGTGCATGCCAGAGCGACGCTCTTTGCTAATGTAACCCTTCCAACGAATTGCTCTTAGTTATGCAACACCTGAATAGAATACTGTTGTGCATTGCTAGGCGTGCGACGCTTGGGTACTCGGAGAAGATCGTTTGAAGTTTCGCAATTCTTTCAGGCTTTTCTAAAAGGGAAGCACAGCTTTTGCTTTTGCTGTTCTTCATGGCTATCTGTGTTGCTATAATTTATATTAATTTGCATTCTGATTTGGTGAAAACAAATCTACAAATCTAAATTTTTCTTGAAAACTCCAATCTCTAGCGTAGTACTAGTTACAACGTTAAATTCTTGTGGTGAGAAAAAAAATCTCGTTTTCATTAGTTGCAGCACTAGCGCCCGACCTTTCCCATGATCTCGACGGGTAGCTCTAAGAACAGTTATTCTTCCTTTTCGTGTAAACGACCTGCCGGTGATCTCTCGTAAATACGAATATACGAAAATGTAACCACAGCAGATCTCACGATGGAAACATAACGATAACAGTACATAATGTTATTTACGACCGCGTTTGCGCTACAGAGTCAGCTTGTTAATAATTTTATTTTCCATTTTTCGGAACTTCAGTTCAAGTAAGCTCAGAACGAAACTGTGAACAACCTACGGAAAGGGCATGCGTAATTGGAATTTTTCGGGCACCGCAAAGATGATAAAGGTTAATAAAAGGGTCCAGAGAACATGAACATTGAAACGAAACTACATGTCCGAACAAGTTGCTGTTATGTTATGTTTTATCAGAGCCGTTTTATTCTGTTTATTTCTGTTTCTGCGCGTTTTAATTGTATTCTCCTTCATTTTACTGTGATCTTCTATGCGTCTCTAAGGCATCGAGACTTCATCCACACCTCTTTATCTTATTTAGATTGCAAGCGGTGGATAGTGATTTCAATTGATAATTTACTTGCATTCAGTGGAGTAGCTAAAACTTAGCTAAGGAGAGGGTGTTATTCAAATTGTTATTAAATATAAACTATATGTAGTGAGATATTGAATGTATATCCCAACAAACATCACCCAGATTCCGTAAACACTACACAATAAAAGTATGGGATTTTGTGTTAATTATCAATAAATCGACCGGAAATACATCCAGTGTGAAGTAGAATACATTTAAGGTGGTTAATTCTGCATTTTTATAAACATCGGACTTTAATATAGTTTTCGACAATCGAAATGTCTAAGGTCGAAATCTCAAATCTCTCCCATCCTCATATTTAGACAAATGTCGAAATAGACACAGATGATAAATTTCACATCATTTCGACAATTTTAGTCCCGTCCACATATCTATATATATATATATATATATATATATATATATATATATATATATATATATATATATATATATATATATATATATATATATATATATATATATATATATATATATATATATATATATATATATATATATATATATATATATATATATATATATATATATATATATATATATATATATATATATATATATATATATATATATATATATATATATATATATATATATATATATATATATATATATATATATATATATATATATATATATATATATATATATATATATATATATATATATATATATATATATATATATATATATATATATATATATATATATATATATATATATATATATATATATATATATATATATAAAAGTCAAAGTTTGTATGTATATGATTTATAGACTTCCAAACGGCTTAACCGATTGCCTTAAAAAATTGTACATAGTAGGTGTTTGTTATGGAGCGTGTTTGTGTGCTATTGGTTGGGGATTATCTGCCCGCCAGATGGCGCTTCGGAACACATTTTGTTTTCCTCCTATTTAGATGAAAGTCGCAGCAACGCACGATGGGTGCTAGCTAGTCTCTAATATTATTCAATCAAATATTATTAAATGTACCTTGTTGAATATGGAAAATCTTAAGGAACAGATTAGAATTATATTAGCCATCGGCAAAATTTATTGGCATTAGATTTTTTAACATTTAGTTTAAATTATTAAATGGCACATATCGACTCCATTTAACAATAAATGGTTATTTAATTTACTATTTCTAGTGAGCAAAATGTTCAGGAATGGTAGATGCTTCATTTCAGGAAAAATGTGCAAAGGTGGTATATTAAGTCATTTGATGAAAAAAAAATGTGGGTTCTAGACTAAATGTCAAAAAATCGAATGTTTCTGAATCTTACCCATAACACATCTATTTCTGTTTTATTTATTTATATTTGGAGAATTGTCGACGTTTGACAATGTACATTTAATGAAAATTGATTGAAGCATAATAAAGACATATCCACGAGAAAAGGATGAAATTTGATGTTAGTGACAAAATGCTCCAGTACACCAACTTCTCGTATTCTGACAATGATTGCGGTTCCGTTCGATTCCTGAGATTTTGTTACTTTATAAAGTCCGCAAAATATGTCTGGTTTGCAGCATTGGGCAGAATGGTTGTAAGGATAGCGATTTTAGGAAAAGTCCCAAAGTCTAAATTCCACTATCATGAAATGAAAGTATTTCTATAGACATGCTACACATGCTTTCTATAAACAAAAAAGAATAAACTACTTTTTCGAGGGCTAGGGTTACTGTGTCCTAATTCATCTTAGCTCCTGTATTCATCCCACCCATTTGAATACATTAGTAACAGCAGTGCGTGTTCTCTCTATTCAAAGCATTACTTCAAATGTATTCAAATATTTTTAACGCAGTTTTTAACGCGGATTTTAAAATTTACGCGGATTTTGAAATTCGCGCGGTTTTCATTTACGCGGTTTTTGAAATTTACGCGGTTTTCATTTACACTGATTTTTAAGGGGTTTTATATGTTGAGGTCGGTCAAAAAATCGATATTTTTTATTCTTCTATCGTAAAGCTCAGGTTCTTAAGAAAGTTACCTCAAATTTTTATAGAGATCGGAGCAGTGGACGTAAAGTTATAGCGTTTTTCATCTTGCTCCCTTATGGAGGTGTTGCTTATACTTGAAACTTTAAACGCGATTATCTCGAAATCACGTTTCCCAAAAGCGTCTTTTCGGTGACTACGATTGCCGGAAAAGTTTTCAACCGATCTCAAAACTTTTTTTTTTACTTGTTCGTAATTTAACTGCCGTGTCCACGAAAGATTCCATTTTATCGTCAAAATTGCCATATTATTGAATGATTTTTTAATATTTTTTTCATGTGAAAATAGTGATTTTTTTTGGAAAAAGCGTCCCCGTTTCCAAAAAGAAGATTTTTTTTTAAATCGATCGTTCAAGGACGGTTTCTGTTGAGCTGTTGGACTGGAATCCTAGTCACGGCAAACATCTTTGAAAAAAACGCGTTTTGCGGAAATTGCTATAGCATCGACGATTATTAATATTTTTTTTTTCTCAAGTGGATTTTGCAAATTGGACATTGTACTACGCTAAACGTATAACAAGTATTTCATAAAAATATGGCATACCTTTATAAAAATTCAAACTTTTCCCTTTTTCCCGCATCGCAACATATATAACCACTTAATCTACGCGGTATCCATTAACGAGGTTCCCATTAACATGGATTCTTAAATTTACACGGTCTTAATTTACGCGGATTTTGAAATTTACGCGGTTTTCATTTACGCGGATTTTGAAATTTACGCGGTTTTTTTGAAATATACTCGGTTTTCATCTACGCGGTTTTTGAAATTTACGCGGTTTGCATTTACGCGGATTTTTTAATTTACGCGGTATCCATTAACGAGGTTCCCATTAACGCGGATTCTTAAATTTACACGGTCTTCATTTACGCGGATTTTGAAATTCACGCGGTTTTCATCTATGCGGATTCTTAAATTTACACTGTCTTCATTTACGCGGATTTTGAAATTTACGCGGTTTTCATTGACGCGGTTTTTGAAATTTACGCGGTTTTCATTTACGCGGATTTTGAAATTTACGCGGTTTTCATTCACGCGGTTTTTGAAATTCACGCGGTTTTTATTCACGCGGATTTTTTTTTAATTTACGCGGTATCCATTAACGAGGTTCCCATTAACGCGGATTCTGAAATTTACACGGTCTTCATTTACACGGATTTTGAAATTTTCGCGGTTTTCATTTACGCAGCCTGTATCTCCCGCGTAAAAAACGTAAAAAGTGTACTCGACTTTTAACTTCGCTCAAACGCGAGTGTTTTGCATTTTCCAAGCGAGTTTTTTTATGTCACTGCTCAGTGGCGTAGCCAGAAATTTAGTTTGGAGTGGGGGAGGGTTGATGAAAATCGTTGTAGTTTTTGCCAAAACAAAGTGCAATTTTAAATGTTCAAAAACTTTTCTTAAGGTCAAGATCATATAATTTCGAAATTATCAGCTTTGAAGGTTTAATAACTTCGAAGAAGCTTTTCAACATAAAATCTCATATTTTGATATAATAATATTGGTGAGTTTTAATCAAGCTTTTTAGAAGGAATTATAGATAAATAACTCTCCAAAAATAGTAAGAGATTTGTTGTCTTCAGCAAAGTTGTTGATAACAGATTTAAAAAAAATCCTTTTTTATTTAGACTATGTTAGTCACATTTTCTTTTTTACGTTTTAACGACATTCAATTAGCTAGGGATTACTGGGCAGGGAAAGTTATGAAACTTAGAGCCATAGTACTCAAGTGAGAGCAAGGATGTGAAGTAAACAGATCGGAAAACTAGAAGTGGCAGGGTCATTAGAACAGGTTTAATATCGTACGGGCTTAATCTTAAGCCCGTACGATATTAAGCCTGCATTATGAAAAAAAGTTTTCTGCATATGGTCTAATGACCCCATGCAAACAACTTAATCTCGGGATAGTAGGTGCTACCTCTACCGATTTTCCAATGGCCCATTTCAGATTGACAACCATGGAATCGTTTTTTTTTTTAACAAATGAGAAAGGCAGAACTACACTACTAGGTGGATCAAAACAGATGTTTCCCTATATTTTCCCATAGTGCTATTGTCAAGAACTTCAAGCGAAGTGGGCGGGAGTCTAAAATTGTTCAAATGATGTGAAATTTGGCATCTGAGCTTACTTTGAAAATGGACACAATATAAAGAGGGGATAGAAGGTGTACTTTGAGATTTCATTTTTGTCACAATGCCCTTGTGGACCCACTGCAGGAAAAAAAAGTAAAACAAAATCACCGATTCGAACAAAACTTTGTAAAAGTCGGTAAAGACGGACACTGTTGTAAAGATTGATTTTGCATTTCCCATAAACTGCAAAATTCAGTAAAAATGTAATGATACAGTAACATTTCTGAAAGATTTCAAATGCTCCTGAAAAATTCTGCAATAATCAAATATGCGAAATAACAGATATTTGAGCAAAACAATTTGTTTTGTCGAGAGCATAGTATAATATATGGATATAATTTTTGATAAAAGAAAATAGCGATTAAAACCTGAAAATCGTTGATGTCGAAAAATATTTCTAAATGGAGATGAGGTGTTGAGTATTTAACACTTGATTGGCGAAACAACGGAAGCTTTGCGTCGTGAAGGTAGACACATTTTTGCCTCTCTCATATAAAGAAAGACTACGCAATCACTGTAAAAATCGATTTGTTTACGGAGGCCCGTAGGGTAGAGTGTCATATATCATTCGATTCAGTTCGTCGAGATCGGAAAATGTCTGTGTGTATTTATGTATGTGTGTCTACGTGTGTATGTGTATGTGCGAGTCATTTAAACTCACACAATTTTCTCAGAGATGGCTGAACCGATTTACACAAACTTAGTTTCGTCTGAAAGGTATAACAGTCCCACAAGCTGAAATTGAATTTTTAGTTGATCCGACTTCCGGTACAGGAGTTACGGGTACCACCATGATGTCCAAATGATGTGGAACATATTAAAATGGGTGCAACATTACTTGATTTTGCGGGTCTATATCACTAATGATCGATCAGAGTCGCTTTGGCCACATTGGCCACCTATTACGGTTCATAAGGCCGCGAGGAACTCGCCAAGTTTCTAAGCTAATATCACACCTATTCCCCAGCGAATTCTTGACCATTTTTTTTACAAACTAGATTTCAAATGAAAGATACAGTAATACCATTGACTGATGATGAATTTCATTTGGTTCTGACTATTGGTTCCGGACTTACAGGTTGGTTACAAGGTTACACTGGAATTTTCCATAAAAACCGTTACAATTGTAATACCTCAGAGACTAAAAACTATTGAAATGATCACCAAACTACATATAATCGCAGATTAGGATCACTTATTTCCAATCAAATATTCTTTGAATATATTGTCCACTATCGACGATTCCGGAAGTCTAGGATTCCGGGCATATTCCACAATTAAAGTCACATCGGTTCTTCGGTGATGACTGAACCGATTTTCTCAAACCAAGTTTCAAATGGAAGGCAAAATATGCAGTTTTGCATTGCACATTCCAAAAAATATATTGCGTTATTTTGCTCAATGAAGTAAAACGTCAAAATACAAAATAGAAGGTATATTTCGTACTTTTCATACCTTCGACCAGTGATTCTCAGGTCCGCGGACCCCTAGGGGGCCGTGAAGCAGTTACCAGGGGTCCGCGAAGAAGATTATTTATCTTGGAAGGAGCTTTTTTAACCATTTGAAAATAATATGTTTGAATAATACAATGAATGTTAAGCCGTGGGAGTCCGCAACAACCCTGGGTGATTACGAAGGGATCCGCTAGACGAAAAATTTGAAATCTGCAATACACAACACATGATAAACATATAATGATCTACACCTACACAAATCATGCCATCCTGATACAAGTTGGCAGCATCAATGGATCTTTGAATTCAGCACAAACATCAAAAGTTCTTTTCCGAACCACCATAACTATCATAAAGAATAATTTGGAAATTGCCCATTCCAACCAGTTATGTCAATTATAATGATTCCGTTGAGGGACCCGGGCTATTATTCGGACCACTTGATTTCTCAGAAAATCGTAAGATTTTCGTACTGTCGTACATATTCATGGAACCACTATTCTAAAACATTAATTTTGACATCTGAATCTAATTCTTTGATATTTTTTTCGAAAGGAGCCATGCCATGTTTCATTTTTAGCCATCCACAAAAATCATTATAATATTAAAACCGCGATTAAAGCAACAAATAAAAGTGAAAAAATAACAGGTAAGCATTTTGGAGAGCTTAAGGCTTCTAACTATTGTTACGGAATTTATTTAGCAAGGGACTGTACTCTAGGGAGAGCAAGGAGTTGAAGGAAGAAAGTTTAGAAAAGCATGGAAATGGTCATATGAGAGTAAAGCCATGTCAAGTGATCCTCGATTTTTTCGCAAAATCACCGATCTTCTTAAGGTATATTTTATTGTATAGGGATTATGGTGAATAGCTTTTGGTATTAATATTTCGTTACAATTCCTTTTTTTCTTTAAGATATTAACCCTTAAACTTTATTGCATGATAAAATTGAAAATTTTATATCTCAAAAACTACTGAAGATAATTCAATGAATTTTTGCACACTTATGGCATGATATTTGCACTATCTTATAAAAATATTTTTACTTTATAATTGCGTGAATAACGGTACTTTGCATCTATTTAAAATTTTCAATTGTATTTTTTCTTGTGTTCTTCACGCTAAAAATTTTCAAAACGTATGTTAAGTTATGCGGCAATCTTTCACCTTCAATAATCTGTATTTATAATTTTTCATTTTTGTTCCTATCGAGAGTTATGGAGGATTTTGTAACAGTGCGCTGTTTCAACGCACGGCCCACTTTGATGCAGCCCGCGAGAACGTTCATATTGGCAACGTCGCACGTCACTACGTCAGAAAGCGCATCGTGTAGGAAGTGCGCATCGCATGACTAAAAGAAACCATATCTCTCGATTAGCGCAAAAGGGCAAACTTTTCAATACGAATTATCGAAGGTAATTTTTTTCCGGATATTTTGAGATGCGTTAAATTTTTTTGACTGAAGTGCACAACGAAAATTATAGTTGTTAAATATATTTTTTATTATTATAATTTAACGCTACTAACGATTAACATCTTTAAAAACACTTTTGTTAGTCAAAATACATCTACGTTATATCCAAATTCTTTTTTAGTCTACAATATTACTATATGAAAGTGGAAAATCTTATGCCAACAGCATTTTATTTCACGTTTTTATTTTCACCCAGTGAACAACGATGTGTCTTTTGAAAAAAGTTTACGTAAAATCTGTTGTTCAATCGCAATGTTGGGGTTTTTTATCACTATTGCTTCTGTTAATTCTGTTGATTGGTGGTTCTCCAAGTTCTGGTACGATATTATTTATTTTTGTCGAATTTCAATTATTCATCAACGATCTTTATTTCAAAATCCTCGTTACAGTTTTCCGCATGTACCTGTTGAGTCATCGAATATTCCAGTTCCATTACTTTGGCAAACACTATAAGAAGAAAAATTAAACGCGTAAATTTTCCTATATTTTAAACGCGTTATAGAGGAACCCATTACTATAAACATTGGATGTAAAATCGAAAATTTAAGGAAAATTGTGTTTTGTTCATGTCCATATTTATTTTCGTTGTATTTTTTGCGCCCATTACGACATATGCTACACATGTGTTGACCAATATAATTTTTAAATTTATCACTCCACATGGATGCCATAAAAACAAGATACGACGAACATATTTATGAATTTTTTTTAACGGAATACATCATTCGTGTGATCGACCCATATTTATAACATAAATCAATTGAATGTTTTTTTGAGCAAATATTGTATATCTTGAGATAATATAGCATTTCGTCCAGTTCTCTCTATATGGGAAACACCCAAGTGCGATCGAAACAAAAACAAACGTCAAAACGTTTTCTCACTCGCACTGATGCAAATTAAATGAGCGCGTAATTTAACGCACGACCCGATGACGCATGGCTGAAAAGGCGCTATGTGGATTTAAGAAAAGATTCACAATCTACCTCTTAGACAGAACCAAGTGAAAATAAAACGTGGTGAAGTATGTCAATTTGTGAAAAATATGCTAACGCAGATTAAAACATGCCCACTGCTCAACTTTGCTCATCGGCATGCAATAACCGAGCGCACTTGTCCGAGGTACTGAGTGACAGAAAATTAAATAACTCTTGAACAATATAACAACGCTAAAGAGCATGCAAATTACTCAGAAAAAATTCACTTTCAATTATCCATAAAGAAAAGCTTGTCTTTTTGCTTTAATCTCAGAGATGCCATTTTTGAACATGAGATACGCTCCTTCAAAGCGATGCGCATTAGGACGTTGCGACGTGCGGCATTGCCAATAGGTACGTTCTCGCGGGTTGCATCAAAATGAGCCATGCGTTGAAACAGCGCACAGTTACAAAATCCTCTATAACTCTCGATAGGAACAAAAATGAAAAATTATAAATACAGATTATTGAAGGTAAAAGATTTTCGCATAATTTGACATAAGTTTTGAAATTTTTTAGCGTGAAGAACACAAGAAGAAATGCAACTGAAAACTTTAAATAGATGCAAAGTACCGTTATTTTCACAATTATAAACCAAAAACATTTTTATTAGATAGTGCAAATATCATTCCATAAGTGTGCAAAAATTCATTGAATTATCTTCAGTAGTTTTTGAGATACAAAATTTTCAATTTTATCATGCAATAAAGTTTAAGGGTTAATATCTTAAAGAAAAAAAGGAATTGTAACGAAATATTTATACCAAAAGCTAATCACCATAATCCCTATACAATAAATTATACCTCATGAAGATCGGTGATTTTGCGAAAAATTCGAGGATCACTTGACATGGCTTCACTCATGAGCAAGCTTAGAGTTTCCCGGCGACTTAACCCTTTGTCCGCTAACGCAGGTGTCAGGATCATTTGGCATTAGAAATGCGAATCACTTGAGTCTGCGGCATGTCCGGACGAGAGTAAAGTAGCTTTGTACTTCCTGCTGTTGGAATCGGCATCCTTGCTCTCCCTTGAGTACTATGGCTCTTAATAATGAAAAAATATACTTCACCTTCCAGTCCCTTGCTAATTAAATGCCGTAACAATAGTTGACAAATTGACTCAATAGGTCGTTAACAAAAAAAAAATGGGGAAAAAGAATTAAGGCTTCTATTTTATGGAATGATTTTTGTTAGGAAGAAAACACAGATATTCTCAAGACGCTCACCACTTTTGTGCAAAATGAGCGTACGGGGCTATTCGGACCCCCTATTCCATCAACCACCTTTCAGCGGTTCGCGGCTACGCACAGATGCATAACTATCGATTGCACACACCACACCAAATAGAATACATGGTGCGCCAATCGACAGCTGTGACTAACGAGATTAAGTTTTTGTTACGGAATATATTTTTTTTTTACTTCTTTAGGAGTTTCTCCAATAAATATAAATAAATAGGTAAACATAGTTCCAATAAAAAAAAGAAAAAATGTACGGTTTGAAGTGCCCCTTAGGGAGGTCCAAATAACTTCTATATTGTAAAAGGATGGAAAAAAGCGTAGAGTTTTGCAAATCGTCGCCTAGCGCTACCATGGAGTGGTGCAAATGAACTTTTATGGCACCAAAATTTAGTTGAGATCTCAAACTACCAGTTAGGACCTTTGACCGACAAATTCTTTCACATCTATCAACACAAAAGGGCGATTTGTTTAGGTAAGTCCGAATAGCCCCGGGCCTATTTTTGCTAGATGGATTAGTCGAATAATGCCATTTTTTCAATTGAATTGCCAAAAAATAACTGATTAATTGAAATAATCGATAATTTTAAAAGTATACCAGTGATCATGGTATTGTATTCAACTTTAGAATTTTGTTACATTTAAAGGACCATCAATGAAAATATGAAAATACATTTAAAGGACCATCAAGAAATTAAGAGTGAATGTATAGAAAATTGTAACATAATGTGAGCAGTGTTGATAGATTAAAATTCATTCGCGAATTGTATTCGACGCTATTCAAAACATACATTTTTAATATCACCGTGATTGTGTCCTGTACACAAACCTTTATTTTTTCTCAAATCCCTGCCTTTCCCCTTCCTGTTACCCACGGTGATCTCGAATGTTTCCTTCCGGCGGATCAGACTTTCATTGAAAAGTGGAACTTTATTGCCAACATATACTGCGCATCTAATAGTGAAACGATTGTTATATAAGAGAAGGACTTAAAACTTCAGGCGCAAAATTTGAGTGACTTATTTCCTAGATTATCCATAGACAGCAGTAACATTTCACCAACCTGGATCTCCATAGACAGCAGTAACAGTACCAGCAGGCAGCATTTTAAGCGAACGTGTGAATGACGTCGCATCGAAGAAATCGAAAGTTTTCGGCGTAAGCCATTCATAGCTATGCATGTTGTGTAGACAGTCAGCACGACCCACACGTCGTCGATAGATCAACGGTTTTTGTTTGTAGATGCTGTTGTTTTTGGCTGTCGTTGTGTGTCTCCAAGTCGTGTTCAATACGATAGTAGGCTCAAAATCAAACTATCCACGAATCACACCACACTGTGCAGAGCAGCACGGCGCGCAGCAATAACTGGCTCCACGTGGGGATCACCCGGAGTTGATTTTGAAGTTGTATTCGTGACAAGCGGTTTAACGAAAGTGAGAGTGAGACATAGCTCAGTCACTGGAAACTAGGTCAAACTTTTTGCTTCTATGTTTTTGTTTGGTTTTCTTGTATACTTGCTTCCTTCTCCTCTTCTAAGGTGTTGTTTTTTGTTCGATGCCGTTAGCTATTGGCTATGGTTTAGGGTGGGTATGGTGTTCATAATCTATTACAATCCGGTCGTAGTTTTGATGTTTTGATCTAGTCAGGTATTTTCTGTAATCAAACTATATTCTTAGAGGAGGAGGGGGAGAGGGTTATTTGTCCATTTTGCCACTACTATCAGGATGACATATATCGTTTCGTTTCTGAAAAGAAACGATATTATAGATATCGTTGGTTTCGTGCCCCTAATGCACAACTCAAATTTTGTGAATATTCATAATAAGTGTTTGAAAATGTTTCCCCCAAAACAATAAAATGTTTTCATTGCCAAAATCATTTAGATGGTTGCAAGTAACTTCTGAAGTGAAGAAAAGTTTCAGTTAAATTTTATTCTATGAGTCAAAGCGATAAGAGGGTTTCTTAATGAATAATAAAACAGATAATTAATTTCCATCGCATTAGTTTAATTATCAGCAATCATAAAAGAACGTAAAACATTTTAAATTTTGGACTTATTGCTTTATTATCAATAATCTTTTGTCTCTTTCCAACAACTAAATTCGGCCCTCCCATAATTTTTCAATTAATTTTATTGACTAGTCAAATAGGTACCGTTGACTGCGGTTTTGTTTGCCAAACCTAGAATCCGGTGACTCAATTGAAAATACCCAACGACTCGGTATGCTACCATGGGCACATAGAGATTTCGGTATTATTTGGAGTCTAAGCGCGCAAATCGTCACGTGATTTGTTTATTTTGTTCGTATTGCTTTCTGCCGGAATAGAAATAACGGTTCGTTGCAATATGTAATATCTCTTTTTGCACGAGTTGTTGGTGACGTAGATTTTTGATATATCTTACGACAGACGTTTTGTGATTCGATTATTATGGCCGGTTTGGGAAGGCATAGAAAGCGAATAATAACACTATCCCTTTTCAATAAATTGTTTTTTTTTCGAAGACAACCATTAACATGATCACTATTCGATATAAGAAATGTTCAATACATTAGTTACCGCGTAAAGTTTATTTAAAATTGCTTTCAAAACGACACAAAAAATTACTCGAATCTATCAAAATGATCGGTACTATTTTTTTCAATAGCAGGAATGTAAAACAGTTGCCGAGTGCACGTTGCATTTACCATTTTTCCAAAAATTGAGTTTTTTTGAACTGCCTGTGTGAAGCCCCATACGAACATTTATAAAAATATTTATACTACAAAATGCTCGAGGTCCTTCAAATATCCTCAAACGCATGTAAATTGGCCGTAACTTATTTAATCAAATCAAGAGTAAAGCAAGGGTCGATATGTGTAATTACTTTCAAAAGGGTATTTTCAAACTTTTTTTGAGCTCTTCATGATGGATTGTATTTTTGGATAGGGCGGATGCACTACGAAAAACCATTTTTGGGTTTGTGCAGGATATGACTGACCAGACCGAAAGAAACATGCCAAATCCGGCCAAAAATTGTCGAGTCTTCATAAGACCTCAAGAAGTCACTTTTGGGCGCGTTCATAAGGATTTGTCCATTTACAGACTCAGATATGACTAATATAAAGAAAAAAATATTTTCCACATCCGCAGATCGCTCGCCATACAAGGTTTTATTGTTGGTTGGCTAAAGTTCGATGCCTTCCAAACATTGTATACGTAATGAATAAAAATGTTGGATTGACGATTAAAGTGGTCCATTAGTCATGCAGTGCCTCCTCTTCTGCCGATCTGATGCCCTTTAAACATCTTGATCACATGGGATACGATGCAATGTGCGATTCCGAGCTTCTACAGATCTATTGTTATACCCATGCACAAATGTTACGAACAAATATTTTTTGAAGTTTAGTTTATTTAATGATTTTGTATTCATCCTAAGTGCGGGGCCCCAAAATCCCGGGTGCCCCTGGCCCAGTGTGCCCATGCGTAAAGACGGTACTGCCATGTGTATATATTTAGAAAACCTTTAAAAACACTTAGATTGTCATTATCTGTTCAATACGGCGTAGATTTTGATCAATTAGTATGTTTATACCTCACCCACCAGTGACACATAATGAGAAAACCCTCGATTTCAAGGAAATAGCAATTTGCGCTTTTCTTGACGTCGAGGGTGCTTTTTATAATACGTCCTACATATCAATTCACAAGGCTCTTGAAAACAGAGGAGTGGAAAAATCCATAGGAGACTGGATTCTTGCAATGCTCATGAGTCGAGAGATGACAGCAACGTTGGGAGACACGAAAGCAACTATCACAGCCAATAGAGGCTATCACCCCTGCTCTGGTCGCTAGTGGAGGACAATCTTCTCAATGATCTGATTGAAATGTGTCTCAAGATAGTTGGATATGCAGATGACATCGTCCTTATTGTGAGGAGAAAACATGAATCTGTACTAAGCGATCGGGTTCAATTAGTCCTGAACTTCATAATGACATGGTGTTTCAAAGAGGGACTCAACGTGAACCCTGCAAAAATGGTCATTGTACTGTTTTCCTATAGGAAAAAACTGAAGTTGGTTCCCACAACTCTCAGTTAAACTACAATCAACTACGTAGAGGAAGCGAAACACCTAGGTGTTATCCTAGACAAAAAGCTGGATTGGAACTCGCACCTGACATACGCCGTTAATAAAGTAACAACAGCACTGTGGGCGTGCAGAAAACTCTTCGGAAAAACTTGAGGTCTCAAACCGAGTTTGGCTTATTGGTCCATCGCCAGACCACGACTAACTTATCCCTCCATTGTGTGGTGGCACAAAGTTAGGCAAAAGACCACCCAAACTAAACTATCTAAAGTTCAGAGTCTAGCCTGCATCTCTATCACAGTCGCTATGAAATCAACACCCACTACAGCTATGGAAGCCATGCTTCATCTACCTTCAGTGCACAAACATGTTATGAGGGAGACGAGACGTGGCTCTCTGATAGTGCTAAAGGGTAAACCACTATTTGATTTTGTCATGCAACTTTGGGCCACTCTACTGTGCAATCGCGCGGTATTTACTGCAACCGCACCGCAAAATCAATGGTGCGGTGGAACATTTTTCCCGGCGATGTGGAGCGGGAAATGAACATTTACCGCGCGGTTTTACCACGACCGCACTAAAAAAATTGATAAAACCTGCATTCAAAAGTGGATTAAAACTAGGACTTTTACCATTTGAGAAGGACGCAAATAGATTTATTTCCATAGGGAATACTTAGCAATGGTATTGCACAGTGGTCCAGGAAGCGAAATTTGCAGTAACAGTAACAAAGTAACAATTGATTAAGCTTTCATCTTTGGATTAAGAGATTTTATTGTGCGTGACAAACTGCATCTTTTGGCTAAAATTGTTCTAGGGTGGTTTTTAAAATGTCAAAATTGCAGACATTATTTCAAATTCTAGTTAAGATAAGATGATACTTTCTTTTGCAATATTCTAGAGCTATCAATTCTGAGAAACTTTGTTGTAGATGATAACTTTGTATCTCTAACCGTTTTCATTTCATAGTGAGTCCCATATCATAACTTAGGGTGTCTCTAAAAGAAGCAGTTTTCTCCGCACAGTTTTTAGTGTGATTTTTCTCGTAAAAGTGCCCGGGCCCCGTGGTGGTGGAGGAACGCTACGTGGGAAGCTGAGCTGCAAGCAACCGGGCGGGTCATAGGTGGTGGATAATGCTTAATCGCGATAGCAACTAGTTGTGATTCGCGACCCGAACCAGCATCGGGGGCTGACTGCGGGTGTGGTAGGACGAGGTAGTGGGCCCTATACGTTCTAGGCCTAAATACCACATGCCCTAAAGCTGCCCTGACAAGGCGAGCCAGCGCCGCCTTTAAATAAGCGCTTAGCCCAAATCCCTCTCCTCCCGTTATCCTTCCTTCCTTCTGCGGCTGTTCGCCCATCTAAATACCCGTGCTATGGGTAAAATTGTTGAGGGGGTTTAAAACATTCTCAATGGCGAACGGAGCCTGGGAAGAGTTGGGCGAACTCCCCAGTATGCTGCATTACGCAGCGGAACGTTCACTCTACACACCGATTTTTTTTCACCGATGATCCACTTAATTTTGCCGAATTTTTGTTGGCTGGGGGTTTGCTGAGACTCTCGGCTGATGGTAGTTCGGTGAAGTTTTGTTGAGTTTCGATTATCAAATTTCGATGTGCACAGATGAACCTGCCAAGAGGCCGTGTGGTATCCGGCCTAGAATTGAGCCACCGGAGTCCTGCTCCCATGTCGTAGGAGGTGACTGAAAGTAGGAGACCCTAAGTCAAGGTGTAGTTCCGTGCCGAGGACTTAATGACTGGAGGGTCTAAAATATGCCAGTCGCGCACGGAGCATTTTGGGTTTTGCCCTTACTGTGTTATGCGAATCTCTGACACAGTGGACCATTATTTTCTTCGCAAATTGTGGGAATCAAATGATCATGTCCCATTTAAACCTGATATAGCTCGCTATATGCGTTAACATCCCAACTCGCTTGGTGTCCTCTAGTTGTTGTGCAATTTGTGTTGGAGATGAAATGTACAGTTCTCTAATCAACAATGGTTAGAATAGCACAAATCAATCTCCAACATAAACGTACAGCAACTATGAATTTATCTCGACTCATGCAGGAAGGTAAAGCTTCCATAGCATTGGTTCCATAAAGGAAACTTCTATTTTGGATTTCCATAAAGGAAACTTCTATTTTGGAAAGTTACTTAACACTGCCTTCATTGCTTACAACAAGACAGGCATGACTAACCCACGTGAAATGCCTCGTGCTTGCATTCTTGCCAATAAGGCTGTTGACGCGTGTCTCATATCGGAGCTCACAACTCGCGATATCTGTGTTGTCACAGTTACACTGACTGTCGGAAACGTAGACAAAAAATATATATATTGTTCAGCATACCTACCGCATAACGAATCATCTCCTTCTGATGATTTCAAAAGCGTTGTATCATATTGTAGCAGAAATGGGCTTCCGCTCATTATCGGCAGTGATGCGAATGCTCATCACATCTTTTGGGGCAGCTCAGACATCAATCTGAGAGGCTCTGAACTGATGGAGTACATAAGTAGTACAAATCTCCATATTCTGAATGTGGGAAACCGACCAACTTTTGCGAGGTCTGGGAGGGAGGAAGTGTTAGACATAACACTTTGCTTTGATAGAATTTTGCATGAACTGGGAAATTGGCAGGTTCCAAATGAAACTGAACCGTCTCTATCCGATCATAAATATATATTTTTCGATCATTTTGATGTCACCTTCAATGTGGTGACATATCGTAATCCTAAATCTACAAACTGGGACCTCTTTTTGGAAAACTTGGCGACTAAATTTCATGGATATTTTCCAACAATTAGTCAACTAGACGACTTAGATGACGTCGTGGATACGACAAACTCATTCATATTAGCATCCTACGAAGAAGCTTGTCCACTTCGTACTGTTAAATCGACTAGGGGAACCGCTTGGTGGAGGTCTGAGCTTGAAAGAATGAATAAAGTTATGAGAAGAGCTTGGAACCGGCGTCAGCGTGATGACTCCAGGGCTTTCAGGTCAGCTCGTAGTGCATATAAGAAATGTCTTAGATCTGCAGAACGGGCTGGCTGGCAAAGCCTATGAACTAATGTCTCTAGTCTGAACGAGGCTAGCAGATTAAATAAAATTCTCTCCAAATCGAATGATTTTCAGATGAACTCCTTAAAAACCAGAGATGGTGTTTATGTGACGGACGAAAAAGATGTTCTTAATTGTCTCTTCGACACACACTTTCCAGGTTGTATCGATCCGGAGTTGAACAATGTTCACAGATCTCATTCTGGTGATTCGGACTCGTGGGCGTTAGCACGCACATTGGTCTCCACTGAAACGGTCAAGTGGGCAGTTGACAGCTTTGCTCCATACAAATCACCCGGAAAAGATGGAATACTTCCCGTGCTACTGCAGAAGGGATTTGATATTCTTAAACATGTCTTGAAAAAGATTTTGCTTTCCACTCTTGCTACCGGGTATATCCCGAAAGCATGGCGAGAAATAACTGTTAGATTTATTCCCAAAGGGGGGCTCTCAAGCTATGAAGAAGCCAAGAGTTTTAGGCCTATCAGCTTAAGTTCTTTTCTTCTGAAAGCTTTGGAACGGATAATCGATCATCACATCAGGAACGTTAGTTTAGTTGAATATCCACTGCACAAAATGCAACATGCATATCAGTGTGGGAAATCCACGATCACTCTGCTTCACGATGTTGTTTACAACATTGAGAAAGCCTTCTCGCTCAAGCAATTTAGCTTGGGTGTATTCCTAGATATTGAGGGTGCTTTTGACAATGTGTCCTTCCAGTCTATTCTGGAAGCGACGCGTGGTCATGGGATACCTGCATGTATCTCAGGTTGGATAAACGCAATGCTTAGTAACCGCATGCTTTGCTCGTCACTGCGACAGGCTGAGATACGGAAGTTGAGTATTTGCGGTTGTCCTCAGGGCGGCGTTCTGTCACCTTTGTTATGGAACTTAGTAGCTGACGGCTTGTTGAAGAAACTCAATGAGCTTGGATTTCCAACCTACGGGTTTGCTCACGATTACCAAATACTAATTACTGGATTTTGCATCGGAACAATCTTTGTCTTAATGCAACAGGCATTAAGAGCTGTCGAACAGTGGTGTCGACAAGTTAAACTATCAGTTAACCCAAGCAAAACTTCAATGGTTCTTTTCACGAAGAAGCGAATAACAACCGGGGTTCGTCCCTTGCAGTTCTTTGATTCTGAGCTACTGTGTGCAGATCAAGTCAAATACGTTGGAGTCATATTGGATTCCAAACTGAATTGGTCTGCTCACATTGAGTTCAGAGTCAAGAAAGCGTGCATGGCCTTCAGGCAGTGCAGACGAACTTTTGGAAAGACCTGGGGTCTCAAACCTAAATACATCTATTGGATTTACACGACAATTGTACGTCCAATACTGTCATACGGATGCCTTGTGTGGTGGCAGAGGGGAGAGGTGGTGACAGTCCAGTCAAAGCTAAACCATCTGCAAAGAATGGCGCTCATGACGCTGACTGGTGCTTTCACCACGACTCCGACTGCTTCTCTTGAGGCACTTCTAAATATCAAACCATTACACATACACTTAAAACAAGAAGCACTATCATGTGCATACAGACTGCAGGTTACTGGGCTTTGGAACAGTAATCATGTTGATCTTGCTACCAGTCATATACGATTGTGGTCACAAATGGTTACATGGGGTGAAGATATTCTTGCTCCCAGCGATATTACACTAACTTGTAGTTTTCCTTACAGGACATTCCATGTGAAGATTCCATCTCGAGAGGAGTGGTTGTCTGGCTTTATGGAAAGACAACAACAAACGGAAGTAGTCTGTTACACTGACGGTTCTCTGATGGAGGGACGTGCTGGTGCTGGTATCTACTGTCGTGAAATGAGATTGGAACAATCTCACTCACTAGGTAGATACTGTACTGTATTCCAAGCAGAAATCTTTGCGATTATATGCGGGGTGCAATCGGCCCTTCAACTGAGTTTGTCCGACAGAGTTATAAACTTCTGCTCCGATAGTCAGGCTGCAATCAAGGCCCTTAGCTCAGACAAATCCCGGTCCAAGCTAGTGATCGCGTGCCGAACCGAAATCGAACAACTAAGCATTGTCAACACTATCTACCTTGTCTGGGTGCCCGGACATTGCGGTATTACTGGAAATGAATGGGCTGACGAATTGGCCAGGGCAGGTTCAGCGATTGACTTCGTTGGTCCTGAGCTGCCAATTTCGACAAGTTGGATACGGGAAAAAATACGGTCCTGGGCTTCGTCCGAGCACCGCAATTATTGGAGAAATCTACAAACGTGTCGCCAAACAAAGGCGTTTCTAGAACAACCATGCCCAGTGGTTTCGAAAAATCTCTTACATTTTTCGAAGCTCCACTGCGGCATGCTGACCAGGGCTTTAACCGGCCACTGCAAACTCAATTATCACATGGCAACTATTCAGCGCGCTGAGTCTTTTTCATGTGATCTTTGTGAATCCGACTACGGGACCTCATATCATCTGATATGCAACTGTCCAGCGGTAGCGCAATTGCGATTTCGAGTCTTCAGCCGTCCTTATATAGACGAAACCATGTTTGGTCGACTGAAACTCAGAGACATACTAAAGTTTCTTATCCAATGTGGTAAAGAGCTTTAGGCTCATTCGCAGGCAAGTTGAACTACTTGTGAGTTTAACTTACCTGTTGTTTATTTTTGTTTTGTGCTGTTAATTTTCCCACCCTTCCAATTCTACTTCCCCACACCTCCTTGTCCTTTCCTTCCGCTCAGGAAATGATGAAAACACACGGCAAGGCACAAATCCCCGACTATGTACGGGGAACGTGCCATTTGAGCCAATATATTCTGATTCCTGATTCCCATATCATAACTTAGGGTGTCTCTAAAAGAAGCAGTTTTCTCCGCACAGTTTTTAGTGTGATTTTTCTCATAAAAGTGCTTTTGTGTGTACTTTTGGAGCATAATCAGTGGCGACTTTTGCTGATGGAAGAAAAATTTTATTTTATCTGGTTCAAAAGTTATACATAATTTTCGCTGATAAATACGCCTTTTTCAAATGTCGATATCTCAAAAGGGGCACACGAAAATAAATATTTTGATTGCATTTGAAAGGTTGTATTTTTGTACTTTTGAAAGGTTGTACTTTTGTTACAATTTTGATATTTTAAGGAACACCTCAAAACAGTTTCAGCCAAAAGATACAGTTTGTCACGCACAATAAATGTCAATGATATCAAATTTCTAAATCCAAAGATGAAGGGAAATCCCGTTCAAGTTTTACTTTTCACCCTGCAATAGACAATCTTAAATGATATTGTATTGTCAAAATTTCCATTGACTTTCTAATGATTTGAGAAGAAATTCGAATATAATCTTCATTGGACCTATCGCTATTTGATTTTTTAAGTTTTGTTGCTCTAACGAAATATACAGACTGCTATTAAGAAAAAAAAATCAGCTGTGTCCAAAATAATTTGGCGCTATTATTTGTACAACATATTTTGGACACTATTTTGTGCTTCTAAGTAAATCTTTACAAACGAACCGTTTCGAATACATAAAATGATTTACGAGGAATTTTGAATCATATGAAAATTCCGTGTAACTGCATCAAATCAATGTTTTATTATGATAATCCAAACGATTTCAAGTAATTATTATGTGAAGAAATCGTATGAATATTAGTAAATCGAAAAAACTTCTTCTACACAGAATATTTAACTTATCGACTGTAAACACAAGCCAGAAACCCAAGGCAAAAGAAATTTCAACCCAAGAAACACGCCACTTTGCCGGCTATAGCGTGACCTGAAAACGGTCCGTTAGAAAAGAAACTTACCACCGAGCCAACTCGAGTTACATAATCTCTTCGGCCTAGCAGTTAACGTTCTGCTTTTTTCTGCCATTTCTGCAATAGCCGACTGCAGCGGTTTTGGTTCGGTGAGTTGATCGGATCGGAGCATACAACAACAATAATAAGAACAGCAGCAACGACACAACAATAACACCAGTGCGGTGAACCATGAGAGATGCCGTCGCACAATTTCAATCTGTCAGTTGTCTTCTGTGCTGCGGTCATGTTGCTCCAGGTGTCAATAAGAATGTTTGCTGGTACCGCGATATTTTTACTATTGGTAGGGTGATGTGCCTATTATGGCAGTAGAGCCTATTGTGACCCTATTTCGTATCCCTTGGTTTTGAACCAAGCATATGAGATAATGACAATATCGATTTGGCTAAAACAGGTGTGCAAAAAAAGCTCAAGTTATATTCTTTATTTGTTGTGCACATACGTATTCAGAACTATCCACTAAATCCAACTTTTAATTAAAACAAAATCACCTTATTGAAATATCTGCTGATCCGCCTCACTCGCGTAGTGAACCGAAACAGGACGCAACGGCGCTTAGCAAAATAAACACTTTCGAGCCAGCATTTACCGCCTCATATCTCGTTATTCCGGCACAAATATATTAAATATTGCACTGATACATACCTTTATTTTAGCTGGAGAACCTTTTTACGATTATTTCACTTTAAAAGCACTCGTCAAACACTAGAATAGGCCTAGTGTTATAATAGGATAAAACTAAATACGGGGGTTCCTATTATTGGCATGTTTTGCTGATACACTACCACAATCAAAACCAACTTTTTGCATCCATCATACAGAAAAGAATCACCAGTGCGGCCAAACCAAAACATGAACTTGAAAACATAATGTTATGCAATTTCAGGTATAAGTAATCAATTATTTCAAGTTATTCAACTAATTGTTGATTGCAGATATTTTATTTTCATCTGCACATACAATTTGGATCGGGAGGAAGTAATGTGTGATGTGAACTTTATATTCCAGTTGTTAACTTTCGCATGGTTATTTCCTGCATGCGCAGTTCTGGGCGCTCTTCTATTAACAGCTGATGAGTTTCTTTCGTGTGCGTAATGTTTACGTTTGTTTTGATCGGCTGAAAAAAGCAGAATAATTCGTTTTACAAATCACGCGTTGGCGTCCATGATCTGGATACCTAGTTAGAATCGACGCAAATGAAATATGAGGCATTGCGTTTCAACTAGATTGTTTTTCGATGAGGTGGAAATCGGCACACACATGATGCGATAATTGGAACGTTCAGGTGGGAATAGATGCACAGAATAGAACATTTATTTTCATTTATGCTGAAAATTGAGACAATTCTGCCAAATAAGCATTATACAGATGTTTAAGAAACAGTGCACTGATACTTTATTCTGAAAAAGGTTATAGGTAATATGGCTTCTTTTTAAGTTGTTCAAAAAATAGTGCGACCCTCTCCATAATGGTGCCAAAATAGGCTCATCACCCTACATATTGATTCATGTTGATGGGCTGAACTTTCTCCCTAAAAAACGTGAACGCTCTTGGTAGAGTAGCGTTAGAAAACAAGCATGCCTTGCTAGTAAGTTCATTCTGATGATCCCACACTCATGAATCAGCGAATGTGCTACATAACGCACATACTCGTCGAGGTGAGTCGAGTACCCAATGTGATTGAACCATTGCCCAAACAACTTCAATTTGTTGCCAAGAACACCAATAATAAATCCAAACTTCAATTTAGAATTCATGATATTCAAATAGGTCACGATTCTCGAATTCCTTCGCTTCGATCCAGATTCAACACTAACCTATACGAGAAACGAGCGCTTATCCCACTCACACTCACTTTCTATTGTTATGTCGATTAAACCGACAGTTTCCCTCTCTATGAATATAAGAGGGAAAATCTCCGCAGCATTCTGCATTCGGCGATTGCATCAAAGCAGAAATCTGGGGACCAGCAAAGATCTGTCATGAAGTGGGTGGAATGGAGTTGACACGACTGCCATTTGTTTGAGCTTAGTGAACCATTCCCCGGTCAGAATGGGCTAGTGCTGCTTCGGCTTTGTGAAGAATTTGGTTAACCCCACTGGATAGTGTAGAAAAAAAAATGCAGCGCACCATACCCTGCGGGCAGCTTCAAGCGTGGGACGAATTCAGTTATTTATGGTTTTATTGAGCCAAAATAGAAAGAAGCGAAATAAAATGAAAATGCCGAGTCGGTTAAAGATAGAGCTCAATAGATAACCGGGACCGGTTCTTCAGTAGGTACAAGTTGACCCTCTGGGGTTTCCTGAAAATATTTCTTTCAGCATAGGGTAGATCTCTTGGCTCACTATTTCATTTTATTTGCTTTGTTGATAAGGAGCAATATAGTAAGAAAATTGAAGTGAAAATTGTAAGATACTCGTGTTTAAGCAAAGCAAAAATTCGAGTTCAAAGTTCCATTCTACAGCTTACCATTTGAGTAATGTGTTCACTAGAGATTGCCGACGCTACTCATCATAATCAGTTCAAATGGAAACGATGAATAGAGGGGCTAAGATGAATTAGGGATAGTTTACCTTAGCAGGAGTAGAATTAAACTGACAAGAAAAAATTTCCGAATGGTATTTGCTTGGCTTTGTCGGTTAGATTAACAGGGAAATTGCACAACTCGAGCGGTGGTCCGCTCTGATCGGTCGACGAGCCTCAATTAGGATCAATTTCACAACAGTCTATTTGCCGAAGGGACGTTGCTGGTCTATTTGTAAAGTAGTTGATATTTGCAAAACAATTGTTTTGAAATCCTCAATTTGATCAGAGGCGATGATGGTCGTATCGGTATCGATTTGTCAATAAATGAAGTAGTTGAAAAGCGAATTTAGATTATTTCTACCGTTTTTACTAAGTAATACCATGCCAGTGCATTGCATTGATTTGCACTGTGGAAGTCGATGTGGGAATGCAACATCAGCCTGCCAGTATCCTGTTCTTCTACTCAGAGCCGTAGCAACCAAGGGGGCAAGGGATTTTCTGCCGCACACACATTTTTCTCATGCACTCTGGTTTTTTACGCGAAGGATAAGTGCGCGTCAGTGGCGGATCCAGGGGAAGGGTCCTGGGGGTCCGGACCCCCCCGAAATTTTTTAACCTTTTGAGAATTTTTAAATTAGTTTTAATTTTATACTAGTTTCAAACATAAAATCATTTGAAACCAAATTTTCATTAAATTAGCTTTGGACGTATATTGAACAATGTTCGTTCCAAAATCAAAATTTCGGACCCCCATTTCTGGATCCGCTCCTGGTGCGCGTACAACTGCGCAAAAAAAAATTAAAAGGGCAGCCCTATGGGGTTGCACGAGCTGTAGACGTAGGACTATACTACTTAATGAAGAATATTTATTTTCTTAGTACATTTATAGTAATAATAAATCAAATATATTTCTCACGCATAGTTCAATCACAACCAATCAACACCGAATATTTATCTTCTATATATCTTCTATATATATATATATATATATATATATATATATATATATATATATATATATATATATATATATATATATATATATATATATATATATATATATATATATATATATATATATATATATATATATATATATATATATATATATATATATATATATATATATATATATATATATATATATATATATATATATATATATATATATATATATATATATATATATCTTATATTATATTATTTATTATATATATATATAAAAGTCAAAGTTTGTATGTATATGATTTATAGACTCCCAAACGGCTTAACCGATTGCCGTAAAAATTTGTACATAGTAGGCATTTGTTATGGAGCATGTTTGTGTGCTATTGGTTGGGGATTATCTGCCCGCCAGATGGAGCTTCGGAACAAATTGTGTTTTCTTCCTATTTCGTTGAAAGTCGCAGCAACACGCGATGGGTATTAGCTAGTTACATATAGAACCAAACCTTTCTGGTTATCAGGTCATTTCATTTGCAGTTGGTGATCGAGTCCGATTAAACTTATTTGAGAAGATCTGAAGAAAGAAGACAGAAAATCGTGACCGAACTAGTATCTGGAACTAAATCTTTATAGCATAAGATTAGCTTGTAAAAACTTTTCGATTGTGTGTGGTGAAAAACACAAAAATCAAATTTTAGACAATATAATCACATTTCATATAATAGACCAAGCATTCTAGTTATATTTTGCCATTATTGTAACTTTCCTAAAGTATGCATACAAATGTAGCGAATGCTGTGGTCTTAATCATATATCGAAACTATAAATATACAAGAATCGAAAACAATTTTATATATTTAGACGCGTTTTTGCAACGATTTTTCAAGTGGCAGTGTATTAATTCATAAATGGGCTTTATAGTATGTACCTATTAGTAGTATCAAAATAGGATAGGCTGAGTGGAATTCACGTGAAGTGCAGATGATTCAATGAATTGGTCGCACGTAAATAATAAACTTTCTTTGCGCAACGAAAGCACAGATTTCTATCATTGAGATATCTGTCGTTTAAAATACGCACACTGAAATCTCGCATTTTTATGCTACCGCCCTCCCCTCAGGCCCAGAAGCGGTTTGTTTGCCTCCCAATTCACCGTGTAAAAGTTTTGAGTTCCTCCCAATTTTAACGTCAAAGCAGCACAATACCAACCCAGCTGGATAAGTCTATGCAACCGTTAACAATTTAGTAACAAATTAGATATATTGTCCGTGCTTTTCAAAAGGAGACGCGACGATTATTTTTCGTCGCGGCACGATTCGTAGAGCTATTCGGCGAACGAACCGCCGCAATGTATTTCTTATGGGAGGAATGACACTAATAAAAGGTGGTGCAATTTTGAGTAGAAACCTTATTGTAAATAAAACATACGAAAACCTGAAACTTTAGAAGCACAGTTTGCAGTTAGTTTTATTGACAAATTCGGCTAAAGTAAATAATTAGCACACATTAAACTTGGGTAATACATATTTTTCGACGTTTATCAGCATTTATTATCAAATGCGCCAAATGCGTTTCCAATGAAACGCACAATACCTACCTACACATTCGTCTCAAACATTGAACCCAAGCGCAGAAAGCAAAATGAATCAACGTTGATGATGATGGGTAGAGCGAAAGAGAGAACTAATACAACGACACAATGTTAAACGTGTTTGCAAATGAAGCTTGCACGTACAAACGATTTTGTGTACGTATAATGGTACATAAAAGTGTGCTGGAAACGAGCACAGCACAAATAAAGCATAGTATTTGAACGGACAAGCTCAGTCGCGTGTTGGGCAGCACTGGGTAGCGTAACGAACTTCTAACTCAGCTACAGCTCCGCCTGTCGTTGAACAGGCAACTGAGCTTGTCCGACCAAATCCGTTCTTTAAATAGTCGATGATAACGTCATTGATAGAAGCGTATCGCACTAAGTACACAAATCTGTCGTACCGGACTTGGGAAGCGCAATCTTCTATGTGTAAATTTTGACTAGATTGTACATTATTTGAGTTTTTAATGCCATGACATCAAAAATCTTTGGATTTATCTATTGGAATCTTTTCTTAGAAGTTTTTTGGGGCGATATGCGCAAAAAATTTGAAAATTCATCGTGAAATGGCTGAATTATATGCGTTTAAAATTGGACCACTTTTCGTTACATACCATTTTTGTAGAATTAGAAACGTGCACCCCCATATCGAAAACAAAGACGTAGTCCTACACCAAAAAACGCGATGATTAAAAAACCGCGTAAAACCGCGTTAACGTTAATCCACATTTCATTGAATTTATAAAATTTCAAAATAATGGTTCTCAGCCGCGATTTAATCAAATTTTATGCGGTATTTTGGAAATTATCACAAAATTTGTCCAGTTTTAGGAAAGAGGTCATTTTTCTGGCACTGACTGTAGTTCCGGATATATTGATGGGAGTACTGGGGTTACCTCCTTTTCCGAAAGGCGAAAAACTTTCATAGCGATTTTCAAACCCGTCTTGCGACGCATAAAGGTTTATGATTTTGTGAAACAAATTGTATTGGTCAACATTCTGAGGATTTTTTGTTGAATTAGACACGCCCCGGGATATTCCGAAAACCTGGTTCCTTCGGACACTTTGCGACCGGTTACAACCCTGGGTATTCCGGGAATCTGGTTCCTTCGCCAAAGAGGACACTTTTCAATTGTTTATAAAACCTATCTCTGCGGCAGTTCAAACTTCATGACTTTGCGAAATAAGCACACTAATGGAATTTTGAAGGTTTTTGGTCTAATTGGCCACACTCCGGGGTATTGCAGAAACCTGGTCCCTCCATCGAAGAGGACAATTTTCGACCTGTTGGCTTGCGGCATGTCAACCTTCATGAATTTGCAGAACAAGTGTGCTGGTGTATGTTTGAGCGTCTTGGTCAAATCGGACACACCCCGAGATATTCTGGGAACCTTGTTCCACCGGAAAAGAGGACACTTTTCAACTAGTTGCAAAACCAGTCTTTCGGCAGGTCAAACGTCATGATTATGCTAAACAAGAACACTAAAGGATATTCTGAGTGCTTCTTGTCTAATGTTTTTACGTTCTTTTAGATTTTCTTTCGACAATTAAGTTATATTTCAAACTCTTTTTTGATTTCCAAGCTTCAACTTGAAACTGTGTTTACGCAAATTTAGGGGCTAACAGAACAGACTTTTTCAATTTACTCGAGCAACCTTCAAGCTAGCTGCGAAAATTGTGACAGATGTATCAAAATGACAATAAAGCGAAAACCGTTTATGATAGAAAATATCTGTCTGTAGAAAAAATGTGCGGCTTAGTTACTTTAATAATGTGCAATTGTAATAGAATCTGATTTTATCGTTTTTGCAGACTTATCTTATGAAATATGCGTAAACTTGTAACGTGACAGACAGAAGCCTTAACCATATGAAGTCGCATAAATAAAAATAAACAAAACATAAAAAACCTGTTTTAATCCACCTAGAGGTGCAATTGTGCCTTTCTCATTTCTCCAAACTATGATTTAATAGCTGGTTCGTACACCTTTTTTCATCGCGGTATCGGTTTGAATCGGAGTTTTCTATGTGATCGCACTCCACAACCCGTAACTCCGGAGCCGGAAGTAGGATTTAATATCAGTTTCAGGGGACGCACAGAGGAGTAACTAGAACAAATTCTTGGCCAATAACCAAAAAAAAATTTTTTTTTGATTTTTTATTTAATTATATTTTTACTTAATTTTTTACTTAATAGCATACTTATATTTTTTACTTAAAAGCATACTGCATTTTGCATATGCAAAATGGTGATATTTTAAGGGTTTTTAATCATTTTTTATTATATATCCAGCAAAATCGCTTTCAAATGATGATGGCTGTATTAAATAAGACAATATTATAACAAACGTAATGGAACACAACTATTTGTATAACGTCCGCTTGAAAATAACCGAAAATAGTAGTGTTGCTGTTTATTGGACCAGCTTTAAAAACACCTTTTTTAAACAAGTTATTCCAAATTTGAATGATAAAAAAGTTACATTATACGGCAAGATCCGGCAAAGTTGCTGAAACAACATTACAAAACAAGATTCCGGCTATTCAAAAAACATTCAATCTTTTCCGATCCACAAATTCCAAGCGATTTGAAAATATTGATATTTTTACTAATTTGAGGCACGCCAAAATGCTGTAGGGTCAAAAACTATGTTTGGCAAAATGAATCTTTATGAATATATGCACAGGTATCCCATTTCTTCTTCCTTTTCCACTGACCAACTGTTCATGCAGCGGAAAAAACAAATGTATTCACAAAGATCACCTCGAAAATACTAGTATTCGGGAGGATCTAGAAAATTGATCCCTGCACTGGTAAATGGATAGATGCCAAATAGTCCCAAAAACCAGTTATTTTCTATTTGTAGTTCATATTAAGGCATAATAACAGTAATAACCGCAATAAATAGTTTTGGTACATACATACATACATACATACATACATACATACATACATACATACATACATACATACACACATACATACATACATACATACATACATACATACATACATACATACATACATACATACATACATACACACATACATATACACATACATACACACATACATACACACATACATACACACATACATACACACAGACATTTTGCGATCTCGGCGAACTGAGTCGAATGTTATGAGACTCGGCTCTCCGGGCATCGGTTAGAAAGTCAGTTTTTGGAGCAATTGCATAACCTTTCTATATGAGAAAGGCAAAAGAATAATATTTAATTAGCTTAATCAGCATGAGTTCAATGTTATCTTCATGTGATTATATTTTGAAATGTTGGTGGAATGGGTTTGAAAGTGGAGGGAATGGGGGGTTAGTAGAGTGGGAGTGGAGGATGCGTCAGAAATCCTTCATCTTATTGCGGTATACGGGGTGGATGAAGGAAATGCGGGCGTGAGGGTGGTCCAAGAGGAGGGGAGTGATGAAGAAAGGAGGTGTAAGGACAAGGCGGGGGGGGGGGGGGGGGTGGGCGGCGACGCAATACTCAACTGCATATTTTGCCTTCCATTTGAGACTTGGTTTGAGAAAATCGGTTCAGTCATCACCGAAGAACCGATGTGACTTTAATTGTGGAATATGCCCGGAATACCGGACTTCCGGAATCGTTGATAGTGGACAATATATTCAAAGAATGTTTGATTGGCAATCAGTGATCTAGATCTGCGATTAGAAGTAATTTGGTGACCATTTCAATAGTTTTTAGCCTCTGAGGTATTACGATTGTACCGATTTATATGGGAAATTCCAGTGTATCCTTATTAACACCCCTGTAACTCCGGAAGCAAGAGTCAGAACCGAATGAAATTCAGCAGCAGTCAATAGTATTACTGTATCTTTCTATTTGAAATCAAGTTTGTAAAAATCGGTGGAGAACTCGTTGGGGAATGGGTGTGATATTAGCTTAGGAACTTGGCGGGTTCCCCGGGGGCGTCATGAACCGTCATAGGTGGCCAATGTGGGCAAAGCTTCTTTGATTGATCATAAGTGATCCAGAACCGCAAACTAGAGTAATGTTATATCAATTTTAATATGTTTTACATCATTTGAACATTATGGTGGTACCAGTTTATATGGGAATTTGCTGTGTGACCGCACTCTTCAACCCGTAACTCCGGAACCGGAAGTCGGATCAACTAAAAATTCAATAGCAGCTTATGGGAGCGTTATACCTTTCAGATGAAACTAAGTTTGCGAAAATCGGTTCAGCCATCTCTGAGAAAATTGTGTGAGTTTAAATGACACACACACATACACACACATACACACACACATACATACATACACACACAGACATTTGCCGATCTCGACGAACTGAATCGAATGGTGTATCACACTCGGCCCTTCGGGCCTCGGTTAAAAAGTCAATTTTTACAGTGATTGCATAGCCTTTCTTTACATGAGAAAGGCAAAAACGAAGAAAATTATGTATTATACATTTATTTATTTATTTATCTGCGAAAATTGCGATCAAACGCGTGGGGTACATTTGGTGCAACGTTCTAGGGTGTAAAACACAAGTGCAACGATCTAGACTTAAGAAAATTCTATAAATTGGGAATTTGTGAATATACTGCTGGCTTCAGGGGAGCTGCAAATTTTAGGAAAATCTAGCGAACCTTAAATCAAATAGGGCATATTTTATCTGAAGTTTCAAGAGCTTAGCTCAAGATAGTTAAAGCACCGACAAACCGACATGACAGAGGCATTCGAAAAGTGTCCCATGCAAAATAACGATTGTTTTGAAATGAAGCGATCACTACTGTCAAACTACGACAGATCGCTCCACCATGTTTGAATTTGGGCAGGCTTCTCGTTGAGTATATTGATATTACAGAAGGTGTGCAATTCCCTAAACTGCGTATGTGGTGGTAATATGCATCAAAATAGTATTCAAAACACATAAAAAATGCATGTATTCCACAGTGTCTCTAGTAGAACATATTTATACAAAAAATCAGTATCGCCAAAATACTCACTAATCGAAAGCTTAGATGCTCCTCTTTCATCTGAGCATAACTTTGAAATGTTCTATCGGGGGGTCTAGTACATTTTTTTCAACATTTTGATGAATTTTTAGGTAATTATTCAATGAGTAGCTCAAAACAGACAACCCTCAAACCCTTTTAGGAGGTTAAATCAATGAGCACACACTGTCAGACGAACGGCTTGTAATGTTAAGTAAATGCTTCGAAAACACCATTTAGCCAGCCTCGCATTGGTATTAAGGGGTCTTGAAATTTGCAAAACAAATCGTTTCTTTTATTTTATTTTTCTTCGGAATATATTTTTGCTCGGAGTTTTTTGTAACTAATGTTACAATTGGGTCATTAATCTATGTATAGTTCTCCGTTCCATTCGATAAATTTTAGGTTCAATATACATAATATAACATTATTTAAAAAAAATTCGTTGTAATACGTAAAAACGATTTTTTTGTTTTTTAAAATAAATCTTATGTAAACTTGGCAACCATACATAGGAAAACTGCGGTTGTTTACATTTGGCCTATCAAGACAACACCCAAAATGAAAAAAAAAACTATTCATTGGATGGTGTTTATTAGAAAAACTCTAGAAAGAGAACTGCGGAGACTCCATTTTGGATCGATTGGATTCGCGTTTAGCTGTCAAAAAACGAATCCAATCGAACATTGCCTATCCTTATAACATTGGACGTGTTGCCCTGCAATGCCGGGGCATACGTTGCCAAAAATGCTGTTTTTCTCTCCGCAGTTCTCTTACTAGCGTTTTTCTAGTGTTTATATCAAATAAAAATAACCCTGCGGGAAAACCGGGAAAGGATGTATTAATTATTTCCTGACAGGGCATCATTTGTCGTGAAATTCGATATGTCAGATGCTTCTGATAGTGTCAAATCCAGACGGCCAACATATTTCTTTATTTTAAATTTTAATATTATTTTCACGTTCCATGAGATGGAAAAAAACATTGTTGCAATCACGAAAATCAGCTTTATCGATGTATGTAATAAAAAAACCTGTTTTAATCCACCTAGAGGTGCAATTGTGCCTTTCTCATTTCTCCAAACTATGATTTAATAGCTGGTTCGTACAATATAACTTTATGGAAATGTCATTCATTCTTATTACACTTGGTAAGTATATATAAGAGCACCTTTTTGCATTCATCGCGGTATCGGTTTGAATCGGAGTTTTCTATGTGATCGACCTCCACAACCCGTAACTCCGGTGCTGGAAGTCGGATGGAGATGGAATTTAATATTAGTTTCTGGGGACGCAACACCTTTCATTTGGAACTAAGTTGAGCAAATCTAGCCATTTTCGAGAAACCAATATAACCGTTATTCTGACTTTGGATGCTTCCGGATCTGTCGATGGTGGCCAGTGTGGCCAAAGAGACTTTGAATGACTGTTGGGGACCTAGATCTACAAATTCAACAGTTGTGTTTACATTTTGGAAAAAAAATCACCTTTTTACATTCATCGCAGAATTCGTTAGAATCGGGATTTGCTGCGTGATCGTACGTATCACCCTGTAATTCAGGAACCAGAACTCGGATCCACACAAAATTCAACAGCAGCTGATGGACCTTTCATTTAAAATTAAGTTTGTCAAAATCGGTTCAGAAAATTCCGAGAAACCGATTTGGAAAAATCAACAAATTTTGTTTTGTAACCATACTCTTCAACTCGTAATTCGGAACAAGATGTCGGTTGAAAATGAAATACCTTTCATTTGAATCTTAGTTTGTAAAAATCGGTTCAGCCATCTCCGAGTAACCGATGTGGACATTTTGTTAACAAATCCGCACATACACACATACATACACACATACACATACACACATACATACACACAGATATTTTGCGATCTCGGCGAACTAAGTCGAATGTTATATGAGACTCGGCCCTCCGGGCCTCGGTTAGAAAGTCGGTTTTTAGAGCAATTGCATGACCTTTCTATATAAGAAAGGCAAAAGAATAATATTTAATTAGCTTAATAAGCATGAGTTCAATGTTATCTTCATGTGATTATAATTTGCAAAGGTTGGTGGAATGCGTTTGAACGTGTAGGGAATGGGGGTTTAGTAGAGTAGGTGTGGAGGATGCGTCAGAAATCATTCATCTTATTTCGGTATACGGGGTGGATGAAGGAAATCTGGGCGTGAGGGTGATCCAAGAAGAGGGGAATGATGAAGGAGGGAGGTGTAAGGGCAAGGTGGGGAGGGGGGGGGGGGTAAGGGGCGGCTACGCAATACTAAACTGCATATTTTGCCTTCCATTTGAGACTTGGTTTGAGAAAATCGGTTCAGTCATCACCGATGAACCGATGTGACTTTAATTGTGGAATATGCCCGGAATTCCGGACTTCCGGAATCGTCGATAGTGGACAATATATTCAAAGAATGTTTGATTGGCAATCAGTGATGTAGATCTACGATTAGAAGTAATTTGGTGACCATTTCAATAGTTTTTAGCCTCTGAGGTATTACGATTGTACCGATTTATATGGGAAATTCCAGTGTATCCTTACTAACACCCCTGTAACTCCGGAAGCAAGAGTCAGAACCGAATGAAATTCAGCAGCAGTCAATGGCATTACTGTATCTTTCATTTGAAATTAAGTTCGTAAAAATCGGTAGAGAATTCGTTGTGGAATGGGTGTGATATTAGCTTAGGAACTTGGCGGGTTCCCCGAGGGCGTCATGAACCGTCATAGGTGGCCAATGTGGTCAAAGCTGCTTTGATTGATCATTAGTGATCCAGACCCGCAAACTAGAGTAATGTTACATCAATTTTAATATGTTTTACATCATTTGAACATTATGGTGGTACCAGTTTATATGGGAATTTGCTGTGTGACCGCACTCTTCAACCCGTAACTCCGGAACCGGAAGTCGGATCAACTAAAAATTCAATAGCAGCTTATGGGAGCGTTATACCTTTCAGATGAAACTAAGTTTGCGAAAATCGGTTCTGCCATCTCTGAGAAAATTGTGTGAGTTTAAATGACACACACACATACACACACACACATACACACACACATACATACACACACAGACATTTGCCGATCTCGACGAACTGAATCGAATGGTGTATGATACTCGGCCCTCCGGGCCTCGGTTAAAAAGTCGATTTTTACAGTGATTGCATAGCCTTTCTTTATATGAGAAAGGCAAAAAGGTGCGAAATCGGCAGTCCCAAAAAGTCGATTTTTACAAAAAAAATTTTTTTTCGAGATAACACAAAATCTCGACGTTTCATGCATTTTAAAGATGTTTGGCATCAAAAATACGAATTCGATTTCTGAAATTTCATGGGGTCCCCCCTTTGAAAAAAAAAATTGAGTTCTGGCTTATATGGGAATTTCATATGTGACCGGACGATTTAGTCTATATCTCCGGACCCATATAAGCGATCCGTACGAAATTTTATAGACATCTGTGGGGATATTATAGCTATCATTTGGAACTAAGTTTGTGAAAATCGGCCGAACCATTTCAGGGAAACTGATGTGAGTTCGTAAATTTTGAAAGATGGCCGCTTTTCCCGGGCACTTCCGGAACCGTCTATGGTGGTCAATGTAGTCAACGAAAGTTTGGTTGGCCGTCGGTGACCTAGAACAGCAAATTTAAGTTGTTTGAGAGACATTTTAGCGAAATTTTTACCTTTTTTGCTTTCATCGGAGTATCGGTTTGAATCACAATTTGCTATGTGATCGCACGCCACAACCTGTAACTCCGGAACCGGAAGTCGGATCGGGATGAAATTAAATAGCCATTTACGGGGACGCAACATCTTTCATTTGAGGCCAAGTTTAGTCGAATCGGTCTAGCCATCTCCGAGAAACCGATGTGACTGTTATTCTGAATTTAGATACTTCCGCCGGGGCTTCCGGAACCGAGGATGGTGGCCGATGTGGCCAAATAGACTTTGAATGGATGTTAGTGACCTAATACTACAAATCGAAGCAGTTGTGGTCATATTTTGGAAAATTTTTCACCTTTATACATTCATTGCAGAATTTATTAAAATCGACATTTTCTGCGTGTTCGTACTTATCACCCTGTAATTCCGAAACCGGAAGTCGGATCCATTAGAAATTCAATAGCAGCCTATGGGAACGTTGCACCTTTCATTTGAGACTAAGTTTGTCAAAATCGGTTCAGCCATCTCTGAGAAAAATGAGTGACATTTTTGGTCACATACACACACACATACACACACACATACATACATACACACATATATACACACACACACAGACATTTGCCGAACTCGACGAACTGAATCGAATGGTATATGTCACTCGGCCCTCCGGGCCTCCGTTAAAAAGTCGGTTTTCAGAGCAATTGCAATACCTTTCTATTGAGAAAGGCAAAACATTTTACATCGTCTCGAATTACATTTTAATCACTTTTATTTCAGATGCACAGCGGCGTAGCCAGAAATTTGGTTTAAGGGGGGGGGGGAGGGTTTGAAGAAAATCGTAAATTTTTCGAAAAATGCTAAAATTTAGCATGATTTTGATAAATTATTTAAAACTCAGAAGTATCTAACAGATGTCGTTGCAGTCTACAAACAAGAAGAATCAGCATGAAACAGTTTTCAAACCTCTATAGATTATTTTCTTGTATAATATGTCAATGAAGTCAAATCAAGATCACCTACTTTAATAATACTTGTCTTTGAAGGTTTGACAACTTCAAGAAATTTTCCAATATAGAACAGTGCATACTCTGATATAATAATTTTAGTGAATAATTCTCATAGAGGTAATTATGGAAAGTGAACTCTTCAAAAATAGTAAGAGACTTGGGGCGTTCAGTAAAGTTGTTGATAATGTCATTAATGAATGCAGTATATCGAGATATAAATGAGTATTTCTCCTTAGTGGAGAAAAATTTTGATAAAAACTATTTTTTCTGCACTACGGAGAAAATTGTTTAAAATTGCGAGTTGAGAACACAAAACCTATAACTAAATTAGTTATGGAATTTGCGTTTCGACTTCATCTCATCAGAATCTGACACTAACCTAGTGACAGGACCAAGCTAGCGCTGAATTGATGCCAGCTCCAAAAAACGGATACACTCTTTGTGTCTGGGAAAATTCCTAGTTCGTTAAATAATTGGGAATTTTTTTAAAACTAGTTTTTTTTTTAAATGCATCTTTTTTGTAAACTTCGGATACTCATACCTTGAATGCAATGTGAATTTAATGTTTATTGACCGCAGAAGAGGTTTATCATATACAGTAATATTAGAATAACTTGCTGTAAAGGTTGTCTACTACTACATTTCGATACTCTGAATAGTCGACAAAGTTGTTTGAAATAGCATTTTCGAAAACTTAGCTTGAGACATTAAGTCTCGACTCAAATTTGCTTGAAGAGTAAATTCTCTATAATTACTTCTAGGAAGATTAACCGCCAAAATAATTTTATGAGAAGATGAAGAATTTTATGTTTTGAAATTCTCAATGTTACTTAACATTGAAATTTGGCATTTTCGAATGAATGTGATCGTGACCGTTAAAAATTTATCGAGCATTGATTTTACTTTTCTTTATTATTCAAGCTCACAACTTGACAACGAGTCCTAGTATCTAGTACACGAAATTTTAGTACGCCATTCAATTCAGCACTTAAATATACACAATTAATAGCCACTAACTTGACATATCGGTCATTCAACGAAAGTGATCGAGGCACGTGTAGTCGACCTTCACGGATTTGAGCCAAATTTGGAGGAATTGTTTATCTAGGGTCAATATATAAACTCTTTTTTTTGTGTCAATTGAACCACCTCTCGGGTCATGGGAGCACCCCCCCCCCCCATTTTGACAAATTTCCAAAACTCTTGATTTTCTTTTGATCATATCTCCGGTTCTATTAACTCTAAAATCAAACCGTAAGATGGATTTTGAAGAAAATTATTCAAGGAGTCTAGAAAAAATATTATTTTTTTGGCAGCAGTACTGCCAACTACATATGCTATTTTTTCAGTTAAATATTAAAAGTTAATTTTCCTCTCAATATATATATATATATATATATATATATATATATATATATATATATATATATATATATATATATATATATATATATATATATATATATATATATATATATATATATATATATATATATATATATATATATATATATATATATATATATATATATATATATATATATATATATATATATATATATATATATATATATATATATATATATATATATATATATATATATATATATATATATATATATATATATATATATATATATATATATATATATATATATATATATATATATATATATATATATATATATATATATATATATATATATATATGTACATTTGAAAATTCTAATGCCATCGTGTTCATGATACATTTTTACATAAAAAACGCTTTTAATCCACCTAACAGTGTGATAATACATTTCTTATAACTCTTATCGCTTTCTTCGGGTGATGTTTTTTGATAAAACATACTACATGGGATAGTGGCAGGACTCAGAGAATCGCTCAAATTAGCATAGGACAACATCAGTGCAAGAAATCTGAAAATTTAATGGAAAAGCGGAAAAATGGCCCATGAAATAGAAATACAAACGAATTATTGCTAATGCTCCGTTAATAACATATATAAATTCTTCAATCAATGCATTGTGTAGGGTAAACTGAATTTTCCCAAAGGGGTTATATATGTTGTGCTGAGTCAAAAAATTCGAAAAAGAAATTTTCGAATGGATTTGAAGTTCATACTCAATAGTGTTTACTCGAATTCCCAACGCGGCTGAGAACTAAGCACTGAAATTTCAGCTCTTGATATCTCGCTACCTCTGAAGTGCATACGTACATAGTTCAAACTTTACTTCGATATTGACTTTTTCTAAAAAATGACTTCCCAGTAGTATCTTTGACCTGAATTATTATCCCTAATCCTAATGCCAAAGAACAAATATAAAACTTTCGAAACCCGTTTGGGAAAATCATTATCATTACTGGAATTTTCTTTTTCACGCAATTTTTCGATAACCTTTTATCAGTTCTATTAAAAATTTTCAAATACTTTATAATTCACATAATCTTATTAGGAACAGTTGTTTAAGAAGCTTTTGTAATATTGTGTAGGAAAATCTGAAAATTTATGAATTTTCTCTATCTGCAACATATAAACCCTTGGGTATACCAATTAATTTATCCTTTTAACATAAACTATCGCACGACTGGAGATAGGTTCGCCGAATTTTGAAAGAAGTCGATAAAATAACCCTTTGAAAACTACCTAAAAATTGGTGTAGTTTGATGCAATTGAAAGAAAATATCCTCAGAAAATGGGATGTACCTATTACTGTGAATCATAAATACAGTAAAGACCCGTTTTTATCATTTCCATGGTGTATGGTAGGCTGACAAAATGGGGACATTGACTAAATCGCGACATTTTTTTTCTTCATAATAAACTGAAGCTGTTAAAATATTCTTCCCTTTTCTTGATATAGTCTAATAACTTTTTCTGATTCTTTAATATAGTCTTCTAACGCAAAAATTAAAAAAAATGATATTTTTTATTATTTTTGCATATTTGCATCTCTACCCATTCATGCCCATGTTGTTTGTGGACAACAACGTTTTTAAACAGCTATAACTTTTTATTAAGGCAAGATTTGGTCACAAAAACAAGTAAGGCTAATAAATGTGACTATTGGCTTTCATTTGAGTATTAACGTTTACAAGGATCAGCTCTAGAACTGAAGTTATTGCAGTTAGTCTGATTGAACTTCGATGGAGCAGTGCTGCCAGGGACCGTTTACGTTGACGACGGAAAATGAATTTTTCATATAACTTCGTTTTGTTGCAATATTTGTGAAAACTGATAAAACTTATCAATTTAGACTATTTTTGGCTACGTTTTCAACGCAGTTGAACTATTGTAAATATTCTAGGAGAATTATAGTGAGCATTGGAAGGTAAAAATTGAGCAGCTTCTAGCACTGCAAGGAAAGCACCTACCTTTATGAAAAAAGGTTTTTCGAGTTTCTTGACCCCACCGTTTTAAAGGAAAAATAGTTTTGAAACCCTACATGCACTAGAAAAAAGTTGGACATGAAAGGGTTCAGATAAGGAAAACATGGTCAAGAAAGGATTAACTCAAATTCAGCCTTGTTTGTCTGCTAGAACCCATCAAACATATTTTCATATGAGGCTGATAAAATTGGGGGCTGATGAAATCGGGTCTTCAATGTATTATAATAGATAGGCAGAATTCAAAGAAGTTTCTTGTAGACGAGTGTAGAACGACTTTATTTCTACTTACTTAGAGTCAGCGGCGTAGTCAGAAATTCGGTTTGGTGGGGATTTGGTGAGAATCTAACGTACTGTCCAAATGGCAGAATTACGAAACCGCCATCTTTGAAGTTTTAAAATTATGGAGCATCTGTTTTTCAAAAAATTGTAATAGAGTTCCTGTATTTAGCGAATTTGTTGAGACTTTCATTTAAAACAACTTTATTGTTGTGTCCCGACCCTGCACATAGGGTTGGAAATTTTTCATGAGAGATTTTTCTCACCCGAAGAGGCGAATGACCTTAAGGTTAAAACCTCTATAATAGAAATAAAAAAATAACTTTATTGTTGGCATGAATACTACGTATATGGAGTATATCGAGTTATAAAATGAGATTTACGAAGTGTTCTTTAACCTAGTTTTGCCTTTCTCACATAAAGAAAGGCTATGCAATCACTGTATTTTTTAATCGAGGCCCGGAGGGCCGAGTGTCATACACCATTCGATTCAGTTCGTCGAGATCGGCAAATGTCTGTGTGTGTATGTATGTGTGTGTATGTGTGTGTATGTGTATGTGTGTCATTTAAACTCACACAATTTTGTCAGAGATGGCTGAACCGATTTTCGCAAACTTAGTTTCATCTGAAAGGTATAACGCTCCCATAAGCTGCTATTAAATTTTCAGTTGATCCGACTTCCGGTTCCGGAGTTAGGGGTTGAAGAGTACGGTCACACAGCAAATTCCCATATAAACTGGTACCACCATGATGTTCAAATGATGTAAAACATATTAAAATAGATGTAACATTACTCTAGTTTGCGGGTCTGGATCACTAATGATCAATCAAAGCAGCTTTGACCATATTGGCCACCTATGACGGTTCATGACGCCCCCGGGGAACCCACCAAGTTCCTAAGCTAATATCACACCCATTCCTCAACGAATTCTCTATCGATTTTTACAAACTTGATTTCAAATGAAAGATACAGTAATACCATTGACTGTTGCTGAATTTCATTCGGTTCTGACGCTTGCTTCCGAAGTTACAGGGGTGTTAGTAAGGATACACTGGAATTTCCCATATAAATCGGTACAATCGTAATACCTCAGAGGCTAAAAACTATTGAAATTACTTCTAATCGCAGATCTAGATCACTGGTTGCCAATAAAACATTCTTTGAATGTATTGTCCACTATCGACTATTCCGGAATTCCGGGCATATTCCACAATTAAAGTTACATCGGTTCTTCGGTGATGACTGAACCGATTTTCTCAAACCAAGTCTCAAATGGAAGGCAAAATATGCAGTTGAGTATTGCGTCGCCGACCCTCCCCCGCCTTGCCCTTATACCTCCCTCCTTCATCACTCCCCTCCCCTTGGACCACCCTCACGCCCGCATTTCCTTCATCCACCCCGTATACCGAAATAAGATGAAGGATTTCTGACGCATCCTCCACTCCCACTCTACTAACCCCCCATTCCCTCCACTTTCAAACCCATTCCACCAACATTTCAAAATATAATCACATGAAGATAACATTGAACTCATGCTGATTAAGCTAATTAAATATTATTCTTATGTGTATGTGCGGATTTGTTAACAAAATGTCCCCATCGGTTTCTCGGAGATGGCTGAACCGATTTTCACAAACTAAGATTCAAATGAAAGGTATAATATTCCCATAGGTTGCTTTTGAATTTCATTTTCAGCCGACATCTTGTTCCGGATTACGAGTTGAAGAGTATGGTTACAAAACAAAATTTATTGATTTGTCCGCATCGGTTTCTCGGAATTTTCTGAACCGATTTTGACAAACTTGATTTTAAATGAAAGGTCCATCAGCTGCTGTTGAATTTTGTGTGGATCCGAGTTCTGGTTCCTGAATTACAGGGTCATACATACGATCACGCAGCAAATCCCGATTCTAACGAATTCTGTGATGAATGTAAAAAGGTGAAATTTTTTTCCAAAATGTAAACACAACTGTTGAATTTGTAGATCTAGGTCACCAACAGTCATTCAAAGTCTCTTTGGCACACTGGCCACCATCGACAGATCCGGAAGCATCCAAATTCAGAATAACGGTTATATTGGTTTCTCGAAAATGGTTAGATCGATTTGATCAACTTAGTCTCAAATGAAAGGTGTTGCGTCCCCGGAAACTGATATTAAATTCCATCTCCATCCGACTTCCGGCTCCGGAGTTACGGGTTGTAAAGTGCGATCACATAGAAAACTCCGATTCAAACCGATACCGCGATGAATGCAAAAAGGTGATCTTATATATACTTACCATGCGTAATAAGAATGAAAGACATTTCCATAATGTTATATTGTACGAACCAGCTATTAAATCATAGTTTGGAGAAATGAGAAAGGCACAATTGCACCTCTAGGTGGATTAAAACAGTTTTTTTTTTCTAAAATAACTTTCTATTGTGAGCCTCACAAACTCAAGCTTTGGATAAAATGTAAATTTTATCGTTTGTAAACAATAGAAGAGATTTATCATAAACAGCAAAATCATAATAATTTAATATAAAATTAAATAGAAATAGCCTGAAATATGTTAATACCTAGAACACATGGAGCCTTCATGTCTTCAACAAAATGGTTTGTAATAGCACTCCAAAAATTTTTGCTGAAGACATTAAGTCTGGAACTATACTTCTTGAAGGATATAACGCCAAAATTATTTTATCAAATAATATGATGTTTAACTTTTGTAAAATTCATCGATGAGACGAAACCAGCGAAATTGGCGGAACGGAAAATGCCATTTTTCATAAATTCCCCTACTTTTAGAAGGTGGGTTTCTCGTTATTATTCTATATTCTATAACGTTTTCGTCTCAACTCGACTCATTCACAAAAGAAAAACATTTTCAGCAGTTGGAAGTTATGCAATTTTTCGGTGAGGAGTTCTAAGTTTTGTAGACATTAAAGCAATTCCAGTTTCGTTCCTTATTAAAATAAGGCCCTAATCCATATTACAGTACACCCCTTCAAAATTGAACTCAATATGATAGGAAATTATTATGATTGATTTCAGAACTCCGGAATCAGTTCCTATTGGAATGTTTTTAGGCAGGTATTTGATATTGATGTTATTAGACAACTGTGAAATCAAGACCAATAGATCAGTTACAGATCAGGATCGCATTCTCACAATTTTTCAAAGGTCCTCATGATGTTTCAAACAATAGGTTATCAATGTACTGATCAGATAATTATGATTGTAATATTGAATTAAATCAGTCAGCATCAATAAATTTTTAATATCGATCCAATTTTTTTTTGGGTGAGGGGGGAGGTGTGATTAATCCCCACCACTTCTTGGAGTTATTGATTTCTCTTTTCATTTTCCGAGATATGTTTCAGATCGATTCGATGGTTATAAGTCAGAAGGTTCGCGCAAATGACAATTTTTGCACCGATAAGGGATCAAGCTCTATCTAGACAGCTTGAAATTGTTCGGTGGTTATTCTAGCGGTTGTAGATAGAAAAATGAAATACGAAATTCGTTTTATCGAAATAATATTTGGCTTATTTAAATGGATTATTACTATGTTGAACAATAAATAGGCGACAAAGGGTAATCCACAAACAACAAGCTATACGTTTAAATATATTCGAAATATGTATTTGATGTCTTTAGTAAAGTTATTCGCAAAAGTAAGAGCTACAAATTTGCTGAAGGCATTATTTCAATACAATCACTTACAAAATTTACGAAAATATCTCACTCTTAGGGGGATTAATCAGTAAACTCACAATACCAAAAGAAAGGGCATATTGCATGCTTTAAATTCTCTGAAGATATCATTGACCTAAAATTATCCGTTTTGGCGCTAATAATGCATTGAATGTTTTTGGTCTTATTTCTGGCTATGGAAAATTATAAAAAATCTTTCGACCGCATTAATGTAAAATATCTCTTTTGATAATTGTCCGATTTCAACAATCTATAGTCAATTCGAATAAGCTTTCTAAAAATATATAAATTGCTTAGTTACGTTGTCAGTTCCGGCAGCAAATTTAAAAAAAAACTGCGAAGAACGCGATTTTTGCACCTTTAAACATTCATATCTTGGAAACTAAACAAAAGAATCAAAAACCATTTAATAGAGTTCTGTCTGGCTGATAGGCCTTTCATTTAAAATTAGTTTGGAAAAGATCAGTTCAGCCATTGCTGAGAAACACGAATGAGAGTTTGTCCGTTACATATACACACATACATTGTCCCAAATCGTCGAGCTGTGTCGATTGGTATATAAGACTCGGCCCTCCGGGCCTCGGAAAAAATCTTGAATGTTTGAGCGGATTCTATACATTTCTTTTATAAGAAATGTAAAAACACTTATAATCTCAATATAATTTTAGCGGATCCTGAGATACACCGGTTTGAAGAGAAAAAATCGCAATATCCCATGTAAAATCACAAGCGCACAACACTAAAAAACCAACTTGAGTATTCTGAGTTCAAACATAATTTTTCGTGAAGTAGACGAGAAATGATGAAAAACTAAGTTTTTGGTTTGCTTCTAGCCGATCAGGGTCGATTTTTATGACCGTTTCAAGATTTTCTCAATTTTGACCAATAAAAATGGATATTTATATGAGAAAATGCGAGTTTTTCCCTTCAAAACGGTGCGCTCAAATTATATTGAGATTATAAGTGTTTTTATATGAAAATGTCTGAGGAATACGATGGCATTAGAATTTTCAAAATTAAAATATATGTATTGAGAGAAAAAATCGCATAGTTGGCACTGCTGCCAAAAAATAATATTATGTCTAGACTTCTTGAATAATTTTCTTCAAAAGCCATCTTGAGGTTTGCTCCTACAGTTAATAGAGCCGGAGATATGATCAAAAGTAGATCAACGGTTTTGACAATTTGTCAAAACGGGGGGTGCTCCCATGAACCGAGGGATGGTTCAATTGACCCAAAAATTTGGGTTTTTACACATTCGGCCTAGATGAACTATTCCTCCAAATTTGGTTCAAATACGTGAAGATCGATTTCAAGTTTGCACCTTATTTGATCACTTCGTGTGGAATAACCCATATATTGAAATATTTATTAATTCCAATCCTGCTTAGAGGCTATTCATATAGTTTATAATACATCAAAAATCAAATGCTCATAAAAACCGATGCTGACCTGCTAGAGACAAACTGTAAACGTCTTTTATCATCAACTTCCAAATAGTTTCCAAAATGTCATTTTTGTTATTAACCATATTGAATTTTTGTCTAAACTTTACGCAATCTAAAAAAATACATTTTCAGCAAATGTTGAAATGTATGCAAGTTTTCGATGAGTAAGTTTTTTATAGACAATCAACCTATTCAAACTTAGCTTCCCATTCGAAAAATTATCTCTAATCCATATTTTGGAGCATCTTTTCAAAAATGAGCTCATAATAATTCAGACAGTTATTATATTTTAAATTGAAGTAATTTGACAACTATGGGATTTCGGCTAAGAGATAAGTTACAAGATCCCCTCCTACAATTTTCCAAAAGTCCTGATGACGCTTTAAATACTATTCTCAATGTAGTGATCGGAGAATATTTTTTCAAAAATATTTTGCGGAATATTTAATTAAATTCGTCAGTATCAATTAATGTTTTCAATTCAATTTATTTTTGTGGGGGGAGGGGGGTGGTTAACCCCCAACGCCCCCCTCTTGGCTACGCCACTGTATATGTATGTAATGTTTAAGACTAATGAAAAAGTCTGGGAGTAAATTGAAGGAGAGTGGTCAATAGTTAACGAAATTTGTAATTTGAAAAGGAGTGGTTGTCAAGCACTGGCGGCCACAGAGGGTGGCACAGGGGGCACGTGCCCCCCCCCCTCCCTCCTATTCAATCGGAAAGTGTTTCAGTAGAAAAACATGTATATACAACCCTTCCGTGAATACTAGTTTGTGTTCATCATTATGAAATGCATAGGTTTTTATTTGGTACTAGCTAATACCCATCGCGCGTTACTGCGACATTCTACAAAATAGGAAGCAAACACAATTTGTTCTGAAGCGCCATCTGGCGGGCAGATAATCTAATAGCACACTAACAAATGCCTACTATGCATAAATTAAAGTTCTACAGCCGTCAAATAGCTTAAGGAGTATAGTTTGTGCAGAGAAGTTTCTGCCTTTCTGATTTCGCATGTACAGGAATATGGTGTTCAGTGAACAATTCACCGATAAGTGTATACGGAATTTATTTCCTAAGCTAATTAAGATAGAAACTTTGTATCTTCGGCAAAGTTGTAGAAAATATTACTTTAAAAGAAATTGTTTTTTCATGACAACCTTTTTAGTCATTCTCCTATGTTCTTGGAATCTTCCACAAAGTTAGTCGTGGTGTCGAATTGCAATCTGTGGTATTTTATTTCACATTTAGCGTTATTTTTAGGGTAGCTTCCACTTTAAGATGCTGAAAGTACTAGCTTTTTAGTTTCATATTGTGGCTGACTTGTTTGTCGACTCGATTCTCCCCATGTTCAAAACAAAATATCGTTTCAATATCCTTCGAATTCTTGAAAGGTCAGGTTACTGTGATGTTTGTTCTGATTTTAATAAATATTAACCCGGTTTGGCTTACTGTTCATTTTATCCATTTTATCATTTTGGGGATGCTCGAGCAAAATTTTGATTTGTTACGCCCGTTGTTTGTAAGCCTTTTTTAATAACTGAATAGTAAATGCCAAAATCAGAATAGGGATATCATTGTACACACGTACAACCTCCTTATTACTCATGTAGCAAGTATTCTTCGATTCTTTGCATTTAATTTTCCAATATTGAGCAATACCTATATCTACCATGATTCTTCTAAGACCGAGTACTCTCAAACTTGAAGTATTTGTCGCATTATCACACTCTCTGTTTCTGTGTCAATTTATTTCTCATTCGACCATCTCGATTCAGTTCAAATTCAGTTCATTACCAAACAATACGTAACACTTCAAACTCAAGCCGAAAGCGATTAAAAATGAATTGGTAGAAAAATTAGTTACATTATGAGAAAAAATTGAATAATAACCGCTCAAAGATGAACAGGGCGCGACGGTTCGGTACGTTATCTACTGTACCGCAAAGCTCGACAAGAGCAAAAAAGTCGAAGAAGCGGAGCAAAAAAAAACAAAATTAGGTCAAAAAGCTGATTAGTTTCATTTTTTTATCTTTCTCGGTCGCACAAATACATTCAGTCTAGTGCAGCTACAATTAATATTTTTTGTTTTGGTCGTAATTTTCTCTACAAACGCCTGCTACCTCTGGCTGGTTGGTGGTACCGGTGGGTGACTAACTGAGGCGTGGTGCAGTTGATCTCCCAAGCCAACAGGGGTCTCTTATATACGATTGTATGCACTGACTGGCCAGACTGAGTGCCGCGCGGCTGCTCTGTTTTTCCATGGTGCGAACAAAGTACGCTTTTGTTTCGTTTTTCGAACAATTTTCCACCGTTTCACGTAGGTACCGGCGAGTTCAGCGTGCTGGTGCCTAATATGAGCGTTATATAACAACCCACCGCATCACATCATGCTCTACAAATTGTACAACAATCATAATCACCATAATAGAGCTCAATCCTGGCGGCTTCTCTTCGTTGCATCCATCGTGTTCGCAGTAGCAAGAAGCCGATCTTGTAAACTTAATTAACTGCGCCCTGCTGCCGCTTGCCGGTTAATAATATGGGCCGTTAATCTAGAAATTGTGCATAATTTGAGAATGTTTTGATGGTTAGGTTCAGTGAAGTCAATGGCCATTTTTGGACCTAATTTAATAATACATGGTTGGATTAAAATTGGTTAGCCCGAAGTTGAAGGAACTAAATTCAAAGGTGTATTCGATTGGTCAAACATAGATTACTGGTGTAGATGATAACTTCTCTTCATCTTCTTCAGACATGTGCGACGTTCTAAACATACATGGACAGCAGTAATATTTGTTTACCTAAATTTTTAATTGGTGTAGTTTTATATGCTGTGCAGTGCAAATAACTTTCCCTATCTGGATATTTTTCTCTATTTCGATGATTCTGCAGGTAACTTCAGTATGGCCGTGAAAAATCCACAGTCTCTCAATATTTTCTCTGTCCTAATATCACCAACCTGGGTGGGAAGAAGCGAATATAATTTCGTACGTTGATAATTGATGTTTTATGACATGTGTGAGCTCGACTTTTGTTTGCATTTTTAGTAAAAACTCGCAATATAGTCAACCGATCTTCGAAATATTTGAGAGAATATTACAGGATAGATATAAGCATCCATTGTCTTCTCTGAATTGTTTCTACCGTTTATTAGTGTCAAGATATTCAATCTTAAATTTTTTTAAATCTTTTCTCGAAATGTTCTAAATGGCGCCGCTTGTGCACAACAGCGACAATATATAAAACAATATTGTCGACTGGCGACAAGTCGAAAAAAATATTCTACTTGCATAATCCAACGTTACATTTCGGCATTCTTGCCAAAACTAGTGGAAATCTCAAAAGGAAATTTGTTCAATAATCTTAAGAACACAACCTACCACGCCAACCATGCACAGAAAAAAAATATGATAGGAAAAGTTTTCCTTCCAAGACAAGAACCTAGCTGATGTTTATGGTAGATCTACATAGGAATTACGTATGTCATCAGCGTTATCTGTTGGCTTTTTGGCTTCAATGAGCACTTGATGTTAGGATTGTTGCCTGGTTTTTTGCTGTCACAAGATACCACAATTGGCGGTTGTCATAATCGTGTTTCGCTATGGTGTTTGTCATAATCTTAATTCGGAGTGATGCTGAATCAACTGTGCCGAAAACGGATTCGAAATATTACGTTTTTTCATTTGATCGTACACTATAATGGAGCAGCTGAAGAATCATTTCATCCAAGGTAGCCAAAGATTCTTTGCATTAAAATGATCCCATCCCGTCAAAGTGTTCTGCAACGAATAACTTCAGTAGCTGCGTTCAGAATATCGTCACAATTGCAACCGTGATTACCAGAATTTAGCTTATCCAAGGTTGATCTAAGAAAAATCATTCAAAAGTAATTGATATTGTATAAGCTGAGTGACGAGTTATTAAATGATCTTCTGACAACTGTTTTAGGACAGATATACATGCAATCAATCAGGTTTGAATACTTTTAAATTTATTCTTTTATTTTCAAGGAAACTAGTTGACTTTTTAACCGAGGCCCGGAGGGCTGAGTTTCTTATACCATGCAAGTCAGTTCGTCGAGTTCGGCAAATGGCTGTGTGTGCGTATGTGTGTACGTATGTATGTATGTGACCAAAAAAGATGGGTGGGTAATGTCTAGGACATAACCGGAGTGTCGTGACTACTCGTTTGACTTGTAATTCAAATCGAATGATACTCAATGAAATATGTGGGAATGTTTCAAGTTATTCTTTATAATAATTATGGTGGTTCTGAAAAGAACCTTTGTTGTTGGCGTCTGCGTTGATCGGGGATGCGCTGGATTCTAAGCTCGTTGAGACATTCATTCATGAAATGAACAAATTTCATATTTTCTTGCTTTGAACTATCAATGTTAAAATCTCTCGAAACAACCATCGGAATCTTTTCCGTACAGAAATGAACACGCTTAGCGAAAAACTAGGGGCGGGTAATGTCCGGGACATAACCGCGATGCTCATATTCTTAAAATTCTGCTTGTATCTCCTTCAAATGGCTAAATTTAGCGCATTAAGTTCGATTCACCGGGCTCAGCGAAATTTTCCTGGGGATCCCGTTCGTTAGTATATTCAGCAAAACAATTTTATTACCGAGTTCTCCGCGTTGAATACAGGTCAATAATTTCATATAATGATTTCAACATGCAGACAATGTACATGTATGACAGGTGGGAGTGTTCTGAAGTGGTTTTAGTGGAGGTAACAACATAAAATCATGTATTGGACATTTTACAATGATTCTCCTTAACCCTGCAAAACCACGTGGTTGGCAGCAGAGGGTTAAGTTGTTTGGAAGAGATGACAGTTAATATATGATAACTAAAAATATAAAATTGTTCTATAAATTGCAAAGTTATTGCCGCGTTGACCTGAAAATTTGTTATTTCATTCATAAAGGAACAATCATTGAAATTATGTCAATTTATGCTTTGCAAGATTTGAAATAACTTCGAAGTGTGGTCACGACACCCCTGTTATGTCATATACATTACCAACCCATCTCTTTCCATTTTGCCTTTGTCCTAATAAGGACGGTTTGTGGATAACTATGTTGATACAAGACGGGAATCTTTTAAAACAATTCAAACCTTGCAGACGATTGTTTTTACTGCGTACATCCATACGATCTTTCCCCTTTCGCAGCTCACGCCGAATGAGCACACTTTTCATCAAGCTGTTCCTATTTATTTACTTTACAATGCAGATGGAAGGACGTCCTTTTGTTCGATAAATGAAAATATTTTCATCATTCGTTTTGGTGTAGCTTTCGCTTAGTGGCAGAGTTGCCACATTCACTGATTTTCTTGGAAGGATTTGCAAAAACCTTCGGGTTTGTAGATTGGAAAAACATTTTCTTATGATTCACTGGTAAAAGTACAGAATTACCAAGTGCAAACTTAATACTAGTTAATAAAAGAAACTTTCTAATTAAATTCTTTTTCCATTTTGCCTTCGTCCTAATAAGGACGGTTTGTGGATAACTATGTTGATACAAGACGGGAATCTTTTAAAACAATTCAAACCTTGCCGACGATTGTTTTTACTGCGTACTTCCGTACGATCTTTCCCCTTTCGCAGCTCACACCGAATGAGCACGGTTTTCATCATGGTGTTCCTATTTATTGACTTTACAATGCAGATGGAAGGACGTCCTTTTGTTCGATAAATGAAAATATTTTCATCATTCGTTTTGGTGTAGCTTTCGCTTAGTGGTAGAGTTGCCACATTCACTGATTTTTTTGGAAGGATTTGCAAAAACCTTCGGGTTTGTAGATAAGAAAAACATTTTCTGATTCACTGGTAAAAGTACAGAATTACCAAGCGCAAACTTAATACTAGTTAATAAAAGAAACTTTCTAATTAAATTCTTTTTCCATTTTGCCTTCGTCCTAATAAGGACGGTTTGTTGATAACTATGTTGATACAAGACGGGAATCTTTTAAAACAATTCAAACCTTGCCGACGATTGTTTTTACTGCGTACATCCGTACGATCTTTCCCCTTTCGCAGCTCACACCGAATGAGCACGGTTTTCATCATGGTGTTCCTATTTATTGGCTTTACAATGCAGATGGAAGGACGTCCTTTTGTTCGATAAATGAAAATATTTTCATCATTCGTTTTGGTGTAGCTTTCGCTTAGTGGCAGAGTTGCCACATTCACTGATTTTTTCAGAAGGATTTGCAAAAACCTTCGGGTTTGTAGATAAGAAAAACATTTTCTGATTCACTGGTAAAAGTGCAGAATTACCAAGTGCAAACTTAATACTAGTTAATAAAAGAAACTTTCTAATTAAATTCTTTTTCCATTTTGCCTTCGTCCTAATAAGGACGGTTTGTGGATAACTATGTTGATACAAGACGGGAATCTTTTAAAACAATTCAAACCTTGCCGACGATTGTTTTTACTGCGTACATCCGTACGATCTTTCCCCTTTCGCAGCTCACACCGAATGAGCACGGTTTTCATCATGGTGTTCCTATTTATTGACTTTACAATGCAGATGGAAGGACGTCCTTTTGTTCGATAAATGAAAATATTTTCATCATTCGTTTTGGTGTAGCTTTCGCTTAGTGGTAGAGTTGCCACATTCACTGATTTTTTTGGAAGGATTTGCAAAAACCTTCGGGTTTGTAGATAAGAAAAACATTTTCTGATTCACTGGTAAAAGTACAGAATTACCAAGCGCAAACTTAATACTAGTTAATAAAAGAAACTTTCTAATTAAATTCTTTTTCCATTTTGCCTTCGTCCTAATAAGGACGGTTTGTTGATAACTATGTTGATACAAGACGGGAATCTTTTAAAACAATTCAAACCTTGCCGACGATTGTTTTTACTGCGTACATCCGTACGATCTTTCCCCTTTCGCAGCTCACACCGAATGAGCACGGTTTTCATCATGGTGTTCCTATTTATTGGCTTTACAATGCAGATGGAAGGACGTCCTTTTGTTCGATAAATGAAAATATTTTCATCATTCGTTTTGGTGTAGCTTTCGCTTAGTGGCAGAGTTGGCACATTCACTGATTTTCTTGGAAGGATTTGCAAAAACCTTCGGGTTTGTAAATTAGAAAAACATTTTCTTATGATTCACTGGTAAAAGTACAGAATTACCAAGCGCAAACTTAATACCAGTTAATAAAAGAAACTTTCTAATTAAATTCTTTTTCCATTTTGTATTCGTCCTAATAAGGACGGTTTGTAGATAACTATGTTGATACAAGACGGGAATCTTTTAAAACAATTCAAACCTTGCCGACGATTGTTTTTACTGCGTACATCCGTACGATCTTTCCCCTTTCGCAGCTCACACCGAATGAGTACGCTTTGCAGCCTTCGATGTTTTGGTGGCATTTTTAGTGGCAGTTACTACCGCCTTTTCAGTGACTGCGTTTCTTAGCCTTTGGCTTTTTGGACTTCTCACCGCCACCACCTCCACCAACGTTTTTCTTCTTCTCTCCGATGGTAGCTGATTTGATTGGTCGTCCGATGCAGCTTCTCACGACCACGCACGTCTGTTATGCACTGCGTCTTACACACGTCTGGCTTAGAGAAAAGCTGCGACACCCCTATTTATAGGTTTTATCATTAATGTTGATTTCATTTAAAGTAGTTTTCGAACTATTTAAACAAATTTTATATAGCAAAGAACGCATCGGTAGCAAGCATTGAACGTTTTCCTTCCGATTTATGAAACAAGATTGGCAATCCGTTTTGTAGAAGAAAAGTTATTAAGGTTCAAAATGTACGTAACGCTTTCGCTAATATGCACTACTATCGCTTTCTCGCTCGTTCTCGTGGCGTGCATGAGCCTTTCCTTTCCGTCCGACTTCTAATGGCTTAACCAAAATTAATATCCCGGCTTTCCCCCACCAACTGCTCTCGTCAAGCAACCCAATACGAATAATCATAGGAACAAACATGTAGTGGACCTTTATATAAACTTTTCATTATTTTATTGTTCATTTGCTGCACCATTTTGACGGCTCTGTGCGGGATGGGCTGAAAATTTTCACTTTTCCGAGTCGTTTTCGAAAGATTTTTCAAAACACTATTTTTCCGTTGATAATGAATATCCTACATATTCCAAAATTTAATACAACATTGGTACAAATATTTTCGACAAAATGCCGAATAAATTGATTAAATCCATTCAGTACAACAAAAGATATAAGCGTTCAAAATCTTACATCATTTTTCTTCCGAAATTTTGAAAAGGGGCCCCTATATTGAAAGGTAAGTCGTTAGTCACGACAAAAATGCACATCGGTTACTCGGAGTTGGCTGAACCGATTTTATCAAACTTAGTCTCAAATGAAAGGTACAACGTACCCATTGGCTGCTATTGAATTTCATCCAATTCCGATTTCCAGAGTTAGGGGCTAAAGAGTTTGGTCACGCATGAAATTCCCATATAAATCGGAATCATCATGTTATCTAAAAGATGCAAAACTTCATAAAATGTGTTCTAAATTGCTTGGAGACTTCAGCTCACTGAAGCCCAAAAAAACCCACATTGACCATTTTGGACACCTTCGGCGAAACCGGAAGCTTCGGGAAGGTAGCTAAGTTCCTGAATGGAACTCATATCTGCTTCTCAGAAATATCTGACTCGATGTTCTCAAATGAAAGCTACAGCATCCAAATTGACTACTACTAAATTCCATTGGAATCGGAATTCTGGTTTCTGTGTAACGGGTAAAGTGTTTAAAATTTAAAAATTTACTTGGTCTGCTCAAAAACACAATATCGCCCAAAATTTTTACGAAACAAAATGTGTTTTTAACAAAAATACTTTGGATAATGGGTTTTACATAATTTGAGGTACACAATGAGAGGCAGCGCTATATGTCTAATAGAAACGAAGACAAAGGGATTCCGTCAACTTACCCCAACCCACAGTGGATCCACTCCATACAAAAGCTGGACAAAACCTCAAAAGTTGTTTGAAATGACTGAAAATATCATCTAAGGGTAATTTTGGTACCTTAAACTCGATTTTGATTAGATTAGAGTGCTTAAATGAAAATTAGACAGCCTAGAGTGGTTCTAAAAGTTTTTTTTTAAATTTCGCGAAAGCGAATTTTATTAACTTTTCAAAACAGATGCTTCGTAAGCGAACAGAAACATTTTGATTTCCTAGGGTAGTCATTAGTAACGGTTTAACTAGAGTGGCTCCACTTTATCGAAATCTGGTGAATATAAAAAGATTCTATTTAATACGTTTTTTGTAGATATTCAGTCCAATCTCTTTAAGAAATAATATTCATATACTAATTTCTAAGCGCATGCGCTTAGAATAGTGATAAAAGATAACATACCTTAAGGTGTTTGATGGAATGCCTTCAATTCTTGTTTTATTGGTTTATTTATTTATAGTTATCGCCAAATCTATTAAAAGATGACAGGTTTATTTGATTTTGATTAAGATCTCAAATCATGCCCTACTATACTCTAGTCACAGTTTCTCACACGATGCATACAGCAGCTAAGCCGCTCAATACTTTTCCATTCATTTTCAAATCCAATGATGATATGAATATCTCTCCTTATGGGTACTGACTTGGTTTTTCGTACAAAAATATCCTGAGCATACTTTGCACTGTTTGTGTATGCTTTGAAATAGATGCGTGGGCGTTTTTGCATAAAACTCTCATCAATTTGGAAGTGAATTTTTGAGGGAGGTTTTGAATTTAATTGTTCATTTTGATAGATTCAATAGAGAGTTTACACTTGACAATAAATGTTGCATCACTGGCCATTAACTATTAAAATTTAAAATCGGGTAGAAAAGAATACTTCACACACTCACGCGTTTACCTTAGATCGGTCACCAGTAAAGCTAACGACCAATACCAACTAAAGAGATAGGATTCATGGAAAGATATAATAATAGTTGCAGTTAGTTTGCATCGTTGGCTTCTATTTATTTGAATTTTTCTATACTGCAGATAACTGTGAAAATGTGGAAACACGAGCAATAGTTGCAAGACGAACAAGACATACTTATATTTGTATCAAGAAAATCGCCCCAAACCTTGAACTTACAAGCAGCGTTCAGAAAAAGAAATCCAACGGTGAATAATAATGCAAAACTTCATGAAATCAAAAAATATCATGCGTCTTCATTAAAAAACTAGTTTCACAAATGATCAAGTATCAACCTTCGGCGCAACATGATACTATGATTTTTGAAAACTCGATGAAATTCTACGTCAGTTGTACTAGATGAGATCCTTCAACACGCTTTTACCGATAAAGAGATGACACTCTGAATGTAAATAAGTCCGTATTAAACAACATAGTTATATCGATTTCATCGGTAACTTATTAAATATTTATTTCTCAAATTTAATTCATTTCTCAAATCGAAATACACCATTGCATGAAAGTAAAAAGCTACTACTTTCAGTATGTTATGATGTTGTTTGCTCCTTTTTGCTCCTTAACGAATTATTTAAGGTGGAAGTTACCCCCAAAATATCGTAAAATTTGGAATATCTTTTTTAAATTCAACAGATAAGAAGTAACTATGTTAAGCAAAAATATGTGTTTAGATACCGCAAACAACTTTGTGGAAGATTCCAAAAAGATACAAGAATGTCTAAAAAAGTTATCATGAAAAAACTAATTTTAAGGGGTCTTCCATATAATATGTTCCGTAACTCGTAAACTATTGAAGCTAGATATATAGTGTCTTCAGCAATTTCTTTTGTAGTAACATTTTCTACAACTTTGTCCAAGACACAAAGTCTCTATCTCAATTATTTCGGAAAATAAATTTCGTATATCACTTATAGGTGAATTAATCACAGAACGGTAACCTTCAGTGGATGCGCAATCATAAGAACAACAACTTCTCCGAACAAACTATACCTCTAAAGTCAACGGTTTAGACGCTATTAATTTTGAGCACGAAAACGACGTTTTAAAACACTGTGCATTGAATTCCTGAGAAGATTTTCTATTAGAAACGTATATATGTGTTGTTTAAATATCATTGCAGTAGTTATTAAAGCGAGATGAATTAGGATGAACAAAAACTTTTTGTCACTCAAACTGTTGCAGATTTCCAAGACCTTGTGCGGCTCAAAAAAAATGTAGCACTTATATTTTTCAATCGATTTACTCAAAAATTTGGCGAGTACAGCTTTATGTATGGTACAGTAAGGAAAAAATATAAAAGGTATGAAAATCGACAATAAATTTTGGGGGCTTTGTCCGGCCCGGCCCCACTGTGTAACCACCAACTAGCCCCGGGCTCCCCTAATATTCAATTAACTTAATCAACATGAGTTCAATGTTATCTTTATGTGATTATATTTTGAAATGTTTGTGGAATGGGTTTGGAAGTGGAGGGGGTGGGCGTTTTGTAGAGTGGGCGTGGAGGATGTGTCAGAAATCCTACATCTTATTTCGCTATACAGGGTGGATGGAGGAAATGCGGTTGTGAGGGTGGTCTAAAGGGAGATGAGCGATGAAGGAGCGTGGTGTGAGGGCAAGGGAGGAAGGGGTGCTGAGTGGCAACAAAATACTCAATGGCGACACAATACTCAATGGGTGTGACCGCGCTCTTCAACCCGTAACTCCGGAACCGGAAGTCGGAGCAACTAAAACTTCAATGGCAGCTTATGGGACCGTTATACCTTTTAGATGAAACTAATTTTGTGAAAATCGGTTCAGCCATCTTTGAGAAAATTGTGTGAGCTTAAATTACACACACAGACATTTTCCGATCTCGACAAACTGAATCGAATGGTAAATGACACTCAGCCCTCCAGGCCTCCGCTGAAAAGTCGATTTTGTCAGTGATTGCATAGTCTTTCTATATAAGAAAGGCAAAAACGCATGGGCTCAAAAGTATGAAGATGGCAAAAACCGACAACAAACACACTCGGAGGAAGATAGTCGTAATCCAAGCTGTGATCCGACATTTCCTTCCTATATTATTCGACTTCTAGATCGTGAGTATTATGAAGATTTTGTCAATGTCAAAACATCAATTTTTATACTATTATTTTTTTCAGGTCAATATCCTCCATCAATCGAAAAAGGGTTTCCTTCCGCAACGGCGACAACTGGAGTTGACCGAGATAATCGTAAGCTGGCATTTGGCACACGACACGAAACTCCATGAGTGAAATTTGTGATTATCGTCTGTACAGATATAAAATATAAATATAAATGAACATTTTAAGCTACTCTGTTAAACCAAAATGAAATCCCAAGATAAGCCCTTTACACTGAATGCGATAATTCGGAAATATACGTATGGAAATCATTCAGAGTTCAATGAACTATACATGAGTTGTGATGTGCAAGCCAACAACAATTGAAGTGATTTTCTGGTGATTCCTTCGTGCTTCATTTAAATTGAATGTTATAATTCATTAACATACTTATGAAAAACAAACAAGAGTTCAATACACTGCACATCAACAGTGATGTGCAAATCTATCGCAATTGAAGTGATTTTCTTTTGATTCGATAATTGTTTCATATGGATTCCAATAGATTTGCACTTTACACATTCTTCACTGCAGGAAGAATTGTAGTCTGTAGCATTGAAAAATAAATTAAAAGTAGACTTTCCCATACTAATTTCAAACGCAACGCGCTATGCCGGGTCATAATCAATCGATCCAAAATTTTGTACAGTTATTTGGGACCCCAAATGGAACCAAAAAAGTGCTATGCTGAAAAAACGATCATTTTGCACCACCCAAATACAGCATATATGCTTTAGTGCACTTATTGTAAGCTTGAATGTTTCATATTCGCAACAAACTGACAAAAGTCTTTACCAATGTTTTGTTCGAACTTTTCATTCCACCTAGAAGAGACTAAAAATAAATTGCGACAATCGTGAGATTTTTTTTGCTGCATGCCGCACTTTTTTATTTTGTTTATTTGACACGGCTCATAGCGGTAGCTTAACGGAGCCGTGGATTTTTCATGTGTTCACAATATGTAAAAATAAAAATAAAGACAAATATTATTCACTATTCTTTGGATCTCGTGCGCGCAACTTTTTATTGCGAGCGGAGACCTTCTTTCGCGGCTCACTTGCTGCGTCATGGGTATCATTTAATTCTCTCCTGTCCTTCGCATCAAGGTCATCATCGTTAAAAGTGTCTTGGTGCTCGCGATCAGGTGTTCTTTCCTGCTTCTTACATTTACGGGTGACCAATGTTAATCAGTCGTCATTGTTATTATCTTCTTCACCGATGTTGCTTACAGTGGTTTTTGGGGTGCTGGATGCTGCATTTGCAGTTGTCAATATGGACTGAACAGCTGCCACAAATTTGGCAACCGTTTGTGGTTCAGGTGTTGGTATTGAAAACTCTTTTTTGGTTGGTTTGCCGTGGATGCGTTGGCAATCGGTAGAGATGCATTTTCCTCTGTATCTTCCGCGCAAGGTTGTCCGTGCTGTGCTGTCTGATTACAATACTTGCATATAAGAGTTTGCCCCTCATGGGTGCATAACGTAGTTTGGTTAATAGTAGCTTTATGGGTTTTTAATTTTAAAGTCAAATGGGAGGGGGTAGGTCTTTCGATCCGCATCGTCACCACAAGAACACCGTTAGGTGTACCTGGGAAGAAATTTCTACACGTATCACGTGTAACGGATTCTACTTCTCCGTATTGCGACATGTATTTTGCAATTAGATCAGGAGGGGTACGTGGTGATAGGTCATGTAGCTTTACATTAACGTAGTCTTTTTCTATATACACGGGAATCATAATTCAAACTGTATCACTTTCAGCCACGTGCTTCAAGTTGTTCTGCAAAACGAAACGTTCGGCTTGGGCTAACGTATTGAATGATATGAGTACTACATTGCGAAGATGATGATACTGAAGATACATAACCTCCTTAAACCTAAGCTGCATCTTCACTTTCAGCAGGTATTCCACTTCAACTCAATCGTATTGAACAGAATTTAAAGTCAACGACCGCTGTGTTGGGTCGGAGCAGAGGTTTTTCGTCAATTTTACTCATGATGGAAAGAATAAATTAAATTTTTCCTTTGTTCTCGAGACAATGCACACTAGATCGAGAGATTGCTAGTTGTTGTTCACTTGGTTCAATTGTACGTCTGACTTGGGCAGAAGTAGAAAGTAGACTGCATTCCGCACTTATTTAGCTTAACCATAAATTGAAACTCAAACCATCTCGCCAACCGAAAACGAGAACACCGTACCCAAGGTAGATTAACAAAATTGTTTAGCCGATTAGATGCGGAATCAAGAAAAAATCTCACAAAAGTAGCAATTTATTGTTAATCATATCTGGAATGAAAAGTTCGAACAGTACTTTGCTCAATAGGGCGTATTGAGAGGAGAGGGGAGGGGGGTCCTTAATATATAGACCTGAAATAACTGAAATATTGTCGAGTTGGAATGTTCAGATGAATTATTTCAAAACATTTGCACAAACAACTGATGTCGAGTTGATATGTCAGAAGATTGTATTGATTATATTTCGGTTTAACACGCATTATGATTTGATAGCATGCTCTTTTCGATATATAATTTCACAAAAATGGCAAAAATCGATTAAGGGGTTACACCACTGTAGAGCACGAAAAAATAGGTATATTTCGAGAATTATTTTTGACCTAATAAAGAAATGAATCGACATCTTGTTAAATAGGATTTTTAACATAAGTATAGAATCAAACAAAATATTTTTTCAAGCGATTTCATCACAAGATGGCGGCTGTGCAGAATTTTCCCCATGCGCGATTTTTTGAAGGGGGTCCACAGCCGGCAATCTATCTCTCGTAGTTTTGGCCCAAGAGCCAAAAACAATAGTTTTTTTTGCTGATTCCTTATATCAATAGGCAAGCGACGTACGTAGGATTTATTTGCTATTTTGATTTTACGAAAAATGGCGCACTATTGAGTGAAAAAGTGCCAAAAATGTCATGAAAATCGACCCAAAAATGTTAATAAAAAAATAACTAACCAATAAAAAAATAAAATCCTGCGTACGTAGCTGGGGAAATCAATTTTGAATATGCTGTAAACATTTCAAAGCGATCAAAAATCATTTGTTCGAGTTACATTTCCGGCCAACTCAAGAAAAGTAGTTTCGGAAAAAATGCGGTTAAAGTTTTCAGTACACATTTTAGACTAATAATTAGAAAATCGATTTTTTTTAAATTCTACGGTGGTGTAACCCCTTAATGCACGTTATGTGAAGATTGAAATAAAAATTTTGATGAGTTTGTGAACGCTTTCAAGCGACAGATTTTGCCAGACATTTTTTGTTGAACTGCCAGATTTTTTTTGAAAAATTGTGGCAACCCAGGGCCTATCTTAATTGTATATGTACACCACTTTCACCCCAACGAGTTGTGGTCACTCTGTTTGAATCGTGAAGCAAAGAGTTATGGTTCGTGTCTCTGCAATCACAAACCACGGAAACTGGCAAATGTCGAAACGGGTATAACGTTTACTGGTGTGATTACTTGCATACGATTTTGCATTGAAGATGTGTTAGCGTGATGTGCCTATTTAAAACTTATTCAAAAATCATTTTAACATACTGATAATGCTACCACAATATACAAAAAGATTTTAGAACAATAAAAAATTCAATTAAATGAAAAATCAAAATAAAAAATATTATGGGTTTTGGCCATGAATTCGTTTTTTACTCCTCTGTGTTTCGGTCCAGCCGTTATTTCGATTACCTCGCCCCAAAAATAGAAAATAGGGTAGGTCGTTTTATATATCTCGTGTACTAGTCATTGGCAATAATTAAAAAAGCATATAGACGTTGTACTGTGATAATCCAATTAAGTTAAGTGATGTTAGTTACCACATGCTTGCTGAATAGCGTTTCCCTGGTTTTCTTTTTTTCTTTCACATTTGCCTGTTCGTTTCTAATCTTGCGTGCAACCGCTGTTCAAAGCTTTCGGGTAAGATGTTTTGAAAATTGGTCGCTGGCGTTACTTTTTCATAAAGCTACCTTCAGTACGATTGGAGCGCTTTTTTGTGATTGTGTGAGTGCCAATATATGCCGCTGCGCTGCTCAAACGTCAAAAAGTGGAGGGTAACTGGTCACTGTGTTTATAGCTGCAGTAGCTGAAAGTAGGTTTTTTATTATATATTTCTTACTTAATCTTTAATCTATTAATTTTTTTAACGATTGTAGGTTTTTAAAGTGCGCAAATTCTGCGGAAGATGGGTAATAATAGATCCATTTTTAATGGGTTGTCACTTCTAGTGCGGTTTTCACCCGAAGATTTTTACTGACCTAGGATATGTTGCAAAAACATGAGTATAGGCTGAACCCAGACAGAATTATGAATCAAAGTTATGTTTGACACTACCTACTGAGATGAAAAGAAACAAGTATATACTTCTTCATTTCGTCAGTAACTCGCTGGGATATGAGATTAGAAAAATTCATATAAACTCACACGTTAGTCAACAGTTTTGTTGGTTCAGATGGGTGTAGAATTTCTTTTCCCCGGATAACAGCAAAGAAACCTCCGCCACAGTGGAAGAGAAGAGTGAAGCACACTGCAGCGTCTTCCGGAATTCAGAGAATTCCGGGTTCTTCGTCGCAAGGGAGGTCCCAACAAAGAATTAAATCATTTCTTAATGATCAAAAGTTAAGACCGCTGCAGGAGCAGGCAGAGTAACACCAGAAGAATTCGTTTAAAACAAATAAATCCAGTACCGTAAAAGTTTAAAAATCCGTTGTCTCACCTGACCCGCAGGAATTGAGGCAAAACCCGGAGATCGCCTCCAATAACCTGAGTTTCCGGGTCAAACCCGGAGGGGTGGCAACCCCATTCCGCCAAATTAATGTTTTTTCGCGGAATCTGAGAACGGAAATTTATTTCCTTTTGCCAAAATTGGCGAAACTGAATAAAGTATGCTAAATATGCAAAGCAAGTGATGTTATGTAGCAAAGCTAATGTGATCCGGCTTGGCCGATGCCAAGGAGACGAAGCAGTGCAAAGTCGCTACGGATAAGTTTTAGTCGCATCCGCGTCGGAAGCGCAAGCAAACCTGTAACTCTTTCGTTTGCCCGGTTTACTCAAACATAGGGACTATGTGCAGTACCCAGTACAAAATGTTACTATGTTTTTAATTGCCACAAAGTTCTACTGTATCGATTTTGTGGGCTATTTTTCGGAAAATTTATGACTGAGAGAAACGAAAGCAATGAAATTGAAAGACGGATAGGTATTCTAAAGCGAATCAGTTATAAACTTTGAACGGAATACTAGGACAAAGCAGGCTCATATGGACATGATCGAAAGGAAATGTGAAGAGTCCTTTGACTTCTGCTAAGTAGGAGTTGGACGTTGCACCCAAGTCTACCGCACGGTCTTTGATAGAACATAACTCATCATCATGTCTTTTTTAGCCGGCGTCGGCAGTAAAACATGATTCGCTTTAGAATACCTATCCGTCTTTCAATTTCATTGCTTTCCACGGTGTTACTAAAACCGTTATTAACAAAAAAATGACCCTAAATTTGTCATACGGCATTCGAAAGATACAGTATCCAAGCATCTTCTCAGTGAATCTCAAAATGATCCATCGCGAGATTCGAGAGAAATTGCGATTTGAAGTTTTATGACACGTTTCATAGGGCTACCAGCAAACACCCACGGGTTTGGTGCTATCTCTATAAACAGAAAAATATTTGTCTACTTATTTAGTACATGGTATTCGAAAGATATAGTAATCAAGTATATCCCCTGCAAGTTTGAAAATATTTCATTGACGGAATCGAAATTTATAACGGTTTGGATGTGGTATGCGGTCATAGATGGGTTTTCTACCAGACTTCAAGCGTGAATCCATGTTTGTCCATTGACTATTTCAGTGGCGTAGCCAAGGGGGGGTTTTGGGGGTTAAAACCCCCTCCAAACCAAAATATTTGTATTGAAGAAAAAAAAGTTTGAGGTTGACTAGTTTATTAAATATTCAAATAATAATTTTGGAAGTTTATTATCTGTTCAGTACATTGAGAACCTAATGTTTTAAACGTTATGGGGACTTTTTGTAAATTGTGAGAATGGGATCTTGTAAATAATATTTTAGTGAGATCCTATAGTTGATAAATCATGTAAATATCAAGAAAAATAGCTCAATGAAAACGCCTACATACGAAAAGCAAAGTGGCAGAAGCATGCTCTTACCCGCACCATGCAAGATTTGAAAATTGATTTCCTGAAAAATATACTCGATGGCATTTACATCACCATCGGTAATTAGTTGCAAAAATCCCGCTTAACACCATTTTTATAGATAATACATACTTCTCCCTACATCCTATACTTCGGTAAAATCTCCTCCTTCCAGATATTCAAAAGCACCCAGTGGAGTGCTCTAGCCAATTTCTCTACTCTGTGTTTGAGTAGCTCACATGACAGTTGATCATTGCCAGCGCTTCAACCGTCCTATTTTTTATGAATCCGGTCGACGACAGATTCCGGTAGATCCGGAATCTGTCGTCGACTGCGCGCGTCTCCAAGCTGATTCTTGCAATACTCTTGTCGTCTACTGCTTCGCTATTTAGGTGTTCGTTATAATATACTTCTCAATCGTGAGAATTTCTGCGCATTATTTATAAGGTGTACAGACTATCCTGTGCGATAACCGGTTTATACAATGCTCTGGCCTATCAGGATGTTTATGTCACCGATGACGAGTTTAACATTCCGCCATATCATAGACATGCTCCAGCCGCGCATAAAATGAATATTTCATGGCTTCGTGAGGTCAGTGCAGATTGATAATGCTCTAGTCGAAGAAATGGCCTTTGATCCACACTACACACATCCTTTCGCTGATAGCCTGCCACTTGATCACGCGTTGGCGCGTCTATCAAAGCTCTTCAAATGTTACGGTTTCGAAGTTTCGAGTTTTCAGCTCACCCTTTTCTGCTTGATTGTTAGTAAAGTCTTGTTTTTGGGCCACTCGTTAAACTTGACCTAACCTGTCTCGTAGTACACCACCCAACATAACTGACACCTGCGACAGGTATCTAGTTCTGCCTACGGTAAGGGTTATAGCGCCCATGCCCGCTCACACCATCCCATTTCTCTATTACTGCAGAACATGGTAGTATCTGGTAGTATGGTATTAAATGTCATCAATAGACCCGCCAACATTTTTGAAAAATCTAAAATTTTCGTCAAAGCCCACTCCAAACCAAATTTCTGGCTACGCCACTGGACTATTTAGATTGTTTATACGTGTCGCGGTTTTTAAAAGAAAACCTTACAATTTTATTACATAAATATAATGTACAAAAGGTGTTATTTATATGGTGCACTGAAAAAATATGAAAATAGGGTTGTGTACCAAACGTTAAATATAATGTGTAAATAAAAAAAAATGGATAAAAATTGGAATGTATACTTCAAAAGGCCATATCTCAATGGATTGTTTACCGATTCTAATTATTTTTTCATTATTGAACAGGTAGACGTTTCATCGTTAATTTTCATTAAGAATAATATAAAATAGAGTCATCTACATAATTGATCTCAACTATATGTATAATCATTATTTAGTGAATATTTTTGTATTAAAAATAGCGGCCTATCCATTTTTATATACTAGTTGATTGCAATTTCTGTATAAACATCTGAATGTCAAATTCTCATGATAAGTTCAATTCGACAATAAAACTGACAATAGTTAGAGATATGAGCAGATGAACTTGTACTAATAACATCCCCTTTGACCAGTTTTAATATCTGTCAACCCAACCAGCGAATCACGATTGTACAAAATTTCCAACAAAAACCGTATCATAACATAAATTGATCTGAATCAGCAAATACCTTCATATTTTTTAAATTTATGGTTTTATTTTTCCATGATTTGTAGTTCACGTTCGTTGCATTCAACTAATGTAAAGAAATTGATAGGTCGTCGTTTTGAATATAAAGATATTCACTAAATAGTGGTAATACATATAGTTGAGGATAATTATGTTGTCTATTGTTTGAAGTAGGCAACTCTATTTTATATTCTTCTTAATGAAAATTAACGATAAAACGTCTACTTGTTCAATAATGAAAAAATAATTAGAATCGGTCAACAAACCATTGAGATATGGCCTTTTGAAGTAAACATTCCAACTTTTATCCATTTTTGGCCTTTCTCATATAAAGAAAGGCTATGCAATCACTGTAAAAATCGACTTTTGAACAGAGGCCCGGAGGGCCGAGTGTCATACACCATTCGATTCAGTTCGTCGAGATCGGCAAATGTCTGTGTGTATGTATGTATGTGTGTGTGTGTGTATGTGTGTGTGTCATTTAAACTCACACAATTTTCTCAGAGATGGCTGAACCGATTTTCGCAAACTTAGTTTCATCTGAAAGGTATAACGCTCCCATAAGCTGCTATTGAATTTTTAGTTGATCCGACTTCCGGTTCCGGAGTTACGGGTTGAAGAGTGCGGTCACACAGCAAATACCCATATAAACTGGTACCACCATGATGCTCAAATGATGTAAAACATATTAAAATTGATGTAACATTACTCTAGTTTGCGGGTCTGGATCACTAATGATCAATCAAAGCAGCTTTGACCACATTGGCCACCTATGACGGTTCATGACGCCCCCGGGGAACCCGTCAAGTTCCTAAGCTAATATCACACCCATTCCCCAACGAATTCTCTACCGATTTTTACAAATTTGATTTCAAATGAAAGATACAGTAATACCGTTGACTGCTGCTGAATTTCATTCGGTTCTGACTCGGAGTTACAGGGGTGTTAGTAAGGATACACTGGAATTTCCCATATAAATCGGTACAATCGTAATACCTCAGAGGCTAAAAACTATTGAAATGGTCACCAAATTACTTCTAATCGCAGATCTAGATCACTGATTGCCAATCAAACATTCTTTGAATATATTGTCCACTATCGACGATTCCGGAAGTCCGGAATTCCGGGCATATTCTACAATTAAAGTCACATCGGTTCTTCGGTGATGACTGAACCGATTTTCTCAAACCAGGTCTCAAATGGAAGGCAAAATATGCAGTTGAGTATTGCGTCGCCGCCCTCCCCCCCCCCCCCCCCCGCCTTGCCCTTACACCTCCCTCCTTCATCACTCCCCTCCTCTTGGACCACCATCACGACCGCATTTCCTTCATCCACCCTGTATACCGAAATAAGATGAAGGATTTCTGACGCATTCTCCACTCCCACTCTACCCATTCCCTCCACTTTCAAACCCATTCCACCAACATTTCAAAATATAATCACATGAAGATAACATTTAACTCATGCTGATTAAGCTAATTAAATATTATTCTTTTGCCTTTCTCATATAGAAAGGTTATGCAATTGCTCCAAAAACCGACTTTCTAACCGAGACCCGGAGGGCCGAGTCTCATATAACATTCGACTCAGTTCGCCGAGATCGCAAAATATCTGTGTGTATGTATGTATGTATGTATGTGTGTATGTGCAGATTTGTTAACAAAATGTCCACATCGGTTTCTCGGAAATGGCTGAACGGATTTTTACAAACTAAGATTCAGATGAAAGGTATAATATTCCCATAGGTTGCTATTGAATTTCATTTTCAACCGACATCTTGTTCCGGATTACGAGTTGAAGAGTATGGTTACAAAACAAAATTTGTTGATTCATACGTCTCCCAACCTTTGAACGGAACGGATCGTTATATTTCACAGTGGTGTTCGGTGTGTAAATTTCAGTGATTCAAGGTCATCCTTTTTTCGTTCGTTAGCTGCCATTCTGCTGGTGCCGGCAGTAAATCCAGTACATTGTTTTCGCTGGTGCGGAACAATCGACGTTGTTTGCAGATAAGTTTTGCTTTATTTTTTTTCCTCGTTTGCTTTCTTTCCTTTTCCCTACTTTTACTCTACCTTGTAATCAAATAATAAGACACATTCCCGTTTATATAACGCTCTGCCCTCGTGCTTAAATGGCCGAGGGCGAAATACCATCTGATGTAATCATGGAAGTCCCTGATCCCCCTAATACTCGCATTGCTCCCCGTATAAAGCAGTACCCAGAAGGTTCCTCTGGGCCATGGGTGGTATATTTTCGGACCGGAGAGAAACCGGTTAATATATTAAAACTTTCTCGAGATTTGACTGCTAATTACCCGGCCGTAACTCAGATAACACGTGTTCGGGCAAACAAGATACGTGTTCTAGTGAGTGATCTCGGCCAGGCAAACGCGATTGCTTACTGTGAGCGCTTTACGCGGGAATTTAAAGCGTACGTGCCTTGTGTGGCCTGTGAAATCGATGGGGTAGTGTCCGAACCGGGCCTGAAATGCGAAGAACTGTTGGAGCACGGGGTTGGCTGCTTTAAGGACCCCTCACTTGAACAGATTAAGATCTTGGAATGCAAACAATTGTATACCGCAAACACCGAGGGAGGTAAGACTACCTACTCTCTATCAGGCTCGATTCGGGTGACATTCGCCGGGTCCTCTCTTCCCAACTACATCCTCCTTGACAAGGTTCGCCTACCAGTTCGCCTGTTCGTACCGCGGGTCATGAACTGCAGCAATTGCAAGCAGTTGGGCCACACAGCCACATATTGTGGAAATAAGAAACGATGCGGCAAATGCGAAGGAGAGCATGAGGATGACTCTTGCGACAAAGAAACTGAAAAGTGTATTTGCTGCGGGGGCCCTTCACATGCTCTTAAATCATGTCCTGCGTACAAGCAGCGCGGGGATAAAATTAAGCGCTCCCTTAAGGAACGCTCAAGGCGTTCTTATGCAGAAATGCTAAAGAATGCTTCGCCATCTGTCCTGTCCGAAAATCCCTATGCTGGTTTGGCTAACGTTGAGCAAGAATCTGACGACCCACGAGAGGGAACATCTTTGGTTAACCCAGGGGAATCCAGGAAGAGGAGAAATCCAGCCTCCCTTACATTGCCTCGTAAGGGTGCCAAGGTGTCGTCCACTCAGAGTGCGCCATCTACAACCAATAAATCCAACGGAAGTAATGCACAAAAGCCGAAGCAATTTGCTCCAGGACTTGGAAATATTAATTCTAACAAGGAGTACCCACCACTTCCAGGGACATCCAAAACCCCAAGTGTCCCCTTTTTTCAAACAGATACTCAGTCCAGTAGCGGACTAATGAAATTTTCTGACATAGTGGACTTAATTTTCACAGCTTTCAATGTTACTGATCCTCTTAAAAGCCTTCTGATACGTTTTCTCCCTATAGTGCAAACATTTTTGAAGCAGTTGACTACTAAATGGCCCCTCCTTGCAGCGATCGTATCTTTCGATGGCTAAGTCATCGAACGAGGTCACCGATTCGATCACTGTTCTACCGTGAAACAGCAGAAGTATCCTCCCGAAAATCGATTCCTTTAAATCTTTACTAAATAGTTTAAAATGTGATGCTTTCGCATTATGTGAAACTTGGTTAACTTCCGATATAAATCTCAACTTCCACGACTTTAATATAATTCGTCTGGATCGAGAAAACCCCTATGGAGGAGTACTTTTGGGGATCAAAAAGTGCTATTCTTTCAACCGAATTAACCTTTTTATTCTTTCAACCGAATCAACCTTCGACACCAGGCATTGAAATTGTCGCTTGTCAAGTTTTAATCAAAGGTAAAGACCTTTGCATTGCTTCCATCTACATTCCTCCTAGAGCCTCGGTAGGGCACCGAACGCTTTGTAATATCACGGAATCCTTACCGGCACCGCGGCTAGTTCTGGGAGACTTTAACTCGCACGGTACGGTATGGGGCTGTCTTCATGATGATAATAGATCAACATCAATCCAAGATCTTTGCGATAATTTCAACATGACCATCTTAAACACAGGAGAAATGACGCGGATTCCTACACCACCAGCACGCGCAAGCGCGTTGGATTTGTCGCTTTGCTCGACATCGCTACAGTTAGATTGCATGTGGAAGGTGATCCCTTATCCCCACGGTAGCGATCATTTGCCTATCGTGATTTCAATTGCTAACGGTTCAAGACCATCGGAAACAATCAATGTCTCATATGACCTCACACGGAACATTGATTGGAAGAGTTACGCGACCGCGATATCCGTTAAAATCGAATCCACTCAAGAACTTCCTCCGGAGGAAGAGTACAGGTTTTTGGCTGGCTTGATTCTCGACAGTGCGAATCAAGCTCAGACTAAACCAGTACCCAGCGCGAATACCCATGGACGGTCTCCCACCCTGTGGTGGGATAAAGAGTGCTCAGAGCTGTACGCGGAAAAGTCCACTGCATATAAGGCCTTCCGGGAAGACGGGTTACCCGCTAGCTATCAACAGTACGCGTCGTTAGAAAGGCGAATGAAGATTCTAATGAAAGCCAAAAAACGCAGTTATTGGCGCTGGTTCGTCGACGGGTTAACGAGAGAAACAGCGATGAGCACTCTTTGGGGTACGGCTCGACGTATGCGTAACCGTAATAGTACCAACGAGAACGTGGAATATTCAAACCGTTGGATATTCGCTTTCACCTAGAAGATCTGTCCGGACTCTGTCCCGGTACAGAAAACGTGCCGCGCCGCGTCTCCTCACGATACCGCGAACGAAACACCGTTTTCGATGGTGGAGTTCTCACTTGCTCTCTTATCGTGCAACAATAACGCCCCAGGGTTAGACAGAATCAAATTCAACTTGCTGAAGAATCTGCCTGACACTGCAAAAAGGCGCTTGTTGAATTTATTTAACAAGTTTCTTCAGGGTAACATTGTCCCTTATGAATGGAGGCAAGTGAAGGTCATCGCCATCCAAAAACCAGGAAAACCAGCCTCCGACCACAACTCGTATCGGCCGATTGCAATGCTGTCCTGTATTCGGAAGTTATTCGAGAAAATGATCTTGTTTCGCCTCGACAATTGGGTTGAAGCAAATGGCTTACTGTCAGATACACAATTTGGCTTCCGCAAAGGCAAAGGGACGAACGATTGCCTTGCGTTGCTTTCTACAGAAATCCAAATGGCCTATGCTAACAAAGAGCAGATGGCATCAGTCTTCTTGGATATTAAGGGGGCTTTTGACTCAGTTTCTATCAACATTCTGTCAGAGAAGCTGCACCAGCATGGTCTTTCGCCAATTTTAAATAACTTTTTGCTAAACCTGTTGTCTGAAAAGCACATGCACTTTTCGCATGGCGATTTAACAACATCGCGATTTAGCTACATGGGTCTTCCCCAGGGCTCATGTCTAAGTCCCCTGCTCTACAATTTCTACGTGAATGACATTGACGATTGTCTTGCCAATTCATGCACGCTAAGGCAACTTGCAGACGACGGGGTGGTCTCTGTTACAGGGCCCAAAGCTGCCGACTTGCAAGGACCATTACAAAATACCTTGGACAATTTGTCTGCTTGGGCTCTTCAGCTGGGTATTGAGTTCTCCACGGAGAAAACTGAGTTGGTTGTTTTTTCTAGGAAGCGTGAGCCGGCGCAACTCCAGCTTTTATTAATGGGTGCAACGATCAACCAGGTTTTCACATTTAAATATCTCGGGGTCTGGTTCGACTCTAAAGGTACCTGGGGATGTCACATTAGGTATCTGAAACAGAAATGCCAACAAAGGATCAATTTTCTCCGAACAATAACTGGAACATGGTGGGGTGCTCACCCAGGAGACCTGATCAGGTTGTACCAAACAACGATATTGTCGGTGATGGAGTACGGGTGTTTCTGTTTCCGCTCCGCTGCGAACATACACTTCATCAAACTGGAGAGAATCCAGTATCGTTGCTTGCGCATTGCCTTGGGTTGCATGCACTCGACCCACACGATGAGTCTCGAAGTGCTGGCGGGCGTTCTTCCGCTAAAAAATCGATTTTGGTAACTCTCATATCGATTGCTCATCCGATGCAACATTCTGAACCCGTTGGTGATTGAAAACTTCGAGAGGCTCGTCGAGCTTAATTCTCAAACCCGATTTATGGCCTTGTACTTCGACTACATGGCACAGAGCATTAATCCTTCTTCGTACAATCCCAACCGTGTCCGTTTCCTAGATACTTCTGATTCTACTGTATTCTTTGACACATCCATGAAGGAAGAGATTCGTGGAATCCCGGACCATATACGCCCGCAGGTGATCCCCAATATATTTTATAATAAATTCCGAGAAGTCGACTGCGACAAAATGTTTTACACTGACGGATCAAATCTCGATGGGTCCACTGGCTTCGGTATCTTCAACAATACTATCACCGCTTCATTCAAGCTCAATGATCCCGCTTCAGTTTACGTCGCAGAGTTAGCTGCAATTCAGTACACCCTTGGGATCATCGACACTCTGCCCACAGATCACTACTTCATCGTTTCGGACAGCCTGAGCTCTATCGAGGCTTTTCGTGCGGTGAAGCCTAAAAAGCAATTCCCGTATTTTCTGGGGAAGATACAGGAGTCCTTGTGTACGTTATCTGAAAAATCTTACCAGATTACCTTTGTTTGGGTCCCCTCTCATTGTTCTATCCCGGGCAATGAAAAGGCCGACTCATTAGCAAAGGCGGGCGCATTAAATGGTGACATATACGAAAGACCAATCTGCTTCAACGAATTTTTTAGTATTTGTCGTCAGAGGACGCTCAACAGTTGGCAAACCTCGTGGAGCAACGGGGAACTTGGACGATGGCTACATTCGATTATCCCAAAGGTATCAACGAAGCCTTGGTTCGGGGGGATGGATGTGGGTCGGGATTGTCGCGTAATGTCCCGACTTATGTCCAATCACTACACCATGGATGCGCATTTGCGGCGTATTGGGCTTGCGGAGAGTAGTCTGTGCGCTTGTGACGAGGGCTATCACGACATCGAACACGTTGTCTGGGTATGCGCCGGGTATTGTGACGCCAGGTCTCAGTTAAAGGAATCCCTTCGGGCCCGAGGTAGACCACCCAATGTACCAGTCCGAGATATGCTGGCAACTCGTGATTTCCCCTATATGTCCCTTATTTATACCTTCATAAAAACGATAAATATCCCAATTTAGCCCCTCTCTTTTATTTCTCGTTTTTAGAGTTTCCTCCTGCCTTGTGGAACCGATCAGCTCCAGTGTGCCACTATGTAACCGCCGTCGCCCTTACCACTACGCCTGCATAGAAGGAAACTGAAGCGAGAGCGACTCGAGGTCCGATGACTTTTGAAGGATTCCCCGCGGGTCCGAAGAATACCATCTGCCAATCCGGTACTCGACGACTTACTAGACTGAGGCGCAAATTTATTTCGCTGATCCCCCTCCCCCCCCCCCCCCCCCTTCGAGCGAAAGTTGCAAGTTTTGCTCTTCTTTCCCTGTCTCTCCCCTGTCCTTGATACAACTGCTGCTACACTGATGCGGAAATAAGCCACCCTCTGAATATCTTGACCAAGCATAAGTTTTAGTTAAAAAATTCAAATTAGTATTCTGTATTCCTAGTTTTAAGATAGCTATAATTTTTACTCTTTATTGAAACTCTTGTCCTCCATTTTGTAAATAGAATTGAATCCCTAGTTTTAAAATTTCTGTGAAACTTCTCATAAATATTTGTTCCTCCTTTTGTGTACTAAACTATATTGTTAGTTTTAAGATAACCGTAAAATATTTCGTAAAATACTATTACTCCCTCTCTTGTATATCAAAGTGAATCCCTTGTTTTAAATTTTTTCATAAAAAAATCTTTTGGCCCTCTCTTGTATATTGAATCTTATTTCTAGTCTTAAGATAGCTGTAAACTTTTTTTTTCCTTTGTAAAAAAAATATTTCAACATTGTAACCTCCTAGTTTTAAGATATCCAAAATGTAAAAACATAAGCATTTGGCACCGCCAAGCTAACGCATTTGTGCCTATCAAATAAACGAAATGAATAAAAAAAAATTGTTGATTTGTCCACATCGGTTTCTCGGAATTTTATGAACCGATGTGGCAAACTTGATTTTAAATGAAAGGTCCATCAGCTGCTGTTGAATTTTGTGTGGATCCGAGTTCTGGTTCATGAATTACAGGGTGATACGTACGATCACGCAGCAAATCCCGATTCTAACGAATTCTGCGATGAATGTAAAAAGGTGAATTTTTTTTCCAAAATGTGAACACAACTGTTGAATTTGTAGATCTAGGTCACCAACAGTCATTCAAAGTGTTTTTGGCCACCATCGACGGATCCGGAAGCATCCAAATTCAGAATAACGGTTATATTGGTTTCTCGAAAATGGCAGAACCGATTTGATCAACTTAGTCTCAAATGAAAGGTGTTGCGTCCCCGGAAACTGATATTAAATTCCATCTTCGTCCGACTTCCGGCTCCGGAGTTACGGGTTGTGGAGTGCGATCACATAGAAAACTCCGATTCAAACCGATACCGCGATGAATGCAAAAAGGTGCTCTTATATATACTTACCAAGTGTAATAAGAATGAAAGACATTTCCATAATGTTATATTGTACGAACCAGCTATTAAATCATAGTTTGGAGAAATGAGAAAGGCACAATTGCACCTTTAGTTGGATTAAAACAGGTTTTTTTTTTTTTAATTTTCACATTATATTTAACGTTTGGTAGACAACACTATTTTCATATTTTTTCAGTGAACTATATAAATAACACCTTTTGTACATTATATTTATGTAATTAAATGGTAAGGTTTTCCTTTTAAAACCGCGACACGTACAAACGATCTAAATAGTCAATGGACAAACATGGATTCACGCTTGAAGTCTGGTAGAAAACCCATCTATGACCGCATACCACATCCAAACCGTTATAAATTTCGATTCCGTCAATGAAATATTTTCAAACTTGCAGGGGATATACTTGATTACTATATCTTTCGAATACCATGTACTAAATAAGTAGACAAATATTTTTTTGTTTATAGAGATAGGACCAAACCCGTGGGTGTTTGCTGGTAGCCTCATGAAACGTGTCATAAAACTTCAAATCGCAATTTCTCTCGAAGCCCTCGATGGATCATTTTGAAATTCACTGAGAAGGTGCTTGGATACTGTATCTTTCGAATGCCGTATGACAAATTTATGGTCATTTTTTGTTAATAACGGTTTTAGTAACACCGTGTTTCGTTTCTTTCAGTCGTAAATTTTCCGAAAATAGCCAACAAAATCGATACAACAGAACGAAATAGCGAATTGGCATATACACATCTGGCTGTAAGACTGTACAAGTCAGTTGAATAAGTAAATACAAATGCAAATATTTTACATAATAAATAATTGAACTGCAGTAACTTAGCATTCACAATACGCACTGTGATTGTGATTAATCATAATCTCACATTTAAAGTTAATAACAAAATGCTATAACCGATCAGTAGACTTAAAACTAGCCATAGCCCCTATGTTGGAGTAAATCTGGCAAACGAGTGGATCACAGCTTTGTTTATATCTCAGATGGCAGGTTTGACTGCAACTCGGCCGGCGGATCTTTAGCAGCTTTGCTCTGTTTCGGCTATGCGGCAAAGCCGCATTATATCAGCTTTACTGCATAACATTTCTTGGCAGAGCTCTATGTCGCTGTTACTTTTTAAGTTCAACTTCTTTTGGTCAGACCAACTTCGGTAAAAAAAGGTGGGGGGGGGGGGGGGGGGTAACGTCAGAGGTATCCGGAGTGAGATAGATTTTTCGGAAAAATAATCAACATTCAATTAAATTATTGCTGATCCTGAAAAGGGACGTTTATATTCGCTTTGGCGAATGATGCGTTGGATTCGATGGTTGTTGGATGCTGCTGACTTGTCCTCCCTACTTCCAGATTGTCCTGTTGCGTATGGGTGCGATACTAACATGATTGGTGTAACTGTAGCATCATAATCCGTTTATGATTTCATTATGCATTGCATATTGAAAATGTTAAACTTCTAGATAAATTAATGAAATTAATGGCCTATGATGTTGAAGCCCCCCTTCCCCTCACTATGCCCTATTGCTCATCTATCTAGGCTCATGAAATTGAGCTAAGGCTTTTGAATAATTCATAAAAAAAAACCAATGTGTTGAATCTAAAATATATGATGTTATTTTGGTATGCTGTATGATGAATTTCGCGCCAAATCGTATTCAGAGTTGGCAGCACCCTCTCAGATTCTAATGAATCTTTCTATACATGAAGACTTTGTCACAAAAATCCACTTTGCATATTTTGTTTTTCCAAAAATGATCTAGACTGTCTTTAGAAAAGGGCCAAACTTTTTTTACCATTTTTTTTTTCAAATGGCCATAGTCTAAAAATGACAAATCCTACAAAAAAAATGTTGTAAGAGTGGTTTTCACTAAATTAGTCAAATTTTCGAATAAAAATATTGAAAAAATTCTCCATTAACTCTTACACTGAAAAAATCGATTTGGATGAAATTTTGTTTCAAGATAGATAATTATCTTCCCTACCAACCGTCAAAAATTCAAGTTAAGCACTTTTAAGGAAACATTTTTTTTTGAAAAAAACTTCCTTGTCCAAACTGAATTTATTTCTTCAGTGTATTTTTATCGAAACCAATGAAAGTCATAATCATCTTAGAATCCAATGAAACTCAGTTTGTGAGAAGAATTGTCTAATTTAGCAACTATGCTTATTTTTATTAATTATTATTTATTATTTTATTATTATTATTACTTTTTAATTTTTCATGAAATCTAAATTTTTTAATACTTTATCTGAAAGTACAACTCCTTGACAATGTTTTCCCAAATTTTTATAAAGATCCGAGAAATAGATAAAAAGTTACAGCGCTTCGTCTACCAAGAGCAGTGGCAATTTAAAATTTTAAACTCGATTATCTCGAAATATCGTCTTACTAAAAATGGTTTTTTCCGTGGTCACGATTGCCGAAAAACTACTCAATCAATATTATTAATTTTTTTTCAATTGATCGTAATTAATTTTTCTCGTACTTTAACGATTCATTTTTTATTCATAAATTTTTGTTTCATGGATAAGATTTTCTAATACAATTTTTAGAGCTTAAAAAGCAGCGATTTTTTACTAAAAACATTCTCGAACGCAGCAAAAAAAAATTATTTATTCAACTAATCGTTAATACTCACGTTGTCGAGCAATACTCATATACTAATGGAATTTTTCGAGTTTTGGGAGTGTTTCGGGGAAAAAGCCATAACTCCGCCAATTGTCAATTTATTTTTATGAACTTATGTTTGTTTCTTTTACTGAAAAATGTACTACCAAAATATTATAAGCTTGATGTAATAAAATCATTGCTTTATTCCTTTACGTAAATTCAAACTTTCTTGACATTTTTATAACTAAAGGGTATATAACCCCTTAATCAAAAATCCCATTGAAAAAAGTTTATGTCGTTATACAAATATTCCATTATTACCTACTTTTTTATTTTCATTTTTAGTGTTGAGGAAGAATCAGAGAAAGAAATAACCACCACAACATTATGAATTGAATTTTACATAATTGTTATTTATTTTTATATATTGAATTTGTCTTAAAACTATCTTCATGCATGCTATTTTGCATTATTTCCATACAAGGAAAATATTTTTGATTCATCTTCTGAATTAGAATACCATTTCGTCTCTACTTTGCCCCCGGGAATAGACACAAAACTGTGGATTTTTTGAGTTCCAGATATTGTTTTGACGTTATTATACAGTTCTTAGAGTTCTTCTGACATTTTCTTGTACTGTTCAGTGAATATGTAGCAGAAATTAATTTTATGATATTTTTATCAGTTTGTTCAACTGCCCAGTTATAAAGCTCTCGGGGACTTGTTATGGTGTTTCCATAGTCGCGAGCAAGACTAGCTTTTTTGCCATTCGCTTGAGAGCATCACAGGGTCCTTTTCCATGGGACGCTGCAACAAAATGCTATTCTGCGCTTAACTCATAATTTGACTGGAATCTACACAAGCTTGCAAAGTTTTTCTTATTTTTGCATTGTGCTGCTGCTCCATCAGACATAAAATAAATTTTAGAAAAGTTTGTCAATTGATTCATAAAATTTATCAGTTTTGAGAGGAACAAATGAGCTGCAGTCTTCCAGTCTTATAGTCTTCCAATCTTCCAATCTTCCAGTCTTCCAGTCTTTCAGTCTTCATTCAAGTTTGTTATGAATATATACCAGATTCGTCACTGATACTTTTTGCATGTATCAGGCAACTAACAGCAGGGAAAATGGATTCTGAGATGTTTATGGCTTTCATTGGTTTAGTTTTCGATAAAAATATACTGAAAAAAATTCACTTTGAACAAGGAAAAGTTTTTTTCAAATATTTTTTTTTTTTTCTTGAAAGTGCCCAGCTTGAATTTTTTGACGGGAGGTGGGAACATAATTACCTATCGTGCAACAAAATTTTATTCAAATCAAAAATGTTTTTTTTGGAAATCGACTTTAAATTTTTAAAATCGATTTTTTTCAGTGTAGGAGTCAATGAAGAATTTTTTCAATATTTTTATTCAAAAATTTGACTACTTTTGTGAAAATCACTCCTGTAACATTTTTTGTAGGATTTTTCATTTTTAGACTATGGCCATTTGAAAAAAATTGGTAAACAAAAGTTTGACCCTTTTCAAAAGGCAGTCTAGATCATTTTTGGAAAAACAAAGTATGCAACGTGGCTTTTTGTGACAAAATTCTCATATACAGAAAGTTTCGTTAAAATCTGACAGGGTGCTGCCAGCATTTGTTCGAGTTGGCGCGAAATTCGTCGCATGAAATATCATTGGTACACCCGCAGTGTTGGCAAAAAAATGATTTTTGGCATTTAATTCGATCTATCGACCTTTGAATAGCTATAACTTGTTTTAAAGACATTCTAAAGCCATACATCCTTCGGCAAAGTTGTTCAGCATATCCTGGACTACACTTCTATTTAATTGTTGGTATGCTGCAGGAAGAATTGTAATCTGTACAATCGAAAATACAAAAAATAGATTTTCCCATGCTAATTTCCATACAAACTTCATACGCAGTGCGCTACGCCGGGTGAAAACCAATCGACCCCGAATTTTGCACAGGTATTTGGGACCCCAAACAGCACCTAAAAAGTACTGTGCTCGGTTGATGTGGTTATGATTTGTGGGAATGTGTTCGGTTGTCGGCACACTTTTGTTTTTGGCTCACAAAATTACTCCAATTGCACAATATATGGGAATACGCATACCAATGGAAAGCCAGAGGCCTTAGCTAATAACTGATGAAAGAATTTAATTTATTCTGTCGAACTGAAAACATTTATTAACAATTTAGTATAATGGTAATTTTATATCATTTTGAAAAATGTGGTCGGTTGTCGGCACCCTAAGAACTTTTACTAAAAATTGCAAAATATGTATGAGTATCATCAAGATTCAAAGAGAAAAGGATATTTATTCATTTCAACAACCATCAAAAGCAATTTGGACATCATTCTTCTTCAGAAACACAATATGTGTGTGCGAAAAATTGGTGCGAATATTACGCACTGCTAACGAAGTGACGAATCGCCTTTACTGCAATTGATTGACTTTCAGGCAGTCCATTTTTTCCCAAAGCTTCAGAAAAATCAGATAGAAGTTCACGCAGGCACCTGGCCAAAGAGGGAGAGGGGTTACAGGGTAACCGCCCTCCCCCACCAAAATTTTCTGGTCATGACAATCTCATATATACAGTGCTACCTAGCGGTGAACAGACGATGAGGTGGGCATTCTTCATGTAAATGTAAAACGCCAAATCGGAAGTCGCCGTCCTGGTTTTCAGAATGGTGCCTATGATCGATCTGTGGTTTCTATTCGTAAAGCTTGTTTCAAAAATGCCCATATTCATAAGGTTATTGAGAACCCAGTATTTTACACAAAAACGGAGTGCCGGTAACCGACCATGCTTGGGTGCCGACAACCGAATTTAGTAACCTTTTCGAAAACTGGGCATAAAAAATTTTCACGAGCATTTCGGTGCCATTCAATGTTGAATCACAAAATAGAATAAATTCACATCGTAAATATTCAATGCGCGTACTTTTTCGATCGATTTACTTCTTTCTATAACATTAAGCAAATAATCAAAAAAACTTTGAAGTAGAGTTTCACTTGTTCAAAAAATATATTGGTTGTAGAACAAAAGCGGTGCCGGCAACCGACCACTTTCCCCTACGTTTCTCCATATAACAATGCCTCACCCTATTATGTACGTCCAGTTACAGCACGGAGTGCGTCCAGTACCACATTAGATTTTCGTTTTTTTAAATTGTTCGATTTTTTGGTAAATCATATATCGGTTGAATAGCTGAGACCTTTTAGAAGGCATTTCAGATAAAAATGTCGTCGTGCGGCTCTCTCCCCCACAATTGGAGTAAATAAATGCCGCATCAAAATTGCAGGTGATATACCGCACTCGATGGCAGATGATGCTTAGCTAAAATATATTTTTTCACCTCGGAATATCATTAAATGATCATTTGCGACAGGTATAGGTTCTTAATAAGATATATCCTCAAACCAACGGGCTCAACATAGTGACATATAGGATTTTGAGTGCATTTATGTATACATTTAAACATTATTAGTATTAGTTACTGCGGTTTATTCTTTGAAGTTACTAATCTCTCCCGCAATGACCTTTTTATTAAATGGTCGTGAAAATTTGACGATTTTTTCATGGTAAAAACCATTCTACAGTATTTTAGAAACTTGTCGCAATAATAAAATGATTTCATCAAATATTGAATGGTTCACTTTGAGGCAGGATCGATGTTTAGAAATGTGCGGCATATCTCCCCAAACTATAATTCCGAGTCCAACGATATTTTGATCATAAAAATTGGTCGAAAAATAAAAATTTCGGTTTTTGCTATCTAGCTGATTTTCCTAGTTTTTTAGCTTTAAAAGAGAAATCTCTACAATAGAAATTTTGAAAAAAGGTTCCCTTAAAGAAACTAGAGCAAAATAATTATTCTTATTTTCGCATATTTAAAATGAGAAAAATACGCTCAAGAAAGGATTTACTCAAATTTTCTACTAGAACCCACCAACACCAAAACAAAACCGAGGAAAGAAAAAATCGGGGTCTTATAAAATCGGATCTACTCTGTATTTTATCAGAAACCAGAAAGTGTCTAATTTAAATACTGCAGCCAATATGCTCTTATTCCTGATTTCACAGACTGTTCGAGCGCAATCTGCTAGAACTTGGCCTAAAGCACACTTTAGATTAAGAAAAAGAATTTTTTTAAAATCCACAGTGATGTAACTCCTTAAGGTTCAAGTTACCTTTTTTAAGCATGTGTTAGAATTGAACGCTTGGTAGTGTGCGTAGGAAAATTTGTGTTCAGCTTTCCCACCGGATTATCCATTTAAACCTTTTTAAAACTCTAAAAGAAGAATATCAGTCGATTTATTAGATCATCACGATTCAATTCATGCAAAATACCAGCTGGAAAAACCATCGGCTTAGCTAAATGGTGCTTTTGAAAAAGTGGCTGTGGTTTTTTCATTGCGCAGTTGTGTTGCGTACCCCAGCTCGGTGTGGTAGTGTGATAAAAAATCACAGCCACTTTTTCAAAAGCACCATCCAGCTAAGCCGATGGTTTTTCCAGCAGGTATTTTGCATGAATTGAATCGTGATGACCTAATAAATCGACTGATATTCTTCTTTTAGAGTTTTGAAAAGGTTTAAATGGATAATCTGGTGGCAAAGCTGAACACAATTTTTCTTACGCATACTACCAAGCCTTGAGGTAACTTGAGCCTTAAAACGAAAAGTTTAAGCAGCTCTCTTACGAACTTTTTGCTTCTTGTGAATGCACTTATTAGCACTAGAATTTTATTTTATTCACATAGTTTCTTTCTGCTTCATTTTGGGACTCTTCAACAGAAAACCGATGGATAATCCTCAGAGACTGATACAAAAACTTCCTTGTCACCATCAAAAACTCTGGTGGCCTCGAAATCCGTTGAACCGACTCGTCTCGGGGTGTTCACACTGGAGCAGCGGAAGTTTGCAGTAACAGACGAGTATCAATAAAGTGACGCAACCAAGTAGTTTGGATGAGTTGTCGGAAACTCTTAAGAAATCGCCGATGAATCTGGTATTTAAAACCTTGGCTCATTGAGATAATTTTTCTCATTTATATTAATCTATTTTTAGATCCACATGAAATGTGAAATTACTACAAGCCCGTTACTTTCTGCTACAACAATGAAGACCCGTTTTTATCAGCCCCTTGGTGAATTTTAGTTTGATAAAACAGGTACATTGACACAATCCGGACATACATTTTTCTTTCTTTTTAATGAAACAAAAGCCTATTTCGGATCTCTAAGATAAGAAAAATGAGTTTAAGAAAGGATTTACTCGAAATCAACTTGGTTCGTCTGCTAGAGCCCATATAACTACCAACTGTCACTTTTCATATCAGGCTGACAAAAACGGGTCAAAAAGCTGTTAAAATCGGGGATAGACAAATTCGGGTCTTCACTGTATTCGAAAAGATTGTCGTAAAACTTATACCGCTTTTGACGCCGAAGAGCTTGGGGTACCTTAACAAAGACGCCGAATTCAATACGAGCGCACGAGAACAAACAATGTGCAACAG